>NC_043714.1:61982750-62052785 GCF_006229205.1 Suricata suricatta
CTCAGTCGGTTAAGCCTCCGACTTCGGCTCAGGTCAGATCTCACGTTCGTGGGTTCGAGCCCCGCGTCAGGCTCTGTGCTGACAACTAGCTCAGAGCCTGGAGCCTGCTTCCGGTTCTGTGTCTCCTTCTCTCTCTGCCCCTCCCCCTCTCATGCTCTGTCTCTCTCTGTATCAAAAATAAATAAAACATTAAAAAAAATTTTTTTAAAAGACAAATCAGGTTTCAGTGGAGAATGGCCCCTCCAGCCTTTGTCCAGGCAGGCCAGCCTCACTGTCTGCCAGGAGTCAGAGCAGCGGGTCGGGGGCTCTGCAGAGAGGAGCCGGGCTGGGCAGGCGGTTTGCCAGGGCTGCCAGGGTGCGTGTTGAGCTTTGGGATGGAGGAACTGGAGGAAGGCGGTTTGCCCCACAGAGTCGGGGACAGGGGACAGATTGGGCAGTTTGAGAGAAGAGCATCAGCAGAGCAGGGAGGGCAGAGCACGCAGAGGTGAGGTGTGCATGATGCAGTTCTGGAAGGGGTGAGCAACAGTGATCTCACACTTGGAGACATTCGAAGGTTGCACGGTCTCAACAACACGTATTCCGAGCTCAGAGCTCACACCGTGTTGGAGGCCCGGAGCCAAAGATGGTGGCCAGGTGGTTCACTGGATACTCTTGGTGACCCTTTGACGTGGGTACCATTTTCATGCCCATATTACAGACAGAAAGGCTGAGGCTTTAGAAGCCTGACATAAGCTGTCCAGGCTCACATGGAGACACGTGACAGAAGCGGACCCTCCTTCCCTGGGGGCTGGAGCTCCTCACCTCTGCCACAGGAAGCAAGAGTTGGTGCGATAATGTGTAGACCAGGGCAGAACTGAGCAGCTGTGGGAAACCAGGTGTTGCTTTTTACTGTTGTTTTGCTTCAATTATTTATATATTTTGGGGGGAAATGACAAATGGGGGTAATCCCGGGGGGAAGTGGACCCAGGGAAAGGAGGGGAGTGCAGAGCACAGATGAGTGCTGGGCCAGAGTCCCTGAGAAGCAGCAGGCCAGGGGGAGGGGTTAGCCTGGTCGTGGGGAGACCCCGCTATGCCTCTGAGCTGGAGAGAAAAGAGACGAGTGTGGAGACAGGGAAGAAGGTGACCTTTGTCTCGTGACCTTGATCTTCTCAACAAGATAGAAGGCAAAACCTTTAAAATAGACAGGCAAAGTTAGGAAGATTAAAAATATTGGCACCGTTGCCATAGAAATTTCTATGGGCATGAACAAAACAGGAGGAAGAAAATCTCGGAGCGGCACGACTCAGACGAGCTGAGTCAGTGTAAGAGCACAGCACCTTCCCTGGGGGCTGGCGGCTGAGAAGGGGGCTTGGGAATGAGGTCAGAGGACCCGAGGGTAGACTGGGCACAGGGTGTGGGTGCGGGACAAATGGTGCAGCTTAGCCTCACTTTGCGGCTGATACCAGCTCACCCCTAAACTCACCTGTCTGGGGAACCAGACCAGGCCAGCAGTAGAGGTTCTCATTCAGCCCCATCTTGTAGCTGGAGAATCCCGCCCCTCTTCCCCCCTCACTGTTTTCTAGATGTGGAAACTGAGGCTGGCCGTGGCGAAGGAGCGTGCTGCGTTTGGAGTACTCCGGGTGGCCTGTGGGTTTGGGGTATTGAGGGGGCATCCTGGCTGTGGCCAGACAAGGAGGGACTCCTCCATCAGGAAGCAGCAGACCCGGGATTCTCTAGGGGAGAGCTGGCTCCAGCCCGTGTCCATCTCCACCAACCCAGTGGGCACTGATGGTGGGGACCGAGGGAGGGAAGGCAGCTGGAGCTAAGTACTCACCCAGCCAAGGAGCTGTGCAATTTGTTGTTTCTGAGTAAATGAGTAAATTCTCGGCTCTGGGCTCCCATGGGCCCAGAATGGGTTGGCCGTCCCAGGCATGGCTGGCTTTCTTTGTCTCTGAGTCCTTACTGCCTTGTCTCAGGGGGCAACTTCTACCTCATGGCCAGCAGGATGCCAGCCTCCTCTCGGAGCCCTGTGTTGCCTAAGGGCCTGGCGGCACCAATGCGGTGGGCCACGTGTCCCCACCACAGACTTCACTGCATCCCCTGGAACGTTTCTGGCTACAGGAGGCCATGCAACCTTTTTCCTGCCTAATAAGAGAGCATCTCCGAGTAACAAGTGGAAAAAGACATCACAATTCAATTAAAATCTTATTCCTCTGAACACTCCCAGAGGGAGAAAGCCACTCAGAATTTGTGAGAAATCTAATTTATAGACTCGGTGTCAGGAAATGGAATTGTTCACAATTAACAACAGTGTGTTCCAGGGACCAAGCAGTGGGTGTAGAGCCAGGATTGCCTGGACTCCACCCTGTTCAGCAAGCCATTTACCCTCGCTGAGCCTCCATTTCCTCATCTGTGAAATGGAGATTGTAGCCTGGTGCTGGTATTGTGGGGATAATATAGATTATGCATGTCAATAGCATCTGGTCACACCAACCTCTCCATGCTTAGCCAGACCAGCAAACTACTTTTCTTTAAAAATAAAAAAATTGGCTGAGCAACTGAGCCATAAAAACACAAGAGTCTTTTTTTTTAATGTTTATTTATTTTTGAGAGAGAGAGAGACAGAATGTGAGCAGGGGAGAAGCAGAGAGAAAAGGAGACACAGAATCCGAAGCAGGCTCCAGGTTCTGAGCTGTCAGCACAGAGCCTGATGTGGAGTTCAAACTCACGAACCTTGAGATTATGACCTGAGCCAGTCAGACACTTAACCAACTGAGCCACCCAGGTGCCCCCAAGAAGCAGCGTCTTCAAGTTCACCTCCCCCAGCCACCAGTTCCACCGCTATGGTCCTGTTGTGTCTGCAGGTGTCTCACACTGTGTTACCAAGTGCCCAGCCTTCTGTGTTCCCTTATCTTCCGGTGTCTGTGTTTTGTAGAGTTCTCCCCGCATCTCTGCATCGTCCTCCGAACCGTCATTGCCCTTGGGGACAGGCTGCTCCACTCTGGTCCTGCACAGAGTGCAGCGAGAAGCCTCTCCCACCTTCATGGCACAGAACTGGCCTCCACCCAGCCACTCCTGCAATAGGAGAAGCCATGTGACGTGTTCCTGCCGAGGCCACCAAGCCTGGCTGCGCCTCAGTCACCATGGCTGTTTGTTAGGAGTAGATTCCAGCGCCTGCCTTTGGCTGTCTGGGTTTGGGAAGTCTGCACGAGGCACAGGAAGGGTATCCTCCATGGAGCACCACCGGGGGTACGTGATGGTTTGAGAGCCACATCGTAGGCTCACCCCCAAATTAGATTTGAGTAGGCTAGGGAGAAATCAGCCCACTAAAAACTCAGGCATTGGGGCCTCTGGGTGGCTCAGTCGGTTGAGCATCCGACTTCGGCTCAGGTCTAATCTCATGGTTTGTGATCTCATGGTTTGTGAGTTCAAGCCCCGCATCAGGCTCTGTGCTGACAGCTCAGAGCCTGGAGCCCACTTCTGACCCTCTCCCACTCACACTCTGTGTGTGTCTCTCTCTCAAATATGAATAAATATTGAAAAAAAAAATTTTTGTTAAGCTCAGGCATTAACTCAGGGTCCCTAGCGACATTTCAAAAGCAATTCCCATTTAACAGATGAAAAAAAACGGAGGCAAGGCCAGAGACAGATGAGGAGGGAGGTGGGTAGCCAGGAGTGCAGAGCAGAACCCAATAACCCTGCATCCACTTCCTTTCTCCACTGCCACCCACCAGCCACCACCGCCACAGTGCACCTCCCCTTCAGAATTCCTTCTCCCTGGGAGTGGAGGGGTGAGGGGATGTTGTGACTTTAGAACATAGAGGAACAATTGCACGCGCGTCCACGCACACACAAGGTCCACCCTTGTGCACTGAGGCGGTATCTGTTAAAGAGCCCTGTCAGAAGACCCGACAGAGCTAAAAGCATCTGTTTTGGCTTTGATGTCTTGATGGCTTGATGCTTCCTTTGAAAGCCCAGAGACAGCCCTGTTATTTCCTCTGACAGCCCCAGTGAAAAGCCCTGAAATGAGAAGTGGCATCCCCGCCAAAGCCCGAAGGTTCGATTCCTTAAAGAGTGGCCCATGTGCTCCCTGCATCGGCATGATGCCCGCCTGGGAGGCCTAAGCGGCGCGGGCTCCTCGACTCGCTCTGACCTCTGACCCTCCTTGGGCTGGACACCCCCGGTCACAGGCTCTGACTTCCCCTCCCCCACACGCCTTCCTCGGGAACTCAGGAGCCTGAATGTTTCTCTCATCTGATAGCCAGGCTGTGTCTCAACCGCCTTGCAAAGAGATTCTGAGGGCTTGGTCTGATGGTTTGACCCATTTTTACTTCCCCTGAGGGCCACAGGCCATTTGTAGGGAGAGGTCAGGAAGTGCAACTACCCCATCTCTGGAAAGGAGGCAGGGGGAAGGGATGACCATGGGGAATTGCTTTCTTGGGGAGGCTCACAGGCCCTGCTGTGCTCGCCTCACTGGGGGCTGGTTAGAAATGCAGAACCTCGCTTCCACCCCAGACTTTCGGAATCCGAAACTGTATTTTCACAAGGTCCCCATAAAGCTGATAGCCCAGCTCCACTGCTGCAGGCTGTGTGACCTCAGCCAAGTTCCTTAACCTCTCTGAGCTTCAGTGTCTACATAGGGTTTTGAAATGCAAACTACTCAGCCCTTGGCATATGCTAGGACTTTGGTGAATGCTAGTCGCCATTGCTCTTGGGAAAATGATGGAGAGTCGATTTTACCACATTTAAACCCAAATCATCCAGCTATGCCTTGGTGGGGAAGGAAGTGCAGACTGAATGGGAGAAAGTTCCAGATGAAAAGGGAAGGGCCCTCAATGTCTCCTTAAAGAAGTAATGTAAGTATAGAGAGAGAAGTGTCTCTGGAAGCCCAGGCCCTTACTGTTTCATGTGGGGGTGGTTAAGATTATTTGTTCATCTGCTTGGTTCGGCGGTTCTTACCTTCATTGACGTGCCTTCTGCCATCCCCCTCCCCCCACCCCACAATCTTAGCTCTAAGACCCTGATGCTTCCATGCCTCTGTTGCCAGTGGAATGAAATTGTAGCTCCTTAGCATGGCATTCAAGGCCCTCCACAGTCTCTGCCTAACCGGACTTGCCAGCCTCTTCCCAGCGTCCACCTTCTCACCATGCCCTTTGACCTCAGTCCTGTCCATTCCTCAGATATGTCCTCGTTCTTGCTGTCTCTTCTGCCTGGGAACACGTTCCTCTGATGGGGGTCACCCTCCCCTTTCTCTCTCCTCCAGGATGCTACTCCACCCTTGGAGCTCTGCTTAACCAGCAGAGGCTGCATTGTATGCCAAGAGCACGGGTTCGAATCCCTGCCCTGCCATGAACTCGCCGTGTGACCCTGGGCAAGGCACTTAGTTAGCTTCCCTGGCTGGGTTTTTCTTCTGTAAATTGAGGCTCATTACAACAGCCCTGCAGAGCGGTTGTGGGGCCTCGTCCACACTGTAAGGAGAATTTCAGTTCATCAGAGTCATGATCATTTTATTTTTAAGACGATTCCCTCCTCCTTTAGCCATCCTCCCACCCCATCCTACAGAATTGGGCACAGCCTGCTCTGTTACGTAAACTCTTTCTCCTCCTTGTCTGTGCAACGTCCCGATGCTCCCCTGGCACCTCGTGGAGGGGGTCCCTGACCTCCCCGCTTAATGTCGCAGGTCATCCCGCTTCGCACTCCAGGCTCACCACTGCTCGACTTTTTCCCCATCGAGCTCCTGGCCTGTCGGGCTTCTATTCATTTACGCTCGCGAATGCGAGCCCGGCCAGAGCAGGGATTCCTGTGTGTTTACTCGTGTGTCCTGGGCGCCCAGAACCACCTCTGTGCTCGTAGTGCTTGGTATCCATTGTCTACACGGATAAATCACTTTTGCACCATCGAGGGCATTTGACAGGCACTGCCCTGCCTGCCTGTTACGGGCTCAACTGTGTCTCCCCCGCCACTGCCAGATTCACGAGTTCTAGTCCTACCCCTGGGAATGTGACTGTTATTTCAGACAGGGTTTTTAAAGAGGCAATTAGGGTTAAAGGAAGCCCTTGGGGCAGACCCCAGTGCAGGGTGACAGGTGTCCCTCTGAGAAGAGGTGACCAGGCGGTACACACACACCAGGAAGGACCTGCTGAGGACACAAGTAGGTGGCCCTCCGCAAGCGGGGGAGAGAGGCTTCTGGAGAAACCAATCCTGCAGACCCCTCAGTCGTGGACTCCCATTTGCGGGAAATGTGAGAAAAAGATTCCTGTTGGTTAAGCCTCCTGTCTGGGGTGCTCCGTTCCGGGCAGCAGCCCTGGCTGGCTAATGACTCAGGCTGTGCACTTCCTGAGGACAACAACACGGTTTCCTCCCTTTTACGCGCCCCATATCCACACCCAAACTCTGTACACAGGGGTCTAATCGAACTGCGTTCCATTCACGACACAGAGGGGGATGATGGCGAAGCAGAGGCACTAAGTGGTGCAGGGGAAAGGAAGCCCGGCAGATGCCCAGAAAGGAGTTGTTCGTGATGGTGTCTAGAGGCTGGCTGTTTTCATTACCAGCTACTTATTCCAAGGTTTTGTCATTTCTCATTCATCGCTGGGTTTCGTTGTGGTGGATGATAGATGCCATAGTGGATAAGAGGAAAACTGAGTCAATGTCAGAAATGTGCAACGGAGGCAAGAGTGTGTGCTGGTGCCTTGGCTCCCGTTCCGTGTACCACATGCTTCTCACGCTCTGTCCTAGCTGTCCTGTGAGGGCTGGGACGCCCGGAATGTCACAGACGAAGATTTCTTACCTCTCCTCTCCTTTGCGGCACCAGGATCTTAACCACAAATGTGCTTAGTCCTGACCTACTCAGGCCACCGCCTGAAGGCAGGGATTGGGTCTGAGGCCCCCCTGCTGGGCAACCAGGGGAGAACTCGGTGCTGGCACCCATCAGTGGAATGTTCTCAGGTTGGCACAGGATGTGCCTGTGCCCAGGTCAGACCCGCTGGGGAGCCAGCCAGGGTGAGACCGGCTGCATAGGGCTGGTGCGTCATGACGCTCGCCCCCCAGCACAGAAGGGATGTGCTGGACTTTCAACATGCATTTTAACGTCTTTATTTTTGCCAATTCTGGCAGGTGTCCATCTGAGCCCAAAGATGGCTGGCAATCCTGTAGCCTTCGTGCCAGCGAGGACCGGGCTTCCCAGGCTCTGGTCCTCACCTCACTGGGGGCTCACGGACTTTCAAAAAGACATACACCACTTGCTCTGCAAACACTCAGCCCCTTGTGGTGCCAGGGTGGTTCGTCCCTGGGCCATGGTTCTTGTAGCTCCATCACGGGCACCCCCGAGAGATGAACTCTTCAAGGGTTCCGTGTTTTCTGAGCCCTGCCCCCACATCGCCTTTTTCTTCCTTCATCTTTCCTTCTCTGTGATCTGCTGTGGTCTGGACTCCTGGTTGCCAAATGAGTTTTAGAAGACACTTTATTCTGAACCATGGTTTTTTGGAACATTGAGAAGTTTTAGGATGTTTTACCACAGTTTGGTTCACTTCTGGGCCTCATTTGTCAACAGATTTAAGTCATTCTACATATGGGGAGTTTCTGTAAGAAAAATCTCTGCTGCACCCATTCCTGCCCGATTTCTTTGTTCTGCAGGAGAAAAGTCTCCTTTTGCTCCCTCACTTGAAAATTGTATTTCAGGGGCACCTGCATGGCTCAGTCAGTTAAGCATCTGACTTCTGCTCAGGTCATGATCTCGTGGTTCATGGGTTCAAGCCCCACAGTGGGCTCTCTCCTGTCAGCTCAGAGCCTGCTTCAGATCCTCTGTCCCCTTATCATTCTGCCCTTTTCCCACTCATTCTCTCTCTCCCTCTCTCTCAAATAAATAAACACTAAAAATTTTTTCAGGAAGCGTGGGAGGCTCAGTCAGTTAAGCGTCTGCCTTTGGCTCAGGGCATGATCTCACGGTTTGTGAGTTTGAGCCCCGCGTCGGGCTCTATGCTGATAGCTTGCTCAGAGCCTGGAACCTGCTTCAGATTCTGTGTCTCCCTCTCTCTCTGACCCTCCCCATCCATACTCTGTCTCTCTCTCCCTCTCTCTTAAAAATAAATAAACATTAAAAACATTTTTTTCTTTTTTTTTTTTCTAAAAATTGTGTTTCAGATGCCCAAGTCTCTTGGCTAGTGTGTGCAAATGTAGTCACCAGCTACCACGTCAGGGGCACTGTCTGTGGGACTTTAGGTCCTCCTTCGGCCTTACAGAGGCCCTCTGCTCATACACACAGCAAGACATTTTGCTGTGCCTCCTCTCTCCGCATCAGCCACAGCCCCCATGAGGCAGCCACCCTGCAGGTAACTTAGTTATGCAGCCAACATTTATAGAATGCTTACTACGTATGGCCAGGTATGGTTCTAGGGTCTGGGGCAACCGCAGTGAAACGTTTCTGCCTTCATGGAGTCTATGTTCTAGACACAGAACACAATGCAGAGCTCGAACTCACGAACTGTGAGATCATGATCTGAGCTGAAACCAAGAGTCGGCTGCTTAGCCAACTGAGCCACCCCAGTGCCCCGAGGATGACTTTTACATGGAGACACAAGCACAGAGGGGCTCGGGGGCGGGGATTAGGGCAGAGGCCCTGAGATGAAAGGAATATACCTGCTCCAGCAGCTGGAATGTCACGCGCAAAGGGAGGCAGGAAGTATGGGCTGGAACATGCCAGAGTTTGCAGGCTTTTATAAGGGCTTAGACAAAGGCCTTTGTGCAGAAAGGGGACATGAACTGATTCTTATCTTAAAACATCCCTCTGCTCCAGAGAGGAAGGAAGCAGGAGACCCTTGGGAGGCTGCCACAGACTTCCAGGTGGGAGATGATGGTAGCTTAGACAAGGCAGGGATGGGGGAAGGGGAAGTGCAGAGTGGTCCGATACTAGATTTCTTCTGAAGATAGAGTCAACAGGGTTGCTGGCCGATTAATTGGGGTGAGCCCAAGAGAGTTTGGGCCAAATGACCAATGGCTCCACCATTGGCAGAGATGAGAAACTCTGGAGGAGGCCGTGTATGGCTGAGGGGGAAATCAAGGGTCTCATCAGCAGGGACGTGGAGGCTGAAGATGTCAGTTTGAGTGTGGTCAGCAAGAAGACATGGTCCCTTCTGCTCTGCTGTGCCCGTGTCCTCTCCTCACCAGTGCCTTGACGGACACTCACCCACTGCTGATGACATTGTCCAGCATGGGAATGCCAAGGCTCCTCGTTAGAATAACTAGGTTTCGGGTTCACGAGGGGAAGCGCCCCTCCCCGAGTCCTGTTCAGCTTTGTCACCTGAGCCCCTAAGCAGATGCATGTCGTCACAGTCCCTCAGAGTTGCTCATAAAAATAAGTCTTCACGTCCACCCTTGAGCACTCTCTTCAATAGGACTCAACCCTAAACCAATGTAAGGGGCAGGAAGTTAAATGCCAGCTCTCCCCCTTTCCCTTGTCCCCGGATGTCAGCTCTACTCCTTTCTTTTTTTTTTTTTTAATTTTTTTTTTCTTTTGAGAGACAGAGAGAGACACAGAGAGCAGGGGAGGGTCAGAGAGAGAGGGAGACACAGAATCTGAAGCAGGCTCCAGGCTCTGAGCTAGCTGTCAGCACAGAGCCCGATGCAGGGCTCGAACCCACGAACCATGAAAGCATGAGCTCTACTCCTAATTCAAAATACATCTCCCTTCTCCGTTAGCCACAAAACGAAAGGCACCCTCTACACCAGCCCATGCATTTAGATGCTAGATGCTGCCAGTTCCCCACTTTGCTACTCCTAACAAGCAAACTTCCTGTACTCCCAAATAATATTTGTTTAATGCAATTCCAATCAAAATTCTAACAGGATTTTATTTTGCAGATGATTCTGATTTATGAGAACTGATTTATATGAAGAAATGATCAAAATAACCCAGAAATGTTTTGCAAAAGAAGAGTGATAAGGAGGAATTTACTCTACCAGATATTAAAACATACTCTAATCTACAAAAAAAAACAAAATTTAAGGAAGGCATAAGTCTGAGTGTCAATAGCTAGATAAGAGGCACAGAATAGACGACCCAGAAAGTATATATAAAAATGTGATATGTGACAGAGACGATTTCACAAATTAGTGAGGAGGTAATACAATACATGCTATGAGATCATTGGTAACTTTCAAAAGAATGGTTAGAATTGTATCTTCCAGCTTAACCCAAGATCAGTTCAATTGAATATGAGTTAAATGTAACAAATAAAGCGAAAACACTCTAAGAAAACAGAATAATATGTCTCAGCTAGCAAGGCAGGGAATCAGTTTCTTTTTTTAGTGTGCAAATGATTTGTATTTATTTTTTCTGTTGAAGTATAATTGACAGAGAATATCCTGTTAGTTTCAGGCGTGCATCGGAGTGATTCCATGTTTTTATACATTGTGAAATGATCCCCACGATAAGATAGTTACCATCTGTCACTATACAAAGTTATTACAATATTATTGACTGTATTCCCTCTGCTGTACATTACATCCCCGGACTTATTTTTTTATATCTGAAAGTTTGCATCTCTTAATCCCCTTCGCCTATTTCATCCACTCCCCCCTCCCCCCAGCCCTTCCCTCGCTGGTAACCAGCAGTTTGTTTCTTGTAACTGGGAACCACTTTCTGTATATAAAGTCACAGTGAAAGGAGCCACAAAAGAAAAAGGTTGGTAAAGTTGCTGCCTAAAACTTAAAACTTTTGCATGTAGAAACATGAAAAAATGCCATATACGAACATTCAAGGTAAATGATAGACTAGAAAAACATTTTGCAACAAATATAATAAAGTACTGATACTCAATGTAGAGAGAACTCTTGTAAACTATAGTAAAACCACTGAGCAACACAAGAGAAAAATGGCACGAATAAGCAATTCAAAACGAAAGAACACACAGGACAAGTAAATCTCTGAAAGCAGTCCAACCTGATTAGCAATGAAGGAAAGCACAAAAGTATACTAAGACGGTTTCACCCTGGGGGCGCCTGGGTGGCTCAGCTGGTTAAGCGTCCAACTTTGGCTCAGGTCATATGACCATCTCACAGTTGGTGAGTTTGAGCCCCATGTCGGGCTCTGTGCTGACAGCTCAGAGCCTGGAGCCTGCTTTGGATTCTGTCTCCCTCTCTCTCTGCCCCTCTCCAGCTCACACTCTGTCTTTCAATCTCTCTCAGAAATAAACATTAAAAAATTATTTTTAAAAAATGGTTTAAGGGTGCCTGGGTGGCTCAGTCGGTTAAGCTTCCGACTTCGGCTCAGGTCATGATCTCACGTTCATGGGTTCAAGCCCCGCATCGGGCTCTGTGCTGATGGCTAGCTCAGAACCTGGAGCCTGTCTTAAGATTCTACGTCTCCTTCTCTCTATGATCCTCCCCTGCTCGTGCTATCTCTCTCTCTCTCTCTCTCTCTCTCTCTCTCTCTCTCTCTCAAAAATAAATTTAAAAAAAAGTTTGCAAAAGTTAACTCTTAAAAAAAAATGGTTTAACCCTACCTAATCGGCAAGGTGTTTTCATGGCAGTAGTTCACGTAGGCTGAGTGGTAAGTTGGGCATTCTCGTTCGCTTCCAGGGGAAGAGCCACTGATGCAAAAATTGGCTGTGTGAGTCAAGAGAACTTTAAATGTGCATATTCTTTAACCCAGTGCTTCTGTATCTAAGCATCCATCCTAAGGTAGAAATAAAGACTTATCAGAAATAAGGACTCAGGGTGTTGACTACAATTTTGTTGAGAAGAGCCAAAAATTGGAAATAACTTAAATGTCCAACAGAAGCTGAATGACTAAATACATCATGTGTGAACATTCCCTCCAAGGTAATATCATGCAGTCATTTTTTAAGTCATTAGTTTGCTCAATATTTACAGAAACAGGGAACCTTTCAAGTGAAATGAAGGAACTACAGTATTTGGGGGTGACTTTTTTCGTCTTTGTACTTCAAAGCATTTTCTGGATTTTCTATACTGATGATTTTACTTCTATGATAAGAAACGAGAGTTGATATCCGTTTTCTAATGCCCATATAAATGCCATTTGGTGGCCCCAGGTAAGCATCTTGCTTCTGATGTGACCATCACTTACAGCAGCTGGAGAGCCCAGGGACATATCAGCATCTTGTCTCTGCCACCCCACCCACTGCGTCAGCGCTTAGTGCCTCCATTGCATTTCTGTATCCGTTGGCCTCTAAACATGAGTGGGTGACCTGCATCCTCCTTTGCTTGCATTGGACTGGTTCCCACTGCCCTTCCAAACGAAAGGAAGAGAAGAATGTGATCTTTTATTTTCATGTGCACCCTCTCTCATGTCCTTGCGTACCTAGGTGCCTGCTTTATTGTGGGTGTCAGTGGGGTAGGTTAGAAAGAAACGCTAATTTCTTCTGCCTTAAGAAAAAACATTGACCCTATCTTTGTTCTTCCCACAGATATGACGCTGCCTCATGTGTTTAGCCATTGGAGCAGCTACAATTTTTTGTGCTGAGATCATTCTGAACACTCAAACATTAGACTGCAGCATTCAAGGGAAGCCAAAGCCATTGGAGGGAGAATAAAGCCCAAAGCCTTTTATCTGATTTGTTCCAAAAATTTCACTGTCCCTTCCCTACCCACCGCCCTCCCCAAATTTAAGCTGTTGCACCCAGACATGGCGAGCAAGCGAAAATCCACAACACCATGCATGTTTCGGACATCACAAGTAGTAGAACAAGACGTGCCCGAGGAAGGAGACAGGGCCAAAGACAAAGGAATCAGCACGCCACAGCCTGAAACAGCCAAGGACAGTTGGACAGTGGAACCTGAGAACTCTTCCAAAGAAAATGAAGTGATAGAGGTGAAATCTACAGGGGAAAACCAATCCAAAAAACTCCAAGGTGGTTATGAATGCAAATACTGCCCCTACTCCACGCAAAACCTGAACGAGTTCACGGAGCACGTTGACACGCAGCACCCCAACGTGATTCTCAACCCCCTATACGTGTGTGCCGAATGTAACTTCACAACCAAAAAGTACGACTCCTTGTCTGACCACAACTCCAAGTTCCATCCCGGGGAGACCAACTTCAAGCTGAAGTTAATCAAGCGCAATAATCAAACTGTCCTAGAGCAGTCCATTGAAGCCACCAACCACATCGTGTCCATCACCACCAGCAGCCTGGGAAGCGGTAACAGTGATCCTGGAATCTCAGTGAGTAAAACCCCCATCATGAAGCCAGGGAAACCCAAGGCTGATGCCAAGAAGGTGCCCAAGAAGCTGGAGGAGGCCACGCCTGAGAACCACGTGGAAGGGACTGCCCGCCTGGTGACAGACGCGGCTGAGATCCTCTCAAGACTCGGAGGCGTGGAGCTCCTCCAGGACACATTAGGGCACGTCACGCCTTCTGTCCAGCTCCCACCAAATATCAACCTTGTCCCGAAGGTCCCCGTCCCGCTGAATACTACCAAATACAACTCGGCCCTGGACACGAATGCCACCATGATCAACTCCTTCAACAAGTTCCCTTACCCGACCCAGGCCGAGTTGTCCTGGCTGACAGCTGCTTCCAAACACCCAGAAGAGCACATCAGAATCTGGTTTGCCACACAGCGCTTAAAGCACGGCATCAGCTGGTCCCCGGAGGAGGTGGAGGAGGCCCGGAAAAAGATGTTTAATGGCACCATCCAGTCAGTACCCCCAACGATCACCGTGCTGCCAGCCCAGCTGGCCCCCACAAAGATGTCACAGCCCATCCTCCAGACGGCTCTGCCGTGCCAGATTCTCGGCCAGACCAGCCTGGTGCTGACTCAGGTGACGAGTGGGTCAACAACTGTCTCTTGCTCCCCCATCACACTTGCCGTGGCCGGAGTGACCAACCATGGCCAAAAGAGACCTTTGGTGACTCCCCAAGCTGCCCCCGAGCCCAAGCGTCCACACGTCGCTCAGGTGCCAGAGCCCCCACCCAAGCTGGTGGCCAACCCCTCGCTGACCCCAGCCAGTGACCGCAAGAAGACAAAGGAGCAGATTGCACATCTCAAGGCAAGCTTTCTCCAGAGCCAGTTTCCTGATGACGCTGAGGTCTATCGGCTCATTGAGGTGACTGGTCTTGCCAGGAGTGAGATCAAGAAGTGGTTCAGTGACCACCGGTATCGGTGTCAAAGAGGCATCGTCCACATCACCAGCGAATCCCTTGCCAAAGACCAATTGGCCATCGCAGCCTCCCGACATGGCCGCACGTACCACGCATACCCAGACTTTTCCCCTCAGAAATTCAAAGAAAAAACACAGGATCAGGTTAAAATCCTGGAAGACAGCTTTTTGAAAAGCTCTTTCCCGACCCAAGCAGAACTGGATAGTCTAAGGGTGGAAACCAAGCTGAGCAGGAGAGAGATCGAATCCTGGTTCTCAGAGAGACGGAAGCTTCGGGATAGCATGGAACAGGCTGTCTTGGATTCCATGGGGACTAGCAAAAAAGGCCCAGATGTGGTGGCGCCCAATGGTGCTCTGTCTCGACTTGACCAGCTCTCTGGTGCCCAGTTAGCCAGCTCTCTGCCCAGTCCTTCACCAGCAATCACAAAGAACCAAGAACAGGTACACCTGCTGCGGAGCACGTTTGCAAGAACCCAGTGGCCTACTCCCCAGGAGTATGACCAGTTAGCAGCCAAGACCGGCCTGGTCCGGACTGAAATTGTGCGTTGGTTCAAGGAGAACAGGTGCTTGCTAAAAACCGGAACCTTAAAGTGGATGGAGCAGTACCAGCACCAGCACATAGCAGATCATGGTTATGATGCCGCACCAGGGAAAGGAGTGAAAACCGTCATCGCTGAGAGACCAAAGAACAGGAGTAACGTGGGTCAGCAACACTACAAGGACCCCAAGAAGCTCTGTGAAGAGGACTTGGAGAAGCTGGTGCTCAGGGTGAAAGAGAGCAATGAGCAAGCCAAGGATGGGGTAGCAGCCAAGCCTTCTGAAGCCACCCCAGATAGGTCAGAGGGCAGCAGCGGAGACGGCCAGGGCAGCGATGAGAATGAGGAGTCGGGTGTTGTGGATTGGGTGGAGGTGACAGTCGGAGAGGAAGACGCCACCTCTGATAGGTCGGACAGCTGGAGTCAGACCGCAGCCGAAGGCACCGCCACCGCAGAGCAGGCCGGCTCAGACTCCGACAGCATCCCGGCCGAGGCTGGCCAGGCCTAACAGGTAACCCCACACACACACCTGCTGCCCCCAGGAAACAGGTGAGGAGGCTGGATTGCTTTCTTTGTATTGCCAGGGTCCATGCAGATTGTAGGGAAATGTTGGTAAGATGTTGGGTTCTTTTTAAAGGTTCTTATTTAAAAAAAGAAGAAAACCAGGGTGGCCAGTAGGTCAGGTCGGAGGACCCGGAAGGGGTCCTGCAGGACCAGTCAAAAAGGTCCTTGGCTTCATGCAGGATGGAAATCAGATGCCAGCCAGCAGGAAGTGAGAGCAGAGTTGAGAGAGAGAGAGAGAGAGAGAGAGAGAGAGAGAGAGGGAGGGAGCGAGCGAGCAAGCGAGCAGACTGAGCATCTGGGAGATTCCAAAAGGAAAGGCGCAGGAGTCTCATCTTTGCTTAGAGTCTGGGGATTTTATTGACCGCTGTGGTCTGGAGCACACGTCCTCTCAGGGTCCAGGTGTCCATCATAGGTCACTTGTTCCCTGCAGCCAGGGAATTTCCGCGACAAGATGTCTAGCGCCAGTGGCCTGGAATAGGCATACGCTGGCCTCACCCGGTCCTTCCTGAGATGTTACCTACTGTGCTGGAAGGCTCCAGAGAAATCATGAACCCCTCCTGGTCCCTCATAAGGATGACATACATTAAGGCAAGTGTCAGGCGGGTGTGCAGGTCCTGGCGGGAATAGAAACAGGAAAGGGAGGGAGCAAAGAGCTGATCCTTCGGTTTCCAGTCTCACTAGGGGCAGGCTGAGCCCTTGAGTGACAGAGCTGCTGGGCATGGCGTGTCTTGGGCACACCCTGGGGGGGGGGGGGGGGCATCTGCCTGCTTTGTGTCCGCTGCTGTAAGAAACAGGCTTGAAAAGGATGTGGCTTTTCCTTTTTCTTTTTTATTTTATTTCCTTCTTTTGGATTTTTAAGGGTAGTTAGCCAACTTTGCTGACTAGAGATTTGGAGTTGTTTCTTTTAACCTGACATGTTTTGGTGTTTGCATAGTCATGACTGGAGGAAGGCGCGTTTCTCACTACGTAACCCAGCTCATAATTGTGCTGATTGGGTCCCCAGAACCCCTTTAAATCTGGAAGAGACTGGTGTAAATTAGGCCTGTGGAGCCACAAAAGCCTGGGAAGGGAGGTTACCATGGTTACTAATGGCCGTGTCATCCTCATGATGGGACGCGCACCCAGGCCCTGGTGTTTGTGCTTTCACAAGAGGTCTGTGCAAATCCTGGCCTAAAAACACAGCAGCCTGCTTGGTGGTAGGTTTAGGATAGAGGGGGCAGTGGGGAAAGGGGTGCAGGAGGCCGAGATCCAACCTTGGCCAGAGCCGACACATCCCACAGGCAGCTTGAAACCAGGAGAGAGAGGTGTGATTTACACGCTGCCCACATTGGCTTCTCCAGGGGTCACTTAAAAGGCAGCAGACGCCCCCCCCCCCCGCCGACCCATGTCATCTTTAAAAATAACAAAATAAAGGTAAGACCCTCCAGAATGATTGATAAGATCCCAAAAGGAGCCTGGGAAATTACCATACTCCTTTATAAATACTTCAGATAATTTTGTCTGGCCATGCCACTCATCAGTTTATTTATTTCACAGTAAGAAATAGCAATAAAGAAATAAACAAAAAAATAACGTCTTCTTAGAAACCTTATTCTAGCCAGTTCCATCAGCTCGTGAAAGAGCAATTGAAGGAACAGCCCATTAAAGATGCCGTCAAGTCTTCTTCCCACCCACCCCCCAGCTTTTCAGGAGGGACTGGTAATGGGGTACAGGTGAGGATGCAGCCCAGAGGGGAGGGGCTAGTGGCAGGAAGAGGCTAAAGGCCAGTTGTACCAACTGCCTGCCACCATCTGGCTACCTTGGTTCCTCCCTCTGACTATTCTCATGTCTTCCTTTGAGAGCTAGTTTGCCCTGTCTTCTATCCTTGACCTTTTCAGGGCATAACATAAATCAACATGATTGCTTTTTCCTCCTACCACACAATGGACAATAGGGTTCTGTTCAACCCAACAAATACATTCTGCACACCTACCGTGTGCCAGTCTCTGTGCTAAGTGCCAGAGAGAACGGGATGAAGAAGGCAGATGAGAGCCCTTTCACATGGAGCTCAGTCAGGCCGAGGAGAGAGGAGATTGCTCTTTCCTTTACAAGCTAGGGTGATCCATGATGTCATAGGGACGTGCCCCACTGTGCATGGGAGCACACAGGAGGGGCACCCAGGCTGAAGTCAGGGCAGGCTTCCTGGAAGACGGGACATCTGTCTCAGGAACTGGCTGAAGGGAAGGAACAGGCTGGTGCAGCAACAAGGAAGAGTGGTTCGTGTGGAAGGGACCAACAAGGAAAGTTCCAGAGAGGAGAAAAGGAACAGTACAGTTGAGGAAGCAAGAGAGTTTGGGCACAGCCAGAAAGCCAAGTTTGGGCTCAGCAGATGCTGAGAAAAGGCAAGTCAAAGAATCGGCCATGGTTTTCCACAGCAAGTGAAGGCTATCCTGAACCAGCTGTTTTTGCCGACTTTGAGTAGAAGAATGCTCAGTGTCCAATGTCCCAGAGTGAGCTTGGATGGCACTTCCAGGTCTCCATCGCTGAGTGGGCTTTGTCTAGGGGTAGCAGCTCCCCAGGGGCCCCGAGGCCACCTGCCCCCATCCCTCTCCCCCGAGCCGTACCACCACTGACAGTGGAAAATGCCCAGCTCTGCTGGCTGGCCCCTGGCCCAAGAGAAACAGAAAAGGGGGAAGCAATGCTGAAACCACAAAGAGCAGCTCTGGAGGGAAGGGCAGAAGGATGGAAGGGTGGGCGCAGGGCCTCCCGGGTGTCAGAGGCTGAGCTAAGTGCTCTGGCCCCAGATGGTCTTCCTCAGTGCCCTGACTGACACCCACAGGTAAGCCACGCTGTCTCTGTCTCTGTCTCTCAAAAATAAATGTAAAAAAATTTTTTTTTAAATTGCCAATTGACATTAGATAATTCAGAGATGGAGGAACTAGCTGATTCTACCCCCCCACCCCCCCCACACACACCCAAGAATACCCAGGAACCCCCTTTTATGTTTGTTTATGGCAAATGCCCTCAAGTATGAGCTGAAAAATGTTCCTAAACAAGACGCCACAGTCTACTTGACACCTGGTGACCTCCAGTATCCCTCCTTGGCTTCCTGATGTTTCCGAGGTGCCGCTGTATTGAGAACAGGGCTGCAGGTCTGGCCTGGTGGTGGCATCCTGGACAGAGGCACCCGCTTAAAGGAACCTTTCAACTTAGAGGGAAGAAATCCCTCCAAATTACTTCACAGCTTTTATGAACCGAACACATGGGTCTCTTGAAATTCATAAATATTCAGTGATGCCTTTATTTAAACACATATTTATTTAGGAAGCTGCAGTTGGGTTCAGTTGTTACACATATGATAATCCTGAAAATAATGCACAGTTTTGGCTTCGTCAAGGGTGTTATGGGATGTACAGACGAGAAAGAGAGAGAGAGAATGAACTTGGGTGAGCAGCTCAGAGCAGACTCCAGGGTGGGGTCTCCCCCACCCTGTTGCAGCTCAGCACCCCGTCTCGGCTGAGAGCTTCCCAAGCTCACGACAGCGTGGACTCGGGCCAGGTTCACTCAGCCTTGAGGGTAGGTGGAAAGGTAAGGAGTCCCTTCCAAACCTTGAACCGTGTTGCCATGATTCAGCCTCTGGGTCCAAACACTTACCGAGCTATCCATTGAGAGACCTGCCGTGTGGTAAGAAGCTGAACAGTAAATTCCTCCTTTCCTAAAAATGAGTCACAATACTTGAGCCAAACATTGCCAGACATATGCCTCAATGTTTGGCCAGATGGAACATCCCAGTACTCCTACTACAAGAAGTTTTATTTACCGGTATATGCCTTGTGCTTGGCATTCTTCTTAGCACATCCATTAAATCATTTAAAGCTCAGTTCATCCCTGTGACATAGGTACGGCTTTCTTCTCATGGTGCACAGGGAAAACCAGGGCTCAGAGAGACTTGCCGTGGGGTCCTCAGCTAGCAGCTGGGAGGGGGGCCTAGAGACCAGCTCTCGTCTGTCTGGCACCAGTGCTGACCCAACCACAAACAGTGCCACCGCCACAGGTCAGGCTGGACCAACAGGACTTGGCTATTTCTTAATATTGTAGACAAACACCTGTACACGGTGACTTGCGCACTAATGGTGCTACCTCCTAATTTCTGACAACTTGCAACTTGTGATTAGGGATGGCTTTGGACAAGAGATAAATTTTGTGAAGTGTCAGAAAAATATTTTCCAAAGTTCAGCTTGCTTAAAGAATCAGGACTACCAAGAGGTGCATCCTGGCCACAATTTGGGATCCAGGATGTGGGTGCCCCCCGAGTCTGTTCAGATTAGCTGTCTAAATACAGATATTTGAATGAGTGGATGGATGGATGCATGGATGAAAATGTAATTATCAGTTTCCCTGTCTCTCCTCCACCAGACCCTTGAATGCAGGGACCATATCCCATTAACCTCTGAGTCCCTAGTGCCTAATTCGGGGTAGATGCTTAATAGCAATCTACTGAACCAAACTGAGAATTAACAAACATAGTTGGCTTTCAGTTGTCTGGAATCTGGTATTTCAGTCCTTTGCTCCTCCTCCCCCTCTCCCCTCCCCTTTCCTCTTCTCCTCCTTCTCCCCCTTCCCTTTCCCCTCCTTCTCCTCCCCCTCCTCATCATTTTCCATCACTCATTAGCCTGATTAACTGACAGCTGGCAGAGGGGAGAAGATGGGGACAGTTTGCTTTTCATGCATGTGAGCAGCTCCAGGAAAAGGTCTGCTGGAGAATCCATCACTGATTATTTACTGGGTGATGCCTCTCAGGGACTGCTCATTAGCCTCACCACCCTGGCACCTAATGGAGAGTTAACTGTTACCACTTCCATTTACCTCATTCTGGAGCTTCCCACACTAGGAATTCTCACTGTGCTTTGGGCAGCTGGTAGCAACTTAGGAACCATGAAGTCTAAGTTTCCTCATTTGTCAGAGGAAGGATGTGGCCCCCAAGGAGGAAGTAACCAGTCCAGAGACATCCATAATAAGTGAATTGGCTCATTCGTGCATCAGGGGGTTGTGGAATGCCTGCGGCGTGCCAGACTCTAGGAGGCTGTGGTACCCAGCATGCCCTTGCCCTCATGGAGCCCACAGTCTAATGAAGAATGAAACTTTAATCAAACAAAAGGGAAAGATTGCCATGCTGACAAGTTTCTAGAAGGAAAGGTACAGTCTGTGAGAACATAGAATGGGGGAATTTGACTTGATTTAAGTAGTTGGGAGAGGCTTCTCTGAAGAGATAATAAATGAATTAAAATCCAAAGAGTCAAGTACAAGTTGGCTGAGCAGAGAGGAGGGAAGTAGCATTCCATGCTGAAGATACAGCATATGCAAAGGCCCTGAGGCCAGAGGGAACTTCACATATCAGGGGACCTAAAAGGTGGCCATTGTGGCTGTGATTTGCCCGAGTTCACACTTCATAGAAGTTCATGGGTTAAAAACCAGAGTGGTAGGTGAACTACAAACAATCCAGATTTCTCTTGAAACTCCCCTACCTCACCAGTAAAGAAGACTGTATGTGATTCAGTGTGTACGATCCTGTAGAGAAAGGTTAGATGCTCTGAGATACTCAAGGGAGGAGTTTAAGGAAAGTCATGTTGCAGATAATCTGGGCGTCAGACCTTTCTGCCCTAGTGGTAAATGGAGGATGGATGGTGGGAAACTCCAGAGCACCCACATGCCCATATGTTTTACTTTATTCTCTATTATTAGTAGGTCTCTATAACCTCAATGCTTAACGGTATTAGTTGACTAGGGCTGCCAGAACAGAACACCACAGATTGAATGCCTTAAACAACATATATTTGCTTGCAGTTCTGGAGGCTGACCCTTCAAGGTCAAGGTTCCAAGCAGAGTTGATGACTGGTGTGACCTCTCTCCTTGGCTTGCAGCCAGCCACTTCTCTGGGTGTCCTGTCCTTTCCTGGGCTTTCCTCTGTGCATGTGTCCTCCTGGTGTCTCTTCCTCTTCTTATATGGACACTAGGGCCCCACCCTTAGGCCCCTCATTTAACCCTAATTACCTCTTTAAAGGCCCATCTCCAAATACAGTCAGATTGGGGTTTAGGCTTCAACATATGAATGGTGGGGTAAGGGACATAATTTAGTCCATAGCACTGATAGGATTGTCTGTTGTTGTTAGGATTAAATGAAATAATGCAAATGAAATCCCCTAAAGAGGGTCCCCAGCATTAGCGTCAGCAACTGCTTTGTTGCAGACTCTGAAATGACAGTCTTTTATTTTTAATATATTATTATTATCAATGTTCATTATTTTGAGAGACGTTGAGGAGAGGCATAGAGCGAGGAAGAGAGACAGAGAATCCCAAGCAGGCTCCACACTTTCACTTCAGAGCCTGATGCGGGGCTTGATTCCCATGACCTGAGCCGAAATCAAGAGTTGGGTGCTCAACAGAGACACCCAGGTGTCCTGACAGTTTTGTTTTTTTTTTTAATGGAGAAGACCTTGGCTGAATGCTTCCTGCCTTTCCAACTTGGCTTTTTCAGTTGGGGCCCCACTTGTACAAGCTCATGCTGTTGTGTGTTAATTGCGTCCCAGAGGGGTAGGGGTGGGGATGGGGCGGGGGGGCAATGACAAGAAGTAACATCTGCTGAGCCCTTCCTGTGCCAGGCACTCTGCATGTGTTGAGGACTCTCTGAAGTCAACACTATTCTTTTTCGTTTTATGGTTGAGGAGAATGAGGCACACACAGAAAGGTAAATCATCCAAGATCATTGAGCTAGAAAGTGGGGGAGCTGGCATTCAAACCTGAGTCCACATGATAAACACGAAAGGGGCGTGCCTAGTGGCTTTAACATATGATTGTTTGCTCAAATTCTTTGGACTCCTCTGGATAATATCCTCTGATGGGAAAAGGGCAGGAAGAGGCAATAGCCCTTTGAGTCCTTTTCCCTTTGAGCCTCCTTGCAAGCAGCCTGGGGGAGACTTGCGTGGCTTAGGAGTCTCAGCAATTTCCCAAGCCCAGAGGCTCCCCAAACTGCTGCAGCAATAGAGCTTTGGCTGGATGTGCCAGAGTGGACCAAGACCTGGCGCAGGAATGATCTGTGAGACTGGACCAAGCCTTCCCGGTCCCCTGGGAAACCGCTTCGTCCCTCTCCCTGCCACCACGTTTTACTCTTCCCAATTCTAATTAAAATCAGACCACGCCCCCTCTCAAGAAAAGAAAGTTTGACTCAAATATTATTAAGATAATAAATCACGATCTCGGTGCTTGTTTTTCTTTCTCACGGAGTACAGCATTATTCTCTCCTGAGGCCTCGGGGCTTAGGGAAATCCCTAACGGGAAAATTAAAGAGACGCAGAAACAGAAAAGTATCATGTGGGAAGAGAATTCTAATTTTTTCATGTTTCCCCAATGGGTAAAGCAATAAAAAAGCAGACTTTGCTAAGGAATTAGATATTACTATTTACCCTTCCAAGTTGTCCCCAGGATAGAAAAGGATGACCACTGTGAAGGCAAAAGGTTCTGCGTCCTGGGCAGGGTCCAGGGAGAGGCTGGGCATCCACTTGGTAGAAGAGTGGCCATAAGCAAAGGGCCTGACGATCTTGCCGTTTCCTCCCAAAGCGTAGAGCCGGCGCTCTAGGATCAAATAATCCATCGGGTCACCGGTTCTCTTCGGTGGGGAGTGTCACTGCCCTGGTGGTAAGATGGCAGATAGAAGCCCAGGGAATTAGCAAGAGGCCACACAGTCAAAATCACTTTGCTAAAATGAAAACCCGAGTTTGTCACCAACGCTGAATGACCAGCCACCCCTCTAAGAGCACCGTGCTCCTCCTCCCGTATTTCTTTCACGAATCAACGTTGGGGCAACATGGGGGCCGGACCCAGAGCGGGGGGCGGGGCCAGGGGTCAGCCGTGAACACCGTGTGCCCCGCGCACGTCCTCACAGGACGTGCAGTTAACCAGGCAGTTTGAAGCCGGCGTGATAAGGTGGTGCTGGAGACCTGAGGGCGCCTGGGGGCAAGGCCTTCCAGGGAAGCAGCCTGTGGCTGGGACGCGGCCGTGTCCCTCGTGGGGAAGGGAAACCGCCTGCCTGCGGTTTCCAGCGGCTTCCCCAGCCTCCCTTTGAGAGCTTCGCCAGCTCCCACAGGCCTGCCCGCGGCCACGCACCCTGGGCGAGGGCAAAGGAGAGCGGAGTCCAGGGTGTTCCCAGGGCCCAGAGCCACCCACTGACAGCCGGGGTCTCTGCAGAAGCAGCTTGGTGTCCTTTTCTCCTGTCCCCCTTTTGCCCGCTGCAGTCTGTTTTGGGGGGTTTTTTAAGGGCTTTGTTCAGTATTTCTTTTCTTCCGGAAAACATCTGTTTGGAGGCTCATGGGTGTTCGTGTCCACGAAAAATGACACGAGGGAATCAAAACACATCGCCGGACGAAGAACCACCTTAATATGGGGGCATATCTAAAAATGTGAGTTCCTGCCATTCGCTTGAAGAGACAGGGTTCAGTTTCACTTTTGAGAGGGAGAGAGAGTAAATATGTCTACACACGCGTGCACGCATGCACATACGTGAGCTCACACCTGAGGCCCCAGTGTCACACCTGGCCTTCCTCAGCATTTTGGGAGCACCTGCGTGCTTGGCACTCCTCACCTCTAAACCTCTCGCAGCCCGGCAGGTGTGACAGACAGGAGTCTCGGGGCAGTTAAGGAAGTCACACGGACCCGCAGCTGGGAAGTGGCAGACCCTGGAGCCCAGCTACTCTGACTCCGCGGCCCTTTCCGCTCTGACGCCCCACAGCCGGTGCCCACGGTCGTGTGCCAACCTGGTGTTTTGCAGCCTGGCCAGGAGGAGGAAGAAAGCTGTGGTCCACCCACCTTGGGCCTTGTTCCCTGGTGTCTTGAGAACCATTCAGGGGGATGCAGAGGCACCCCTGCTTTGGGAGGGTGGTGAAAGATCATGTTTGCTGGGGAAAACCCAGCTCCTTGGGGAGCACAAGAGGAGACTGGCTCTGGTCCCCTGCCCAGTTGGGGGTGCGTGTGGCCCTCTGTGGGATCAGCAGTAGGCACCTGGACCTCTCTGGGTGCCGGGAACCGCCAGCCCCTGCCTTTGAGGCAGACATGCTCTCCCGGTCCCAGGTGGCTCCTTGCAGGGGGAGACTGTGAGTAGTACAGGGAGCCTGGACCCAGATCAGGTGTGGGAGGAGCCCGCTGACGTTGGACTGGCCTTGGAGGAGCGCGGGCTCCACCACTCACTACATGCCTGGTATCATTTCATCTAAGCCCCTTCACGCTGGTAGGCTTAACCGTCACCTACCTCCTGGGTTACTGTAAGGAGCAGACGGGACGCATTAGCTTTAGCACCTACCATTGGGCCTGGCTCATAGTAAGTGTGAGAGAAATATCAGCTCCTGTCACTATTGTTACAACCAAGGTCATTACTGTGTCTGACTGTGCCTCTGAGAAGTCTTGTGACTTGGGGGACTCACCGTTCCTCCCGGAGCTTCCCTTCTTTTCCTTGTGAACTGAGTGATGCTGGCAGCACCACTCGTAAAGGCCCCTGCGGCTCTTAGGATTCCGTGCCTTTTGCTGGGTCACTTTCAGGTGGTACCAGATCCCAAGGGCACCCCCAAAATCTGGTTCCATCCACAGACATTCCTCTCACAAGTTGGCTTCTTCACACCAGCATTCATTCTCCTGGTCAGGAGCACCTGGGAAATGTGGGGACGGCTGACCTCCAGACATTAGGACCGAATGACTGTACAGATAATCTGCTTTTGCCTCTGGCTGAGGAGTCAAGTCCACTTGCTCTTGGTCCCCTGTGCTAAAGGCGCTTCTTAGGGTCCTCTCTCCTAGAAGCGGCCTTTCCAAGAGGGAGGCACAGAAAAAGCCAGTGGCTTCAGGAATCAGATATGATCAACTTCGGCCTGTCATGGAATACTCGCTGTCGCCCTGGGCCCTCCCCTCGGATTCCATCCCCGGGAGCTCCAGATCCTGGGGGCCCACAAGGGTAATCATGGCGGTCTGTCTGCGCTTCCTCGGACTGCCTTGAAGCACCACAAAGCGGGTGGCTTAAACAACAGAAATGTATTCTGTCACAGTTCTGGAGACTGGAAGTCTGGTGTTGGCAGAGTTGGCTGTTTCTGGGGGCTGTGAGGGAAAGTCTGTTCCACACCTCGCTCCTCGCTTCTGCGGGCTGGCTGGCAGTCCTTGGCATCCCTTGGCATCTCTTGGCTCATAGATGCATCACCGTGGTCTCTGTCTTCGTGTTCATGTGGTGTACGCCCTGTGTGAGTCTGTCTCAGTATCCAGATTTCCAGTTTATAATGCCACTGTCCTGTTGGATGAGGGGACACCCTAATGATGTCATTTGAACGTGATTACATATCTCTGTAAAGGAATTTCCAAATAGCGTTACATTCTGAGATACTGAGGATTAGGACTTCAATATGTCCTTTTGGGGGGACACAACTCAACTCACAAGAGGGTCCTTGCACTGTTTTAATAACATCAAAGAACATAAGAATTAAGCATTTCTCCATTCAGACTGTTGTTAATACTGTCGGTGTGTTATAAGCACAGGCTCTGGAGATTGCCTGGATTTGAATCCTGATGGGGCCTCTTCCCATCTGCATAGTCTTGTAAAAAGTGCTTAGCCTCTCTGTGCTCAGTTTCCTCAGCTGTAAAATGGGAACACACCTCTGAAGGTTTATATGAACATCAAATTAAAAATACACTGAAGGGGCTCCTGGGTGGCTCAGTCAGTTAAGCATCCGACTTCAGCTCAGGTCATGGTCTCTTGATCTGTGAGTTTGAGCCCCACATCGGGCTCTGTGCTGACAGCTCAGAGCCTGGAGCCTGCTTCGGATTCTCTGTCTCCCTCGCTCTCTGCCGTTCCCCTGCTCGCTTGCTTGCTCACTCGCTCTCTCTCTCTCTCTCTGTCAAAAATAAACACTAAAAAAATGTTTTAAATACACTTAAAATGTTTTCTCTTGTTATGATCACTGTTATATACCTTACCATGCTTGGAAAAGGCTGCAGCCAACAAAAACAACAAAAGTCTATAATACTATGTAATATACTTACTATATACGATACTGTGTCATTGTGTGCTGGACACTATTCCAAATGCTAGTGCATGTGTCGACTTCATCTCAGCAACCCCCATTACCACGCCTGTTTTACAGAAGCATAAACTGAGCCCTAGAGAGATTGTGTTACACGTGCATGACCCCACTGTCCGTAAACAGAAAAGTTAGGACCTGAATCCTGGTTTGTTGGATTCTGGAACCTCTTTAGGAACCCCTGTGACTGGATGCCCCTCCAGGAATAAGAAAAGGGCCTTCTAATGATGAAAAGAATCACAAGCCACCACCTCTGCTTGCCCAGAAAGACTTGTTTCTGGGGACACTTTTGGTGATGTCAGACTATACTCAGGAAAATACACTCTTTTTTAAAAACTGGCCCCAAACTGGGGCATTTGTCTCTTCTCCAAGCCCTAGGATGGCTTTGTAAGGGGTCCTCTCCAGGAGAGCCGGAAAGAGCAACCCCGGCCCCCTTCTGCCCAAGGACTGACTCTCTCCTGACACCTTGTCTCTCTGGTTTTACATTGTCTTTCTAGGGACATCCTCAGAACTGCATTGCTGATAAAGGGGACGCTCTGCCTTTGAGGAAAGAAGAGGACCTCCCTCCCCGGCCATGGGCCACCCTGGCCAGAGGCTCCAAGTGGAACTACTTAGCGTTGTGTGGCTCCCGGGTGCCGGAGCCCCAGCCTCCACACACACCCCGCCCGGAGGACCGGCGGGAATTGTTCATAGTGCCAAAGTCCTACTACTGCGTTTTCAATGGGTCCTTGTAAATAGTTTGCTCCTCTGCCCCGGCCCCCACCTCTTGCTATACTGGAACCAATTTGTACAATGTGGGAATTTTGTTACCTTTTTAATCAAGGGCAACGTCCTTTTCCAGCACTACCATTGTAAGGTTTTTTCCAGGAGGGAGGGCTGATCACATGTGCTTTTCTCTTTTCCTCTTTTTTTTTTTTTTAATATTTTATTAATTTTGGGGAGGAGGGCATGTTAGCATTAGTGCCATTATATCTACTGGATTTTAGGTAGGGAGAGTTCGGGTTTTTTTAAAGTAGTTTGAAATCTGGGAGATGTCCCCATGGGAAGGGCTATGATTTTGGGCATCCGTCTCAACTTCGAGAGGGTTTTAGAGGTGACACATCTTCCCAATTGAACCCATTTTCGGTTCTCCATCCCCCACCAGCCACCTCTGGGGTCCCTATCCGGCCACACACAGGACTTCCCAAACTGCCAACAGGTGGGTCTGGTTTCTCCACCGCCTGGCCCCTTGGCTGACCTTGGGCGGGGCCAGCACCAGAGAACCGGGGCGCAAGGGGCTCCCTCTTTCAGCATCTTGTTAGAACCAGCAGAAAGGGCTTCCACATTGTTAGCATTACCGTTACTTTCGTGAAACTCAAACAAGAGGTCTTCCTATCTAGATGGCACAAAGATGAACAACTTTGGTTTCCATTTCTGTTCCTCACTGCCTTTTCTCAGTGTGGTATTTGATAAGATTTCAGCCTGAAGCCTCACCATAAACTGATTTTTTGTGTATTTGTTTTTGGGCCAATTTTAGATTCCTGAGTACACTTTTGGGGGGGTTTTGTTTTTGTTTTTGTTTTTCAATTAGTCCTAACTTTTAAAGAGGAAAAACCGAGAGACCTATCTGGTGTAAATGTTGCAATATGAATTGTGTTTGCAACCCCCACCCCGCCCCCCATTTGGGTATACTGCACAAATAAAATGCTAGGGAGTTTGGAAGAAAAATAGACATTTTTTCTAACTTGTTGCTCATTTGTTGTAACTCAATAAAGCAAAAACTAAACATTTTTATAACCTTTTCCTCTGCTCCTCGTTCTTCATTGCTGTCTGGCTTCAAGGGCATGAGGGGTCCAACTCGGCCACCTCTCATTTCAAAGCGGTCATGACATTCACTTGACATGTCTCATTTTCCATCTTGGTGAGGTCCGACAGCACAAATGGGACCTTAAGAAACAGGGCCCCATGTTGATGTGGGCATCTGTCATATCTCCTGGACACAGAGAAGCGCTAGGCCCTTCCTTCTCTGGGGTCTTCACAAATAGATTCATAAAATACTGCCGAGAAGAGCATGAGCAGGAAGGAGATCTCTAGACCATGGGCAGGACCACTGGTCACTCTCCGGTGACCCGAGATAAGTCACCTCCCTCCCTGGGCTGCTGTTGACAGGTGATTGGGACACTGCCATTTCTCAGAGAAGGCTGGCTTTTGTGTCTCTGCCCAGGTAAGGTTTGAAGAGTCTCTCACTGTTCAGGGGTGACCCTCATCTACCTGGTGGTTTTAAAACTTGGGCAGACATCAGAATCACCCAGAGGGGTTAACATTTCTGATTCGGTAGGTCTGGAGCAAGATCCAAGAATCTGTGTTGCTAACACGTTCCCAAGGTAAGGCTGGTGCTGTGGTCCGAGGAACCCACTTTGGGAATCTCTGGTCTAGCTATTTGATTTTCCAGGGACCTACGGACTTTGGGCCAGTTTATCTAAACTAAGCATGTGTATAAAGCATGTGCAGCATATTCTCCAGATAGCCCTCCCACTTCCCCAAACATAGGAAACATTGAAAAATCAGGGGTTCTGAATAAGTTGGCCTTCTCTGGAAGATGTCCTCCATCTTGAATATTGTAGAGTTCTGGCCTTTGGCTAAAAATCCACCCAATCCTGCAGCAGCCATGGTCTGGGGGCTCCAGGTGCCTTGGAGATAACTGCCCACTAATCTCTGCACCCCCTTTTCATTCCCACCTCCTGATCCTCTACATAGTCAGGAGGCAGAGACGCCTTGTGCTTAGCAGAATCTGCTCAGTCCCCACCAGCCACCCCAAAGCTCATGCTCTGGGTACCACACCCCCACTGGGACCTCTGCAAGAGCACCTGTTGTCTGTTCCAATGCCACCTACCCTCCAAGACTCCCTACCTGCAGGATGAGACGGAGGCAAGCATGCCACCTACAGGTGCAAAACATAAGGAGCCAGGGCTGTGTGAGTGCCAACTTTGAACACACGGGACCCTCCGAGTGGGCACCTCCTTAAATTTTGCATCCTAGTCACCATACTTGCCTCCCCCTGGCCCTGCCTGTCTGCCATGCTTTCCTCCAACCCTGCTTCATTCCCCTCCATCTTATTTTTCATAATGTGTCATCTATCTGTTACTGTCTTTCATATCCCACTGCCTTACAAGCTAGCTCCGGGAGGACAAGAATTGTGTCCGTCTTGTTCCCTCTCCCACATCCTCCATCCCTAGCACAGTGGCAGGATGTAGTAGGTGCTCCCTAAATATTTGTGGGATAGATGGATGGTGGATGGATGGACAGATGCCCAGATTTAGAGGTCCAGCTTGGCAGTTAGACAAACCCGTTTGAATCCCAGCTCTATGGCTCCCAAGCTAGGTGATCTTGTGGGATTTACCTAACTTTTCTCGAAGCCCTGCTTCCTCATCTGCGCCATGGAGGTGCAGCTCTTTGCCACAGGGCCTGTGTGAGGACTAACTACGCTCAAGTCCACAAAGCTCCCGGCACACGGGTGCTCTGCAAATGTCCATTCCTCTCGTGCTGCTGTGAGGAGTGACAGCGGGCCAGGCGGCGTGATGGCTGTGCCTTCCCGTGCCCGGATGGGATGTCTGTGTGAGAAGGGCACACAGGAAGAAGCTGGATGAAGTTCTAGGAGATGATATTCCAGACACCTGTGCTTCTGGCTTTGGAGACATTGCCATGTGTAGCTAATACTCTCCTTTCTTCCCTTGACCCCCAAACTCTCCCTACACCCCTCTTCCAAAAAAAGTCCCCAAAATCCAACATGGAATTTTCTCATTAGGAAAACAAAGAGTGAAAAGTGGCTACAGCGCACTCATTCCCAGTCCCCACCTGCCTCTCCTGTGCTCCCAGCACCGGCCCTTCCGCAGACCTCATCTCCCCGAGCCTGCGCGTCCTTCCGGCCCATTAGCGAATGTCGGACCAAACCCGCTTCCAGCTCCTCCCTTGGCAGGTACCTGCCTTCGCTCCGGCCGCTTACCGCTTGTCACTCTCAAGCAACGTGAAGACATTCTTCAAGCAAGGCAGCGTGAGACGCCATCGAATGCCTGAAGAAACCAAAGGGAAAAACCAAGCCAGAACATCTGTCTTTTTATATTCATTTCTACATCGAAGAGGAAGGCTGGATAATTGGTTGCAATGAAGATAACACAAGGAAAGTGGTTGTGCTCTCTTAACCATCCAGCAAAATACATGTCGTGTCATCGTTGCCCTCCTGGGAGCGATTAAAGGGTGGCAGAAGCTCGGACAGGTTCTCGGGGAGAAGAGAGGGACAGGATTCTCAGAGCAGTGGAGTGGGCTGAGCAGCTGTTGCTTCTGTCAGCCTGGGGTGCGGGCCTCGCTCCCCCCCATCTGACTGGGGGGGAGGGTTGCCCATCACGATGACCCGCCCCCTCCACAAACCGATCCAGGGCACTCCAGCCCCCATTCAGAGCCGAGCCAGGTGCAGGGCTGTGCAGGAGGGCTCAGTGCTGGGGAAAGAGCTCCCTCTTCCCATCTAGATGACAGCGTGTTCTTACCCTGGAGACACCAGCAGCCAGAGCCCTGGCCAGAGAGAGGAAGCCAGTAGGTAGAGAGAAAGAGGCAAAAAAAAAAAAAAAAAAAAGCAAGAAAAGGAGAAGAGCAGTGAAAGAAAGAGATGGCAGTGGTGACAATGACAATGGCAACATCATTTGAGTCCCTGGACCCTGCCATCCCCAAGGCCAGCATCCTGTCTTTACAGTGTCATCAAAACCAACGTATTTCCTAGCCTGTTAACTAGAAATTCCGTTCTGATGGGTTGATGAGCTTATGAGGTAAAAATCAAAGACACAGCCTGTGGCTGGCATTTCCCTGTTGGACGGCTGGCGTCTGAGTTCTTGCTTCTCAAGTGTGTTCCCTGCACCGGCAGCCCCCGCCCCCGCCCCAAATCTCAGCCTCACCAGGGTGCTTGTGACAAGTGCAGATTTTCTGGCTGGCACCCAGATCTGTTGACTTAGAATCTGCAATTCGACACTGACCTTTTTTAATTTTTTTAACATTTATTTATTTTTTGAGAGACAGAGAGACAGAGCATGAGCAGAGGAGGGTCAGAGAGAGCGGAAGACACAGAATCTGAAGCAGGCTCCAGGCTCTGAGCTGTCAGCACAGAGCCCGACCCAGGGCTCGAACCCACAAACCATGAGACCATGATCTGAGCCAAAGTCGGATGCTCAACGACTGAGCCACCCAGGCGCCCCTCAACTCTGACCTTAAGGCGACGCATGTATTCATTCAAGTCAAGAACACTCCCCCTTCCCCACTCTGAAGGCACTGAAAGGCTCCTCCCCTACCTCCTGGAGACGGGTGGAATCAAACACCACATCACACCACAGAAACTGTTTTCAGAATGTAGACTGCAGGGCCTTGAAGAGCTAGGAGGCAGGGTCAGGAACAGGAAGGAGGGCGCGTGGTGCCCCAGGTGTGGGGGCTCACTTGTCCTTCTAGGCCACCCGGTACACTGCCACTTCCAACCAACAGCTCTCGGAAATGACAGCTCTCACTGGCCTGCCACCACACAGGCTGGAGAGAACCGGACGGATGTCAGTTCCCTCCTGCGGATTCCCGAAAGCTGCCGTCTGGAGTGCCTGGCAGCTGGGTGTACTTAAAAACCACAGCAGAGACCCATCACTGTCCCTGAGGGGTTGATCAATAAAAACCACTTTAAAAAAAAAAAGACTTTTGTGCACCCCAGGGCATGTAGCGAGTCAGGCATCCTTCAGAGTGCAGGAGGCACACTGCCCTTGACTTTGAGGAAGGGGGAAGCAAAGATGTCCAGCAGTAACTCTAACGCCTTCACCCAGAACAAGCCTCCAAAGCGTTACAGACTTAGTCTGGATCCTTGGAGGAAAGAGACAGAACACTGAAACTGGTAATTTAGGGAGAGTTTATGGAAAGTTTACTGTTTACAAAGGTGTGGGCAGGGTTTGGGGAAACCGACAAGGGAGGGTGTAGGGAGTTTGGCCTGAAGGGGGAAGGACTAGCGCAGTTACTGGAGCCCATAGAGGGCAGATAAACAGAGGAGGCTACTGAAAGGAGCTGTGACCTTCAGTAAATAAGTCATGGTGACCCAGAAGGGACAGAGTCAAGGGAATAAATACCCTGACATCCTTCTCCTCCTGCCACTGCCTTCCAATGACCAAACCCAGTCAGAGGTCAGAAGGCAAGGGCATCTGTTGGTCCAGCCCATCGGAGTCTGGCTCGCAGCACACAGAGCAGGTGGGGTAAGGGTAGAGGGAGGAAACAGATCAATCTATTGGCTGGACCAAAGATGGCAAATATACACCAAGCTTTAAGCCCTACTCCACGCCTGTGACAGACACCAATAATCAACGTGCCTTTCCCTGTTAGGCTTGGACAAACTCTCAGAATATTTAACACAGAACTCCACCTCGAATCTATTAGCCTTAGAACCTGAGAGGAAGTATGTGGCTGCCTAGCTACTAGCCATCCCCTCATCCGTCCTTGCTAACAAAACCAAGGCACTGCCCAGGCACTAACATACCCCAGCTCCAGGTGAGAAACTCAGCTTCCCCTGCAGCTAGGAATGGCAAGTGACACAGTCAGAAGGCCACTGCACAGCTAGTGCCACTCTCCTTTCTTCCTTCTGACCTTGCATGCGCTGGTGACCTTTAGACTACGCCTCAGAGAGCTTCATGGAGCCCCTGAACCTGTGCTTCAGATGAAAGGTTTCAAACTATTTTTTAATCGAATTATAACTGACATACAATATCCTGTTAGTTTCAGGTGTACAGGATGATGATTTTATACTTTTTACATTAGAAAATGACCACCATGACAGGTCTAGTGACCATCCGGCACCATACAAAGTTATTACAATGTTATTGACTATGTTCCCTATGTGGTACATTACATTCCCATGACCTGTGTATTTTATGACTGTGCATTTATACTTCTTTAATCTCCTCCACCTATTTCCCCTCTCTCCCCAGCCTCTACCCTCTGGCAATTATCAGTTCTCTCCATCAGTGGATCTGTTTCTGTTTTCCTTTGTTTGTTCATTTATTTTTTATAATCCAAATCTAAATGAAATCATATGGTATTTCTTTCTCTGATTTATTTCACTTAACAAAATACTCTCTAACTCCCATCCATGTTGTGACAAATGGCAAGATTTCATTCTTTTTTATGGTCAAGTAATATTCCATTATATATATTTTATACATTATATATCATATAACATACACATTATAATGTATTACATATATATGTATATATACATACACGCCACATTTTCTTTATCCATCCATCTATTCATGGACACTTAGGTTGCTTCCATATCATGGCTATCATAAATAATGCTGCAATGAACATAGGGGTACATAAATCTTTTCAAATTGTGTTTTTATTTTCTTTGGATAAATACCCAAATATGGAATGACTGGACTATGAGGTAGTTCTATTTTTAATTTTCTGATCAGTCTCCATACTGTTTTCTAAAAGAGCTGCACCAATTTACATTCCCACCAACAGTGGATGAAGATTTCTTTTTTTAAATTTTTTTAATGTCTATTTATTTTTGAGAGAGACAGAGCATGAATGCGGGAGGGGTAGAGAGAGAGACACACAGAATCCAAAGGAGATTCCAGGCTCTGTACTATCAACACAGAGCCCAACGAGGAGCTTGAACCCATGAACTGTGAGCATGCCCTGAACTAAAGTCAGATGCTTAACCGACTGAGCCACCCACATGCTCCTGAAGATTTCCTTTCTAAACTTCTTGATGTGAAAACTAAATCTCTATTTGTTTGATCCACCACTCATTGGATTTGTCCGATATTGCTCTCAAGTGCGCCGCACTGACACAAACCCTGTGTGCCGTACGTTCTCGGGATGTGGATCCCCTCACTCACACGTGTCCTTATTTATCCCTGTGCAACTGCCAGGTGAGAGACAAGTTAGGCATGTCTTCTCTTCAAGGAACCCTGATCTACATTTTGAAGGACTAGAAGGAGTTTGCCAAACAGATATATGAGAAGAGGGCACATGAAGCAGAAATGTGTGTACAATGTCAGAGTAGTGTATCAATGTCACAGTGTTAAGTGCTGAGACTCCATCTAGCAGTCTGTGAGGTGTAACAAAAGAAGAAACCATCCCTTTCGAACAACCAATTCTGACACACAACCAGTTCAATTCAAACCCAGTCATGAAAAATAAAAACAGAAGTGATTATCTACTTGGAAAGAACCTGAAAAACCGCCAAAGATTATGCTATTTGCTTGTAGGATGGGAAATCAACAAGTGACTTGGGATTTCCCAAAACAAAGTATTATTATATAAAACAGACGTAAAGTGAAACAAAATGTATTTGAAGTCTTTTACCTCAGACTCACTTCCCACAGCTGAATTCGGGTCACAAAACCTGGAACCAGGTCCGTACTTCCAAACGTATCGCCCAGTTTCACGCGCCAGCTCTTCCTGTGGCGGCACTGGTCAGCTTGCTGACCGCCAAACATTCCCTGGGTCCACACAGTTCCCAGCTTAGAGCCCCCTCCCCATTTCTTACCTAACCCCCTGTTCTTCCAGGCCTAGGTTACGTTCCCCCAGACTGAACAAAGGTAAATCTCAGGTGCCGGGAAGCTGGCTTTAAGGAAGACGCCTGACCCCCAGGCTCTCAGGGGACCCTGCTGTTCTGAACTCCTGGAGCTCACCGTCAACTGGCTCTATTCTGACCACACACGGGTTTGTTGTTCAACCTCCTCTGTGTGATGCTCCCCTAGTCAGGAAGTGGGCTGCATATCGTTGGCATCTCTCCCCCTCCCTTTCAGCAACATCACAGTCCCCTCCCCACGGGGGACCCCTGGGCCCTACCCCTTCTCCGCACCTGCTCTCTCCCTGGGCCAACTACGGCTGTCTATGCAGCACCAGCACAGAGCAGGACCTCCTAGCCACTGGGAGTCATGTGACTCAGGTCTAGCCAACCGCAGCACTCTGGCCTCTGCGAGTGGTCCAAGGGGGACTCACATGACTTGAGCTGAACCAATCAACGATTTTCTTGAGGTTTATAAAAGTTGCCGTAGTGCGGGAAAGAGGGAGAGAGGGAGAAAAAAGAAAAAGAAGTCTGACCTCATCAGAATGTTCAGAATCAACTAATCCTCAAGCTAGGTTCACCCATGTTTCCCAGTTAGCCAATAAACCCGCGTTTTGCTTAAGTTAGTTTGAGTTGCCTTACTGGCATGTGGAAATGAAAGAGTTCTGAGTAAAACGCATCCTGTTACCCCGTTGCCCAGCACGTGTCTGCAGAACTGATGACAACTGGAAACGCAAGGGCAGGTGAGAGGACATTTAAACGTTTGTTGGCTATGATTCCATTTATATGAAATGTCCAAAATGGGCTAATCTATAAAGACAGAAAGCGGTGGGGGTGTAAGGGCTAAGAGGTGTGAGAGTTCTTTGTAGGGTAACAAAAATGTCACAACATTGATTGTGGGGATGGTTATCCAACTCTGTAAATATACTAAAAGCCATTGAATTGTACGCTCCAAACAGGTAAATAGCGTGGCATGTAAATTATATCTTGGGGCACCTGGTGGCTCAGTTGTTTTAGTGTCAAACTCTTGGTCTCTGCTCAGGTCATGATCTCACATGAGTTGATCCTGGAGTTGGGATCTGCTCTGACAGCGTGGTGCCTGCTTGGAATTCTCTCTCCCTCTCTCTCTGCCTCCACTCCACTCATAACCTCTCTCTCTCTCTCCTCTCTCTCTCTCTCAAAATAAATAAACTTAAAAAGTGAACTCTTGCCATTTTTGACAACATGGATGGAGCTAGAGAGTATAATGCTAAGTGAAATAAGTCAGTCATAGAGAGACAAATACTGTATGACTTGACTCATATGTGGACTTTAAGGAACAAAACAAATGAGCAAAAAAAAAAGGAGACAGAGAATCCAAGACACAGACTACTAACTTTTATAGCACATAAACTGATGGTGACCAGAGAAGAGGTGGATGGGGGGAAGGGAGAAACAGGTGATGGAGATTAAGGAGTGCACTTGTCCTGATGAGCACTGTAAGAGGCATGAAATTGTTGACTCACTATACTCTACACCTGAAATTAATATAACACTGTGCGTTAACTGTACTGGAATGTAAAATATTTAAAGCCCCTTTTAAATAAATAAATGTAACAATTAAGAATAAATATCTATAGATCTATATATACTCAGTATGATAATACAAACAAGAAACCAGATAAAGTTAAATCTGAATCACAGGGATTTAGGAACACACACATCTCTTTTGCCCCTGACCTGCCCCCACGCTTCCTGTCTGGGTGAATGGCAGTGGGAGTTTCCAACTGCCCCAGCCAAAAAATCTGGCGGGACAATTTTCACCTGTCATTCCTCCCTGGGTTTTAACCAAACACCAAGTTCTCTCACTTCTAGCCACGAAATCTCTCCCCAATGACCCATCTACCACCCCCGTTGCCACTGTTCCCACCCAGACCTCTCCTGTTTGCCTGCACTGCCTCCTCACTTGTCTTCCTGCCTAGTCTCACCTCTGCCGGCCCCACTGGGTCTCCAGGCGCAGCCAGAGTTCAACCTAAGTCTGCCTGTCAGCGGCTCCCACTACCTTACAGAACAAAGCCCAAGCTCCTCGGCTCTACATACAAGTTCCTCTTGGTTTCAGCTCAGCCTGTACCTCCTAACCTTGCACCCACTTTCCCCCCTATCCCATCTCTGTCTTTCTGTTACTCTCTCCCTGTCTGTCTGTCTGTCTGTCTCTCTCTCTCTCTCTCTCTCTCACTCACTCACACACACATTGTTCAAGCCCATCCTGAACCACTTAGAGCCCCCCACACCCTCCAGGTTTTCTCTTGCCGGGTGCCTTTGCACTTGAACTTCCTTTTTCTTCCGTCTTGTTTTCTGAACTTCCCCTTTCTTCCGCCTTTACCTGCCAAACTCCCCTGACTCATGCAAGTCCCAGATGAATATCGTGGCCTCCGAGAATCCTCACCTGACCCCTTCCAGCCACATCAAACGTTTCTTCCTCTGTGCTCCTGAAACCCCTTTTGCATGTCTTTATTATAATTCTAGATACTGTCTCCGTGTTTGTCTACCATGTAAGCCTATGGTCTCCTTGCAGACAGAGTCCAGCCCCACAGGGACAAGGCAAGCATGCATTCAATCGTGTGTTGTAGAAATAAATCTACACTAGCAATATCACCAGTTTAATTAGACTAGGGATGGTAGTAAGATATTTGAAAAAAAATAATTTATGGAGAAACATCCATGATGGGATAAAATGCATAAATGTCCACAAACTTCTTCCCTTCACCCAACCTTCCCAAGAGAACCTCTAGTTGATGGCTAATTCTCATTTCTCCTCTCTCTTTCTGAGAGACCAATTTCTAGATTTTTTTTTTTTTAGTTCAGGGTCTAGAATGAGCAAAGGACAGCAGCAAAGCTGTCAGTGGAGCAGGACTTACAGAAAGAGGTCTAATCAACCTGTGAAATAAAGAGTGGAGAGAGAAAAGAGAGAAAGTTCAGGAAGTAGAAGGACCCAGGGCTAGTGGAAAAGGAAGGAATTCTTTGAATAGCTTCAAATGGAGTGTAGGACAAGAGAAAACTGGTCAAGAGTCTAAATAGCATACAGGGCATGCTGCCATGGACTATATACCTGGAAGCCTGCTTAATGTTCTCTCAGAAAGATGAGAAAGAAGCTAAATTCCCTTTTTGTCATGTTTTGGCTTATTTGGACTGTGCTTCTGTAACTGGTTCTAGGACTGGACCATGTGGGTCACAGTTTCAATCGGGTTACATGAAGTTGTTTCAGTAAATGCAAAATGAAACTGAAAACCCAACTGAAAGCACGTCCTGCTATTAATAGGATGAAACTCATTACCCATTTCCATGGACCATACTTGTCTTCGCATTTGCTGACACTGTTCTGCTTGGTGAGAATTCTGTGTTCTGGAATAGCAGAAACGTGGCTGAGCAGCAGAGGACACAATCACATGACTGTCCGTGACACCCCAGGATTCAGGAGCCCTGGATCCTAACCCTTGCTTTACTACTTATGTGTGTATGACCCTTGGAAAGTCACTGCCCCCTCTTTGAGCCTGGGGTTTAGACCAAATGATGATCAACTGTACATTCCAACCCTGAGTTATGATTATAGGAGCCTGTGCGCTAATACCCCTCTTAAAAGTCTCCAGATTCCAGCTCCCAAACCCCCTACCCTCAGCTGAAGCTTTGGGGAGATTTTTCAGGACAACAGTGAGCTAAAGAAACTTTAGGGCAATAGTTATAAAGCTTTGGAGCAAAGATTGTCAGCAAGCTCCCCGGGGAGGGAACTTTGAAGAAGCATATGTGCCCATAAACAGTGTTTAATTAAAGAGCAGCAAATGGTAGCAAGGAAAAGTGGAAAGCAGGCTGTTCAGGAATATTTCTCCAAATGCAGAACATTTCACTCTGCATCTCTCCTCAAGCCAAGCAACAGTCACAATGGCTTTGTCAGAGAAATAGGGAGCTTTGTTGGGAGTCATCTAGCTGGTTGCTCTGGGCAGGCAGCTGCATGGTCTCTGCCCTGTGGACCTGAATAAACCTTTCAGCCACCAGCATCTGGTCAGGCTGAGGACTGAGCTGACCATAGTAAGATGAGTTCCTCTTTAAGGGATTGCTAAATCCAAAGAAGTTTTCTGTGCTGTTTCTGACTCTCCTGTGTGGCAGATCATGAGAATATTGTGTAAGAATGGCTAGGACCCCAAGAAAGAAGGACTTCCAGGGCACATGGAAATTGCATAATTTTCCCCACCAGCGAAGTAAAGTTTAGACTTCAGGAAGATTTCTTCAAGATTGGATTTAGGAACGTGCCCAAGGCTACAGAAACTAACAAGTGCCAGAGCCAGGATTTGAACCCAGGGTTCTCTGAGATCAAAGCCATGCTTTTATTTTTTTTTCTTAATATTTTTAAGTGTTTATTTATTTATTTTTGAGGGAGAGTGAGTGGGGGAGGGGCAGAGAACGAGGGAGACAGAGAATCCCAAGTAGGCTCCACACTGTGAGCACAGAGACTGATGCGGGGTTTGAACCCATGAACCATGAAGTCATGACCTGAGTCGAAATCAAGAGTCAGAAGCTTAACCGATTGAGCCATCTGGGTGCCCTAAAGCTCATGGTTTTAACCACAGTGCTCTAGTCCTTCCTCAAATGGTTATCATGGCTCACACCCCATTACAGCACTGGAAAGAGCACATGGGCTGATATGTGGAATATATGCTCCGAGGGTTATATACCCTGAGGATTCTTCCATTCACTCCCAGGCCAGGGGAGTGGATGGTACTCAGTGCTAGGAGTCTGGCATTCATGTTTGTGGCCATGGAAGGCTGACTGGGAATGGCGGCATGGGTTGGGTAGGGCCTTTCAAGGAGCTGTGAAGAGAAATAAAAATAGGCTTTAAACAATCGGGTATCAAGTGATGTTAAAGATCAACCCCTGTTTACTCATAAGAATGAAGCCCCAGGAGATCAAGGGAATTTGAAATCTACATCATGACCTGTAAAACTGCTCTATTTAATTACTTATCCCAACGGCCTCCTAAACCAATTTTTCTTTGTTTTTCTTCTCATCATTTGATGGCAGTTGCGAAGAATGCCCAGCATCTATCTCTGGAAGAGCTTTCACACACTGTTTTATAATTATCCGTCCGTGTGACTCTTCCTCCTTCATTAGGCTGTGAGATCCCTAAGGCAAGAATCTTACCTTATTCATCTTTACTTCCCAATGCCTAACACATCATAAGGCTCTTGATCAATATTGTGGGAAGAAAGCAGGAAGAAAGGAAGGAAAGAAGGAAGGGAGGGCAGGAGGAAGAGGGAAGGAAGGAATTGAGTTGAATAAGATAAAGAAAATAAGGATCTAGGGCATACATTTAAGGCTTTTCTTGTATAACAACCAGGTCGATACATAGTCTTGATCAAACCCTAAGAGATATTTAGAGGCAAATGGGGAAATTTGAATATGGATAGATATTAGGAAATTATGTTTAATTGTTAGGTATGTTAATGGTGTTGGGGCTACATAAGAAAATGTCCTTATTGTTTAAAGATGCACAATGAAGGACACCTGGGTGGCTCAGTCGGTTAAGCAGCTGGCTTCGGCTCGGGTCATGATCTCACGGTTTGTGGGTTCAAGTCCCACGTCGGGCTCTGTGCTGACAGCTAGCTCAGAGCCTGGAGCCTGCTTCAGATTCTGTGTCTCCCTCTCTCTCTGACCCTCCCCCGCTCGCACTGTCTCTCTCTGTCTCTCAAAAATAACTAAAAGACATTTAAAAATTTTTTTAAAAGATGCACAATGAGGAAGCGAAATGTCGAGTTATAATATCATTTACTTATAAAAAGTTAAAATACTTCAGAAAACAAAAGGTGGCAAAGCAACAATTGTTAACTCTAGGTAATGAGTATATAGATGGTTATTATCCCATTCTTTCCGTTTTTCTGAACATTTGAAATTTTTATTATACAAAATTCCAACAAAACACTTTTCCAGTATAACCACAGTGCAATTATCAAATTCAGGAAATTATCATGGCTAAAATGCTACTCTCTTATATACAACCCGTACTCCAGTTTCGCCAGTTGGCTAATACTGCCTTTTAAACCGATTTTTTGTTCCAGAATCCAATCCTGAATCACATCTTACAGTTCCTTGTCCTGCTTCTTTGCTTTCAGTCTGAAACCGTTTCTCAACCTTGCTTTGTCTTTCACACTGGCATTCTGTGTTGTGGCACTTGTGCAATTGTGTCCATGACTTGATTCTCAACTCCTACAGGATTCTGGCAGGAACACACAAGAAGATATTGTGGCGTCCGCAGTGTGATGCATCAGGAGGTACCAGATGTCAGTCCCTGAATCAACAAAACATGTACAACGCATGTCTTAGGGACTGAGTTCTGAGTCCCCACGTGGAATCCGACCATAACCTCCTAGTGAGGAAGACAGGAAGTGACTTTGTCCCAACCCAGAGGGCACTGTCACAGTGAGCAAAGCCCTCCAGGGCAGAGCACAGGAAGAATGGAGGAGGAGCTGCATCTGGAACAGTCTGGAAGGCGGGTGAGGAGTTCCCCAAAAGGGTTGGGAAAAGAGGCCTTGCCAGATGGGTTTGGAAGCAGTCAGGAGTCAATGGGCCAAAACTTTGGGCATTATAGGATTGTCAGGTTGGATATGGAGATAGATAGCAAAATAATAAAGATTTTTTAAAATAAAAATGGCATCCCGCCATGTACACTGTTTTATAATCTGTTCCTTTCGCTTCACAACTTGCTCTACACATTTTTTCCATGTCAACAAATGCAGCTTAGTTTTAGAGGATTTAGAACAAAATTTTTTTAATGTTGATTTATTTTTTGAGAGAGACAAAGTACAAACAGGGGACATGCAGAGACAGACAGACAGACAGACAGACAGAATCTGAAGCAGGCTCCAGACTCTAAGCTGTCAGCACAGAGCCCAATGTGGGGCTCGAACTCATGAGCTGTGAAATTATGACCTGAGCTGAAATCAAGAGTTGGACATTTAACCAGCTGAGCCATCCAGGTGCCCCAATTAGTGGATTATTAAGTGAGCTATTTTCAGGACACCTGGGTGGCTCAGTCGGTTAAGCATCTAACTTTTGATTTCGGCTCAGGTCATGGTCTCACAGTTCTTGAAATAGAGCCCCGCATCAGGCTCTATGCTGACAATGAAGAGCCTGCTTAGGACTCTCTCTTTCCCTCTCTGTCCCTCCCCCACTCATGCGTGCACACTCTCTCTCAAAATAAATAAGAACTTTAAAAAAATGTTTTAAATGAGCTATTTCCAATGTTACACTATGATTTATTTAACCAATTGCTGGCTGATGGATATGTGGGGCTATTAGCAATTGTTTTGCCACCACGATCTTCTATCATTCTTCTCCCATTTCTCTGATTATTTCCTTAGGATAAATGCTGGAGAGGTTTTTGGCTTCTGAGGTCAAGGATTCAAGCCCTGAGTCACAGAGGTAGCATTAGGCTACTAGTTGTTTTTCCTTATCCCTCCAGCCCGAGCAAAGCTCTCTAGAAGTCTGCCTGTCCCCTGTCTGAGCTGACCTTGGACCCGGTGTGAAAACTGGTTTAAACTAATGACTCACACCAATTATTGCCAACACAGATCATTTAAGACTCCAGGTAGGCACATTGACATTTTCTAGACATAAAAGTTAGAACCTAGATAGACTAATATCCTGTCCCAAGATGCCAGAAAGGAAAAATACAAAGAACAAAAGGGTTTAGAAACCACTCTGCCTGGAGTCAGGGAAGGAGATGGAAACTTCACGTGGTTAGCACCACTGGGGAGGAAGAACACAGACTTTGAAGGCAGGTGACTCAAATCTTGTAGTTTGGAGCAAATCACAACCTCTCTGAGCCTTGGGTTCCCTCGGGTGTAAAATTCAAAGATAATGGCTGCATCATGGGGTTTTGTGAGGACTTAGCCAACAAACATGAACACTGGTTTAGTGCTGAATGGTCAGAAGCCAAAGAGGAAACCTCACTCATCACAGGCATTTCAACCAAAGAGACTTCATTGCAGGGACCTCTTACATAGGTGTGGGCAGGGTTCAGGGGACAAGCAAGGGACTCAGAGACTGGCAAGAGTGGGAAGCCATTACCACCTCTAGGGTGGAAGGAGAGGCAGAGGGAAAACTGTTACCAGAACCCAGTGATTGCTGGCACTGTGGAGACAGGGCCACTTGGCTGGCATCACAGATGTAGCTACTGCTGGTGACATGGCCAAAAAAAGAGAAAACAGAGAAGAAATGCAACATCCCCTCTTCTCCTGCCCTCCGGTCTCCTGCCATTGCCTCCCATGGCCAAGCCCAACCAGAAACCAGTGACAAAGGACTCTGGGTGTGCAGCCCCCCTCAGATGCACGTCTCCCTGTCAAACATCATGACATCAGGGATGCTGACTGCCTTGAGCAGAACACAGAGCAGAAAGGCGTGGTATAGCCAGGTCACCGAAGAGGTCCAGCCTTGAGGAAGGCAAAAGTACAAATGGACTCAAGTGGATTCTGGCCAGGAATCCAGGTAAATGAGCCATCGATTCAGAGACACCCAAATGCAAGGTGTTGGAATTAATCTAACCCATTCCCCTTGTTTTAGAGATGGAAAAAGAGGAACCCAACAGGAGTAATTTGCCTAAGATCTTCTAGCTAGCTACACATTCAGGACCAGAACTGAAATATTATGACCCCAGAACCAGATTTTTTTTTAACTAGACACATTATTATTACAGCCATGCATCGAAGCTATCTTTGGTAGCGCCATCAATGCACTTATTCCTAAAGTAGTTGAGCCATAAAAGGCTAACTACCCCTTGTAAACTATGCCCGACAGACGCTATGAGAAACCAAAGTAACCTCATCTTTGATGGGCTCAAGCTAGTAGGAAGTACAAACAGTCTTCAGAGCTCAAGGAATAATGAAGGTCAAAGCTTCCTCCGAATTCAAATTCTTAGGAATTTGATAAATGCATCCACAATGCCAACACCATTCATTCAATATTCACTTGTTGAGCATTTACTTTGTGTCAAGTACTTTAATTGCTGGGGACACAAAACTGATTATGTGTTGGCCCTGCCTTAAATGTGACCCACTGTCTGTGCCCTCAGTTGATCATAGGTCATTCCAGAACCTTGACCACTTCATCCTTGACCACCAGGATCCAGGATAGTGTGGCACGTAGGAGGCGTCCAATTCACTCTTGGTAAACGGAATGCGCTCAGTCTAATGGGGAAGGCAGATGAGTCAACAATACCAGCTACAGTTAGAGATATCCACAGAGAGAACTGGGGAAACAGAGCAGGGGCTTTGATTCCAAACAGGAGCATGGTTGCCTTCCCAGAGGCGGGGCCATCTGAACTTTTTCTTTAAATATTTATTTATTTTGGGGAGAGTGCAAGCAGGGGAGGGGCAGAGAGGGGGACAGAGGATGCGAAGCAGGCTCTGTACTGACAGCCTGAAAGCAGAGAGCCAGATGTAGGGCTTGAACTCATGAACTGTGAGATCATGACCTGAGCCAAAGTCAGACGCTCAACTGACTGAGCCCCTCAGGTGTCCCTGAGTTCTGAGGCCCATAAGAGTAACATGGCATTTGTGGTCTGTGAGTTCGAGTCCCGTGTCAGGCTCTGTGCTGACAGCTTAGAACCTGGAGCCTGCTTCAGAATCTGTGTTTCCCTCTCTCTCTGCCCCTCCCTCTCTCTCTTTCTCTCTCCAAAATAAACATTAAAAAAGTATTTTAAAAAGAGAGTAATCCACAAACAGAAGGAGACTGAAGGAGATGGGGCTTAGCAGAATCAATCTGATACAGGCTTAGATTTTTCTGTCTTCTTGTTTTCAATTCTACTTAATTTCCATCTGCCCCTCCTTACAGAGTTGCTCTCTGATGAGAAAAAAACCTTCCATTGTCCCATAGAAACATCCATGTGAGCTTGTTCTGGTCTCCTATCTGGGAAGCAGGTGGAAAATCACAAGAGTCACTCCTGCCTGACCTGAGAGACCTGAAGAGAGAGGGCATCCGAGCCTGGCCAGGAGCAGGCCAAGCGGGAAGTGGGCGGAGAAGTTCCTAGCACCTTCCAGTCCTGACTTTCCCCTGCTCGCTGTGGGGCACAGGATCGGGGCCAGAGTCCACAAGGTCCCCAGGAGCAGCCTCTCCTCTCAGCTCAGGTTAACACTGGACAAAGGCACAGAGAGCGTTCACCCTAGAGCCTTAGGCGCCTCAGATTTCAGAACAGGTGACACACAGCCACTCTTGTGTGGGGAGCTTATAAATGAGCCTGCAGCTGGGCCCAGGGCCCACCATGTGTCTCCTGGGGCAGTGTGCCCAGTGAGTCTAGCCCCGTAGCAGGACACGACTGGCTTCACCCATCCTCCAGCCCATTGCCCCCCACAGCCCACCTTCATCTACACTGGCCTCCAGCTCCTGGACGCTCCATTCCTCTGGCCTCCAGACCTATGCAAACGCTGACTTCTCCACCTGACACTCTAGCCCTGGCCCTGCTCCTGTATCTCCTTAACCCCATGCTCCTCTTTCAGATCGAAGCTAGAAATCCCTGCTTCTAGAAGTTTCCCGTGATCCCGCCCCTAGGTCTCTGGGAGCTGTAACTGCCAGACTGCATGCCCATGTGTCCCTCTAGGGCAGAGACCAAGTCCTGTCATCCCTGTGTCCCCAGCACCCAGCACACCACCAGGCCTATGAATGTGCGGGGCCAACTGAATACATGAGCATCCATTCTCTAGTGGGAGCCACAGAAGGACTGACTCCAGGCAGCAGGATGAGAAGGCCAAGGTCACTCCCCACCTAAAGGGTTCTTGGGGCAGGGGGAGGATGCTGAGAGTGCTCCCTTTGCATGAGAAACCACTCCTGTCTGCAAAGGGCTGTCCCCTGCACCTCTTCCACATGGGACACCCGAGGCCCAGAGGCTAGGGGCGGTGCTTGTGATGCACACTTTGGGGTGGCAGAGAGCAGGCCGGCCCCACGGCCTCTGACTCAGGTTCACCACCATCTTTGCTGGGCGTCTGGCATTGCCCAGGGGAGCCTGCCCACCTGAGTTCCTGGTGAGGAGTCACTTCCTGTGACGTGCTAACCACTCTACGAGGGACCCGCAGGGACTGCCCGAGCCTCCTCCTTAGTGGGGTACAGAAGACTTGATCCTCCCCCGGCCAGCCCTCGCACATGTGTCGGAACTCCACCCCATAGTTTTAGGTCCATGTCCCTCGGGAAAATGGGGGTAGGTGGCCACAGAAAACTCATGGCACGTAGTGGGAGGGTTGAAGACACCAATGGAAGAGAGTGGTATCACCCAGAGCCCACGAGCCCAGGCACCCCAATACAGAGGAAGGACAACGCCTCCCTTCTCCCCTCCTCCCAATCCCACACAGAGGGCTTTTGTTTGTAAAAACAAATTGGGCCCCAGCTGGCAAGAGAGTCTGGAAAATGCAGTTTTCTCAGTCTCAGTGGTGCAGGGAAAAGATAAAAGAGCAGGTATTGAGCCCAACACCAACAGATAACATCTGTACAGTGTCAGGGCCACTAGGATAAGGCGATGTCTCCAGAAGGCCCTTGTGAAGGGCCATGAGCACCGGGAACGTGTGCTGTGCTGCACCTGCGGGCAGTGTCCTTATTGGGGAGGGGGTCCTGCCTTCTACCTCAAAAGAGAAGTGAACAGCTCATTCAGCCAGCCTCCTTGCAGCTGGGAATGGGGCATCAGCTCCACAAACCAAATTTGCCAGTAGGAGCTACTGGGATAGAAGCAGGGGATGTGAAGGAAGAAGCCCATGCAGCCTCCGTGTGCCACGAGGTCGGTCTGTCTGGGGAAGATGCATGAACCCCTGCTGACAGACCAAATTTGGGGCCCCTCAGTGGCTACTGTTGGCGCAGCTGTTCCCTCTAAGCTCGCCGGGGGCAGTCTCTCACCAGATCTATCCTGCACCGCGTCCTGCGTGTCACCGCCAGGGACTCAGCCTCAGGCCGGGCCCCCCAGCCTTCCCAAGATCCTCTAATTAACCCAATTACACAGACATTAAAATTCAAGTAGAAGGTCCTCACAACACATATACAAATCAGGAGCTTATGGCTCAAGACATTTTTATGAAGTGACCCATCACCCATAGCAATAAGCAGGGTATTACCAAGTACCAGCAGGTGCCACCCCAGGGGTGCTCTCAGACACGGCCCCCACTCTGATGTGATCACTCACCCGACTTCTAACAGCATAGATTCCTTGTGCCTGTTCTTGAATTTTATATAAATGGGATCATAAAGGAGATATTAGTTTGCATCTTGCTCCTTCCTTGCAATGTTGCTTCTGAGATCTTCCCCATGTTGCTTGCTAGGGCAGTGCCGAGTCTGGGTTCCTGGCTGTATAGTATTCCATCGAGGAGCAAACCACAGTCCGCCCATTCTGCTGCTGAGGGACCTTGGCTTGCTTCTAGTTTAAATTTATTAAAAATAATGCTGCCATCAGGGCACCTTGGAGGCTCAGTCGGTTAAGCGTCCAACTTTGGCTCACATCAGGATCTCACGTTGATGGGTTCGAGCCCCGTGTCCAGCTCTGTGCTGACAGCTCACAGAGCCTGCTTGGGATTCTCTCTCTCCCTCCCTCTCTCCTTCTCTCTCTCTCTCTCTCTCTGCCCCTTCCCCGCTCGAGCTCTGCACTTGTGCTCTCTCAAAATAAACCTTAAAGTAAATAAATCATAAAAAAAAATAAACTCCCCAGTTTGGTGGCAGCCTGGTGCTGAGTGACACTACCACTGCTTCACTGCGCCGTGACATGTCACCCCCTCTGAGCCTCAGTCTCATCTGTAACAATAACGCCAACCTCGTCAGACTACCATGAGGGTCACTGGGGTGATTGGAGGGGAGGGAGGAGGCAGCAGAGCGGAAGGAGATCCACTGGGACCGTCTTTGGGGCAGATGCTTCTCCAGGATTAGCTCATGGACGTGCCACCCTTGTCTTCATAAAGTTGAGGACACCAGAGCTCCGAGGTTTATGTGAGGTCATAAACGTGGCTCGAGGCCGCAGGCCTGGTGAAGGGCAGTGTCGGCTCTGCCCAGGTCTGCCAGACCCCCTTCCCCACCACGCTGACCCCAGTCCACACAGCAGGTAGGGATTGGGGTTCTGCCTCTGGCCGGTGAGGGGGTCCTTCGCCTCCTCTGAGCCCCTGTGTGGTCATCTGCAGCACACGGACAGTAAAACCATCACCGGGCAGTTGTGAGGACAAATGAGTTCGTGGTTGGGAAGGGGAGGGACACTAATGTTTCGGAGGAGAGCCGCATGATTTACACAGACTGCGTGAGGTCATTTCCACCACCGCCTTCCGAGGCGGGAGCCGGATTACCTCCTTCCAGCTAGGGCGGTCGGCTGCGCAGTGACTTGTGACTCGGAACCCCCAGAGGGACGCCAGCCCCCACGGCCCCCATCACCCTGGACGTTCCGGTTCCTGCCCAGGGAACGGAATCCCATCAGAACTGACCCCGCAAAGTGGCCGGTCTCCTGCGCTGAGACCAGACCCCTAACTCCTCCAGTGGTCTTTGTTCCTCAGACCCCGAAGCCAGGCCTGCACCCCCAACACACACACACACACACACACACACACCACAGGCCCCGCACAGCGAGCCCCCCTCTCAGCGCCCCCCCTCCCCACTGCTATCAAGAAAGCCATTGTCAAATGCACGCACTCAAAATGCTAAAAGACTGCGTTTTTATTTTTCAAGGGCCCATTGCTAATCACAAGAGGCCACTTAGTCTGAGTGGGGCCCAGTAATGTTGATTAATGATTATGCGTTTCTCCAGAGAGTGGGGAACGCTCCACTCTTCTGTCTTCTGCCCCAGGCCCGCCCAGGGTGCACATTAATCAGGGCGACTGTGGGTGAACCAGAGCTGTGACCAGTGACCTTTGAGCAAGAGCACTGCAAGGCCCCAGCACCGGGTCGCTCTTCCTTTCCAGGTGCGTTTGCTCAACACCCTCCTCAGCAGGCCCTACTGCCCTGCGCCCCGCCTCACCCCTGCCAGGGGAGTCTAGGGGCATCGCTTCTCCACTTCAGTGCCCGCTTCACCCCTCCCATCATATGCCACTTGGATGTGAATATTAATCAGACCCCACACGCCTCCAGATATTTCATCTTAATGATTTTAAGGGTTCTCCTTGATTCCCTTTTTCTGTGTGCCAGATACAGACATTATTAATGAGTGAGTGTTCCCAGCTCCTCCCTGCCCCCACTATCTCTAAAGGAAATTTAATCTTCCTGTATTCAGCCCCGCCCCCAGCCCCTCCCACCGTCGCCCCCACTCCTTTCCGTGGGTTCCCTTCTGGCCAGGCCGGGCTTGCATCCACGTTTTAGGAACGCAGAATCCCGAGAATGGGCTGGGGGCGACCAAACTGGAGGCCAGGGAAGAGAGAGAAGGCGGGGAGGGTGGAGATTCAAAACTTTCACTTGGGGGAGCAGCTTTCTCGGAGGGGAGGGGTCGGGGGCTCTAGCACACCTTCAGGGGTGAGGGACAAAATGGAGCAAAGCAGAAGGGGGCCTTTTAAGAGGGGAAAAGCAGACACCCAAGGGCTAGCTTTGGAAAACCACTCGGTTCTACTACTGCTGGATGTGCACGGACTCTGAGACTTGGCAATTGTCCCTTCCAGAAATTAGGTGCCTTACCCAACAGGTATGTGTGTCAGTATGTTCCCCCAGAGTATCTGCCCCGGAATATTCACAGCGGCATGCTTGTTATATCCTGAAACTACCGCGATGCCCATCAACGACAGAGAAAACACTACAATTATACACAACATGAACTCTCACAAGCATAACGTTAAGTGAAAGCAGGCAGACACGAAGCAACATGTACGGTGTGGTTCCATTAGCAGGCAAAAACTCATTTACTACATGGTTACAAGTCAAGACCTTGGCTCACCTGGGGGGCTCGGTGACTGGCAGGGGGTAGGGAGCTTCAAGAAGGCTTCTGGGGGCTGGAGGTGTCATATTCTGACCAGGGTGAGAGTTACTTAGGTGTGTTCGTTTGTAAATAGTCATCAAGGTGTACACGCAGGATGTGTGAACTTTTCTAAATACACAGTCTACAATAATATTTTTTAATGTTTATTTCTGAGAGAGTGACAGAGTGTAAGCAGGGGAGGGGCAGAGAAAGAGGGAGACCCAGAATCCAAAGCAGGCTCTAGGCTCTGAACTGTCAATAGAGCCCAATATGGGGGGCTCGAAACCCACAAACCACAAGATCAAGACCTGAACCGAAGTTGGACACTTGACTGAGCCACCGAGGCGCCCCAACATTTATTTAAAAAAATAAAAAAACAGCAGCATTGTCCTGACTCTGTTCTTTAGACTTCTTAGTAAAGGTCTGAATTGCCGTAAAATTGCTTTGCTTGGCTGGGCTGTGTCTCTGAATGCAGTACTATCTCAGACAATGCTTGGTATTCTTTCAGCTTCACTCGCTGTTCCACAGGGGCCATCAGGAAGACTTGTGTTTCCGAGCTTCCCTCGTGATTCACTAGGACCCCATGAATAAGGGCCGGCCAGCAGCATGGGGGCAGAAGTGATGTGTGCCACTTTCAGCCTGGCCCCTGAAATCTGCCACATGATCAGTCCTCCACTTGCCTCTCTTGAGGTGTTCGCCTCCTCCGGAGAACTCAGTGCAGGACTCTGGGGTCCTGGGAGATTGTGGAGCCGCCGAAGGCCACACCATGGCACACACTCAAGTGTAAAATCCCTGCACTAATTGAAAGGACATCGAGTCACTGAGTAACTGCCTGGAGCAGAACCCCCTCCTCCTCCCCCACTCCCCATCCCCCTGCCTGCCACCATTGGCCTGTGACTTGGATAAGAAATGGAGCTCTGTTGTGATAGGCAATGGAGAGTTGGAGATTGATTGCTCGTTACAGCTCTTAGTCTGACCTGACTCACACATAATACATTTTATAAAAGAAGCCACCTGGGTCCCGGGTCTCCAAGTGGAACCTTCATCTTGTAAATGGGAGTGGAGGTGAGCATTCTCAGGGAGAAATCCGGGTTCCTTACTCCTTGCATTTCCATAGGGAGGGAATTTCCCCGGAAGGAAAAGTAAACCAGAAACTCTAATTTTTCTCTCAAAGGGAAGACTTATATGATTGGTGAGTCAAGGAAGGACCTGAGCTTAGTCCTTGTGAAGCCAATCAGGCCCCCGGAAGCCACTTTCTGGGCTCTTCCCCACAGTAAGCTTGCAGCCGTAGACATTCTGGTCCTTGTTTGGCTATGCTGGTGACCAGGGCAGTCTTTCAAATTCTTGGGTTCCTATTTAGGACATTTTTGTAACTACACACCCCTATGACATATCTTCCAATCCATCTTTTCTCAAGAATGAAGCTACCATTTTTATCTCTAATAACTGTGATTATCTCTCACTTGGCTCCAAACTGAGGAGGAAAAGGGGAACATGATCTATTGGTCCTCTGAAATCCAACGAAGACTAGGAAAGTAGCTGTCCTCTGTAGCAGTGGCCCAAAACTGAGGCCAAATTCAAAATACCATTTTTTAAAATTTATTTATTAAGTTTATTTATTTTGAGGGGGGAGGGGCAGAGAGACAGCAAGAGAGCAAGCACTGTCAGTGCAGAGCCTGATGCAGGGCTCAATCTCATGAACCATGAGATCATAACCTGAGCCTAAATCAAGAGTTGGACACTGAGCTGACTAAGCCATCCAGGCACCCCTTGAAAAATCATTTTGAACAATAGAAGTTAGGGAAATTTCAAAGGATTTGTTTAAAAAAAAGAGGCAAAAGGAACTGAAATAAGGGGTAAGTTGGGAAAACATTAGCTGTGACCCTTCTCTTGTTAAACAATTTAGATCAGCCTCACTTCTTTTACATATTAGGATTTGAGATTTCATTCGAGCAAACAGTTCCATGCTTAAGGACTATTTGAAAACCTGATGTAGATAATCTTTTAGGTACCCTCCAGTCCGAAGGATCTCTGACTTATATAAGGAATCCCAAATTCTGCTTTTGTAATGTTTGTCAATGACAGTGGTCTGTGACAGACATGACAGATACAGGCTGGGATACAGAGAGACGTCTGATGCTCGGCTTCTAAATTAAAGCTCTTGTGGAGGCAAAGATCCAGGTGATCTGAGCTGGTGGGACAGTGCTGCTCAACCTTTCTTGTGTCTTGTGCAGAGTTTGATGGTCTCACCCAAAGGGTTTAAAACTGATTACAAATACCCATCATGGGGCAGAGAGAGAGCATGTAGGGTGTTCCACAGTGAGAGGCAGAAAGGGCGCAGGCGCGTGGCATTTAAGGGCCAGGAGTTTGGGTGGCTCAGTTGGTGAAGCGTCCGACTTCGACTCAGGTCATGATCTCACAGCTCATGAATTTGAGCCCAGCATCGGGCTCTGTGCTGACAGCCTGGAGCCTACTTCAGATTGTGTCTCCCTCTCTCTCTCTCTCTGCCCCTCCCCTGCTCATACTGTCTCTCTCTCTCTCTCTCCCTCTCTTTCTCTCAAAAATAAAATAAACCATAAAAAAATTAAGGACCTGAGAGAAGGTGGTTGGGAAGCTATTACAGCACTTGAGGGGTGTATTAGTTTCCTACAGCTGCTGTAACAAATCACAACACACTTGATGGCATAAAACAATAAAATTTTATTTTCTCACAGTTCTGGAGGCCAGAAGCCCACGACCGGGGTGTCAGCTGGACCGTGCTTCCTCCAAAGGCTCTGTGGGAGATTTCACTCTTTGCCTCTCCCAGCTTATGGTGGCACCACGTATTCTTTGGCCTCCCTCTTTGGGGTCCCACTGCTCCAGGCTCTTCCTCTGACTCCACATCACCTTCTCTTCTGTGTGTCTGTGTCTTCCCCTCTTGGGCCAAATATCCCCTGTGTGCCCCTTATAGGACACCTGTCATTGGATTCAGAGCCCACCTGGGTAATCCAGGACGGTCTCCTCATCTCAAGATCCTTGGTCACATCTGCAAAGGCCCTTTCTCCAAATAAGGTTATATTCATAGGTTCTGAGAACTAGTACACGGATGTATCTTGGGGGGGGCACCATTTCACCCTCTGTAGGGGGCATATCACAATTTTGAAGAGTATGTAATAAACCTTTGAAATAATATTTAAAATAATTGGAAATAACAATGAAATCACTTTTTAATTTGGGGGGGGTTATTTACTTAAGTCATCTCGACACTGCAATGTGGGGCTCCGACTCACAACCCCGAGATCAAGAGTTGCATGCTCTTCCTCAGCCAGCCAGGTGCCCCCAAATCATCTTAGGTTTTCAGCCACAGAATTCCCCTGCTTCCCTGACCCAAAGCCTCGCTTTGTGTCTGGTGAATGACTTAAATAAGCTTTTCGAAGGTGGGTAGGCCTGATTAACTGCAAAGCTTTTATTTCCCAGAGTATGGAGTTCTGGAGCCAGAGCTAAATTGACCAAGACAGAGAGGACTGGAAGAGCTACATGGAGAAAGATGGAGAGAGGCAGGAAGCCAGGTGACCATGCTAGAGACTTCAGGTTATGAAATAGATCCGTTCTTCAACAAATACTTATCTCAACAAGGCTGTGCATGCCCACCTTTGTGCTAGGCGCTGGGGATGGGACAGTGAACGCACACAGTCTCTCCTCTCAAGTGCAGGCAGTCCCTTATCCCTGTGATGCTCAATGCCAACCCCTCCACCTTCTTTTTCCTAAATCTTCAACAAAATCCACACTGCTTGCTAAATGCTCTGGAGACGAACTTGAGGGAGGAGATGGGAGGAGATAGAGGCTCGTTCCTGGGTTGGAGGCAAAGCCAGAGGCCCCTCCAAAAGGCCACACATGGTTTACACGTGCTCGTGGGCCAATTGGGGCTTTTTAGGCACATCCAGCATCTACTTCCCCTTCTTGTGAGGCAAGAGCACTTTGATTTGCTTTTAAGTAACTGCTTCTCCACCACTGCGGAGTCTTAATGGGACTGTGAGTCAAATGTTTTCCTCTCAATTCCTAGTCACAAGAGACTCACAAGGGCCAAGCTAGGCCAGTTAAGATTTGAGAGTCGAACCCTAAAAGGAGAAACACAAGCGTAGAATCCAAAGTGAAGCTGGTCTAGCCCAGCAGCTGCAGTTAAGATTAGTTCCTGCTCCCTGAATCCTTGGTACCCCTTCTATGTCTGGTGTCTCTGCGGCCCCTTGGAATCTGTGAGGTACCATATAGCCTGCCAATAAATTCTCTTTTGCTGAAGTCAACCAGAGTCCTTTTTGGGTTCCTGTAATCAAAGAAGCTGAACTAATGGACGTGATCAGGAAAAGTCCCAGCCCCTCCCACCCAGTAAGTGGCCTGGGCACCTGCAGGGGGTGAGGGCATGCAGCAGTGACCGATGCATCGCCCATCCTCACAGCCGGGTTTGCGACTTGTCCTAGGACAGTTTCAACCAAAACCTAGAGTCTCCCTTAAGCTAACAGTGATTGCCCTTAATTAACAAGGACACTCAGTGTATCAGTGCCAGCCCTCAGGAAAAGGCCAACACGATGACAGAGAAGAGAAAGGGATCAAATTCATCTAGGTCAGACGAAGGCTTCCAATGACAACTTGAGCTTAATAAACATTTCCTGAGTGACCTTGAAACGTTGCACCTGAATTCAGTTCTGCACTCCCTGCGGGTCTTTCTGGCCCTGGTGACATGACAGGGGCATCTCCTCCTAAGTGCCCTAGCATTTGTCCCCGCCACAGGGGAATTCCTCAGGGGACAGGAAGCTCAATTCCTTCAACTAATCTTCCAGTGTTCTGGCCTGCCTTCAGTCTATATGGAGTCTCCTTTTGCCCCAATCACTAGGATCCCACCCATTAGCAGATGATCAGCCATTATAGACAGAAGCCACTTAGCTGCTTTTTAAAAGTATCTGAGGTTTGAATCCAGCCTTCCCAGGATCATCAGCCTCTTCTAATATCCTCTTTCAGGGAACTAGGATTCCACTGTATGAACAAGAAGTCCTTTAAGACTCCCAGGGGACTGGGTCCTCAGCTCTCTCCCTAAACAGGCCAAATTCCTACCCAATGTATTACCCATTCCAGTAGAGAGCACTCACCCTGAAGACAGCCAGCTGGTCCTAAGGGCATCTGCCCAAGCACTACTCAACAGACACCTAATTTTTATAATATATATGCAGACTTTATACATTTACATATGTATTTGTAATCATGTAAGATATCTACATACCTATATATAGCTATCTTGTTTTTGGTGCCTTGTAGCTGCTTGGTCTTAAATGACTTAGCCACCCTGAGTCTTAAGTTTCCTTACCTGAGAAATGGGAATAATGCTACCTATTTCACAAGGTGGTTCCCAAACCCAGCTGAATAGCAGAATCATCAGGAACTTTAAAAACATGCAGAATGGAAATGATGCAAGAAATGTGCCCCCTTAAAAACCCCAACGGGCGCCTGGGTGGCTCAGTCAGTTGAGCGTGTGACATCAGCTCAGGTCATGATCTCACGGTTCATCGGTTTGAGCCCCACGTCAGGCTCTGGGCTGACTGCTAGCTCAGAGCCTGGAGCCTGCTCCAGATTCTGTGTCTCCCTCTCTCTCTGTCCCTCCCGTTTCATGCTCTGTCTCTCAAAAATAAATAAATGTAAAAAAAAAAAAAATTTTTTTTTTTTAATCCCAAGTGATTCTCTGGTACATCCAGACTGGAAACCATAGGTTGGAGGCTTACATTAAATGATCCAGAAAGTATCACTAACATTTAGTACCCAGATGTGCTGCTGAAAATAGGGTTCCACCCTAGTGGAGTTGTGAGGATGGGGGGTTAGGGGGACACATGGAAAACCATTCTGGGCTGTTGCCATACATGTAAGGAATTACATGATATGATACTCTTCCCTAAATCCCAATTATGATCACCAGAGCCACTTGGAGGAAAGCAAGCTAGGAAACTGCCAGGAAGCACATGCTTTCTCAGCCCAGCCTTTGGAGGTACTAACAGTGTAAAGTCCAGACAGAGAGGATTAGATGTTTCCTAAGGTTAAGCTTTGTTTTGAAGTTAATGCTGAACATTTTAAAGGGGAAGGGAGCTCAGAAACCGAGTTGTAGTGAATGAAGGCTTGGCAACCAACGGCACCTGTTCGGTCAGGGTTCCTCAAAGCAGCTCAGGACGTGGCGATACTGGCGATATGCTGTCCCCCCGAAATAAGCAGGATCCAGGGCGCCTGGGGGGGTCAGTCAGTTAAGCATCTGACTTCAGCCCGGGTCATGATCTCTCAGTCTGTGAGTTTGAGCCCCGCGTCAGGCTCTATGCTGACAGCTCAGAGCCTGGACCCTGCTTCGGATCCTGTGTCTCCCTCTCTCTGTCCCACGCTTGCTTGCTCTCTCAAAAATGAATAAACATTAAAAAAAATTTTTTTTTTGTTTAAAGCTGGATCATTCCTTTCTAGGTTTCTGGCATTTCTCCAGTGCCAGAAGAGGGGGGCAGTGCACCTCCTTCCTGTCACCCCACCTTGTGACGAATGAAGAGGGCCTGCCTCAAAGGCCTAGGAACCTGGGATGGTTCACACTCAAGAAAAAAAAGGCTCAGTAAAGTCATGGCCTCTGCCTTCCAGGCTCTAGGTTCTCATCTGGTGAGTCCTGTAGGGCTTCAGGACAGACCGCAGGCTACGGAAACGGCGTCGGGCACACACCACAACTGGACAGGGCTCCCGAGTCCATGCTCGGAAGCACGCTGCATCCTCCAAACCGACACCAGAAATTGTGCTTCCAGGAATGACTCCTACACCTAGTCCTCAACATGAGCAGAGGTGGGTCCTCAAATCTGCTGTGTCGCTGTACCCACAACCAACACTGGACACTCCTAGACGCCCGAGGGATGCCTGGTCACATAAGTCATGTGGGGTCTGAAAGAGGCAGGACAGGCATATGGAAACTTCAGACAGACGACCGTCAAGTTGCACATTTTCATTTATAATGTTTACCAATAAAAAGAACTAGTTACAAAAGGGGAAGTTCTTTATACAAAATAAGGATTTTTTCCCCCACTTATAAAGAGAATCCACGGTCACGTCCTGCCTGGCCAAATCAGATCTCAAATAGCTTGCTTGCATGAAATTATTCCAAAAAGACAGGTAATCCAGACAAGGTTCATAAAATTACCAGCTTCTAGAATGTGTTTAAGAAGAATTTGAACGAAGGTATTCTACGGCATACGTGAACCCTTCACCACAACTCTGCTCTCCGGCAGCTGACTTCCCGATGGCATACACAAGAGCCTCGGGCTCACTCATCGCGAGAAGCCTGCACTGACAGTGAGTTTCCACTCCTGGACAATGAGAGCACATGCGACAGAATAGGAATAATGGCTTCTAAAAGTTCACAAGTAAATTTTATTGTGACCACAGGTCAACAGCACAAACACACAACAGATAAGGTTCAGGGTCTCTCCGCCTCCTATTTTATCACATAAATTAAATATGGAGAGGTACGCACACAAATAAACTTTTATTACAAACGAGCCGCTTTCAAGTCCCCACTCCCTGGTGTCACATACGTCACTGTTTGAGGGTGGGGCAAAGCACAGTCACACCGTTAGAGCACAGTGTTTCCTGAGAAGAAACCAATCAAAATGTTCAAAGCCTTTCTAGCTGACCCCAAGCACGGCAAGCAACTCAACACTGCTCCTAGGCCTAGATGTCTGCTTTCAGAATAAAAACAGAAAACAAGAAACTGCAAAACACCATAGCCTTCAAAAAACTTTAGTGGGAGAGAAGCCCAGCTCTAATGGAAAAAGCCCGCCTATGGGCGGGGGGGGGGGGAATAAGGAATAAGAAGTCGTGGGTATTTAAGCTGGTCTGATGTACATTCGTGACTTGTACATTCATAGCTCAAAATAAAGACCCTCAAACACAAGTGATTCTAAAGCCATTACAACCCAAAATTATGTGATTCACTTAGATGTGCTTATATTACCTCTTATAACATGACCTATGTACACGGGAACTGTGCCTTCCTCACCATTAACTGAAGCATGTGGCCATTCAAGACGGGGCAGCGGGGGAGGGCGGAGGGGGAGGCAAAAAAAAAAAGACAATTTAAATAGGGTACAAGGTTCTCACTCCACACTGTTCAATAAAACTATATCCAGAATGAGAATGAAATGGAATTGATGCCCAGGTGCCTCTCAAAGAGAGCGACCCCTGTGGCATGTGTGATTTGGGACTTCCTAGCACCACACACCACACGACTCCGGGGCCACGCGAAGCCAGCGTGCGGCGCATGAGATGCGGAGGGACCGTGCCTCAGTCCGCAGCCAGGCCCTGTGCAAGACGCAGCTCCGCTCACGTTGCCATCACCTCGCTTAAGGAAGAAGATGCCTAGCAACAACCTCATGCCTCATTAACACCAATCTGTGTCCCTCACGGCCTCAGTGGCGTTTTTTTTTTTTTTTAATAAAAAAACATCTGTAGCAGTGGCAAATGGTTGCCACTGACATCAGGTCCCAGCAATTCCAAAAGCTGAGAAAGCTCTCTGACCGCTGGTCCAGTCTTTCCCCCTGCTGTTACAGTTCTGCCACCAAAGGGGGGAAATGGTGGACAAGTTCTTTGTGACCAAGCCTTGGCAGAAGTCAATAAATAAGAGAGCTTGTCAAAGGCAGAACCATTCTCTGGGCAACCTCCTCCAGCTGCAAAAGCGGGGGCTGGAAAAAGAAGGAGGGAGGCAGGTGTGCAAGAAAGAGGTAAGAGTCCCTTTGTCAAGGGTTTTAGTGACCCAACCCCAGATTCCCAGCTTGGGGCCAGCAGACCAGGACCTGACAAAACCCATTATTGAGACGGAAAAGGAAGAGAAGACACCAAAAAAATAGAGTCAGTTCTGAAATCTGCACTGTTGATATTTGTTCTTCGTAGCAGTAAGGACTTGAATGAGAATCACGAAACTTGAGGAACACTTATATTTTTCTTCAGGACTTAAAAAAATTGTGTCTTGTACTGAAAGACTACATTCAGTGTGGGTCAGGTCCAACAGCGTTTGCTAGAACTCGGTGGTGAAGCACGCCCAGCACTGGGAGGAGGCTTCATCTGAGTGGAGCGGCTGGTGGGTAGGCCCGAGGCCGCCCCTTCACTGGTCCCCAAGCCGGAAGCCCTGTCCCCAGTTGTGTCTCCCGCCTCCGCCATTCTGATCAGCAGCCCGCCTCACGCTGGCGGGGGGCACACCGAATCCTGACACCCCTCCTCTCCTGCTGGGCAGCCAGCGGTACCTGGAGCGGGGGTGGGGGGGAACAAAGGAGAGAAGATGACATGATCAGATCACTTCCGCACGGTGATCCAACCATTCAGCACAGCTTCCTCTCCTGGGTCCCCATCACCTGTCACACTGAATTATATTAGTCTGGTCAATGGGAGGCTGAAGACAATGTCTTCCTTAACTCTGTGTTTTCAGCACTTAGCTCGATGCCCTGACCACAGATGGTGCTCACTTTTCAGACTTCTTCAGCCAAATTCACACTCTAAAAAATTTGTTTTCTAATTACAAAAGCAATTTATACAGAACAGTAGGAAACAAAAATATTACTCCTATAAGCTCAACAACCAGAATCACCTATACATAGCATTTTGGTTTTTTTAATGTTTATTTTTGAGAGAGAAAGAGAGAGAGAGAGAGAGAGAGAAAGAGGGAGCAAGCATGAGCACAGGATGGGGAGAGAGAGAAGCAGACACAGAATCCCCAGCAGGCTCCAGGCTCTGAGCTGTCATCACAGAGCCTGATGCAGGGCTTGAACTCATAAACCGTGAGATCATGACCTGAGCTGAAGTCGGACGCTTAACTGACTGAGCCACTCAAGTGCCCCCTATACATAGCATCTTCATGGATCTAAATATGGATCAAACTGGATCAAAGGAGGTAAAAGAAATTCGCTTGTGAAGAACCAATCTGGAGCCCCTCCACCTCCACCCGGGCTCCACAGCCATCAAGGAAACTGGAGGTGCCCACTCCGTCTTGGAGTCTGGGGTGCTTTTTAAATGTTCATTCCTCATCTGTCCTCTGACAGCATTCTCTTCAAAGGTGGTAGAAAAGCAGTAGCCCAAAAAGCTGGCCTGACTTCCCACCTTACAGATTAATGAACTAAGAGTCACAGAGCAGCTAAGAAAGCTTAAAGCCAGGTCCGTGTTCTCTACTGTTTTTCCCTTCCTTGTCTATTAGAAAACTGAGAACATGTTTTATGGTTGTTGTTGTTAACGTTTATTTGAGAGAGAAAGAGCAACCAGGGTAGGGGCAGAGAAAGAGGGAAACACAGCATCCCAAGCAGGCTCTGGGCTGTCAGCACAGAGCCCAGTGCAGGGCTCGAACTCACAAACCACGAGATCATGACCTGAACCAAAATCAAGAGTCGGGGTACCCAGCTAAGCCACCCAAGCGCCCCAAGAACATGTTTAAACCTACTCCTCTTAGATCCTAATGTTTAAAGCTTCGTGGGAAGGCAGCGGCCATCATCTGAGCGTTCTGCTCAAAACCCTCATGGCTCCAAGAGCAGACCATGAGTGGGGACGCGTCCGCAGCAAAACGCCTGCAGAGCACGACCGTATCATAAAGCGTTTCACATCCACCAGATGCCGCGTACTTTTACCTCATCTTTCCCACAACCCTATGAGGCAGGCACTACTATCACCCCATCGTCTAAATGGGAACGCCAAGGCAAGACTGAATAAAATCCTTCTCAAAAGTGAGCATCCGGATTCAAAGCCAGGCAGCCTGGTTCCAGAGTGTGCACCTGCACACCCTTCTTGGACTACAGGCTTCCGGCTACAGATGGGACACATGGGACGCAATTCAGGTGACCGCAGTTAGGCACTGGAGTCTTCATTTGCTTACATCATTCAGGACACCTTTGTATTCCTGCTGAAACCAGACAATGAACCCCTTTTACACAGAAAAATAACTATGTGCAGAAGAGGATCTACTTTATGAAAAGCGGTGATGAACAGCAATAGGTCTTAGAATTCTAGAACTCTCATCTTCCCTTTTAAAGGAAGACAAAAATAATGAAGAAAAAAAATAAACAAAGGCAGCTTCGTTTTTAAATCAAAATGCACATCCAACTCCGGACTTCTCAACATCCATGATGTTCTGGTGCAATAATATTCCTCCAAAGTGTATAATAAAATACACTGGAAAAGGGCTGCCTGGCTTTGCTTCTTACTGTAAGACAATACGGAAGCCGTCGCCACTGCTTAAACGGATAGTGAAATTAAATGCAAGTAATGAGTACAAAAAGACACCCAATTATACATAATCAACAAAAAGTTATGGTAATTTCAAAGCAGTTACTGCTTTTGCAAGGAGCTGCATTTTGTCATCTGATCTGTATGCAAAATTTCACAGAAGGGCTTTTCCGCCGACAGAGAACCGCGGATGAAGCAGGCCCCGCATGGCGGGGATGTTTGCCGCTAGAACCTCATCTGCCTTGTTGCCGACAACAGAACTACGTCCAAGCCGCTAAGTCAGAGCACGGCCCCTGAAAGTGAGAGAGCTGCTGGCCGCCCACCAAAGGACCAAGCTGTGTTTTAACTGAATCATCTGCCTTCTGACTTGATAAACCCAGATCAAAAATCCACACCTGCTGCTATTGTGTCCTCTGATAATTAGAAAGCAGATTGGTCATTTTTTTTTTAGCCTGAAGGGAAAACTCAAGGCTCAGAAGACAAACTTCCTTTTATGCTCTTTAAGGGAAAAAAAACACGACAAGAGTGTACTTCTCTGTGTATTATATTTCACAAAAGAAGGCTTTCAAAAACCTACCCCTAAATTACAAAAGGGGTGCAGGGCGAAGGGGCCTCCTCAAGTTTTACTGCTCTCACTGACCCCTTAGAAGAATGACGAACCACAAAACATTAAAACGAGCAGGATGTGAATCGGTTTTTCTTTTTTAAAGCTTTTAAATGCAAGCTATTACTGCATATCCGTAACTGGAGATTAGGTGTGACTGTCAGGCAGGCTGTGACACCCAGATGGTGATTTCACTGGTCCCTTCTTCAACAGCCTCTGCTTCACTGACAGAATGGTCACATGCCTGACATGCTCAAGTGTGTCAGCTTCGCTTCTGGCTTGCAAAATCCCACCCTAGCCCCAACTTTAGGAACAAGGCTAAAAGCTCACTCTTACTGAACACCCAGTGCTGTGCGGCCAATAGCCTGCCTTGCCACCCACAGTCCTGTGCCACAGGGCTGCCCTGCAAGGTACAGACTGGCAAGTTGAAGCTCGGAGGGTTATTAAGTAACTTCTCCAATTTTCGAAACTGGTGAATGAGGGGAATGGGATTCCAACCCAAGTCTGCCTTAAACCAAAGCTGTGCCCTCAGCCTCGTCTCTTGCATAAACCCTAGGCACGGTGGAGAAAGAACCAGCCCACGCTCCCAGGGCGCCTACACCCTATAGGCCTCAAGTTTCTCTGAAAATCTTCACTCTGAAAAGTCCCAGAAATTTTCTGTTCTATAATATCTGATAGAAAAAATGTTTGGGGCACTTGGCTGGTTCACTTGGAAGAGCCTGTAACTCTTGATCTCAGGGTTCAACACTGCCCTATATTAGATGTGGTGATGAAGGAAGGAAGGAAGGAAGGAAGGAAGGAACGAAGGGAGGGAGGGAGGGAGGGAGGGAGGAAAGAAGGATGGGGTGCCTGGGTGGCTCAGTCAGTTAAGCATCAGACTTTGGCTCAGGTCATGATCTCATCGTTTGTGGGTTCGAGCCCCGCATCGGGCTCTGTGCTGACGGCTCAGAGCCTGGAGCCTGCTTCAGATTCTGTGTCTCCCTCTCTCTCTGCCCCTCTCCCACTCCCACTTTGTCTCTCTCTCAAAAGGTAAATAAACATTAAAAAAACATTTTTTTAAAGAAAGGAAAGAAGGAAAGGGAAGGAAGGAAGGAAGGAAGGAAGGAAGGAAGGAAGATATTTGAAATTGCTAACTGGTGAGCTAGCTTAACTCCCTTCCCCCCCCCCACCCCCCACCCCCCACCCCCGTCTCTTCTCTGGCCGAATCTTATGTAAACTCGATGCTCTGAGAGCACATACTCTTGTCCTGCACTGTGCCTGGCCCCCTGGCCTCCTGCGGCCCGCACTGGAGTGCACATGGGGCCCTGTCTGTTCAACAGAGCTAGAATGTTCCCTGTGATGCCTGACATGAGTCAGCAGCAGCTCCTAGCTAGAAAGGCTCCAGGGAGAAGACCAAGCTGTGGCTTTGATCCCTGGCTTCCTGTGACTGTGGGACCAAGACAAGTCTGCTGGTTTCCAGTTCTCCATCCACCAGAGGTAAATCCAACGCCTCATGGAGTTTGATCAGGACACAGGTGGTAAAATAACTGTGACATGAGAGAGAAAAACACTTACAAAAACTGAGGTGTGGACAGGAAATTCCTGCCCCCCAAGTCCATCGGGTATCTGAACATTAGGAAGAAATAAAGATGTCCAACAAGATTTCCAATTAGTTCATTGATCACCCTGCAAACAAAGAGGCAAATGAGTTTAAAGACATTCAAGCGAAGAAGGGAGATGTGGCCGGTTTTAACGAACACCCCAGGGAAGACAGCCTTCCTGGCGCCCCAGTTCTGGTCCCTGGCAGCCCACGGCCCATGGTGGCTCGACAGGGAGCCCTTGCGTGGTCTGCGTGGCAAATGCGTTGGGAGGGGAAGGGGAAACAGTCCTGCTGGGGTCTGTGCTCTCCAAGAGCAGCCCTCCAACATCTCTTTCAAGCCCCATCTCATCTGCAAATTCTTGGTTTTGCAGCTTCCTGGCCTCCAGAGGTGGAATCTGCAAAGCAAGCTTCTGATGATCCGGTCATAAACCCTGCATGTGCAAACCACGGGCAAACGGGAAGGCCAGCAAAAGAGAGGCACGGGGAAGGCAGAGGGGACAGTGCAGGCCTGTTCCCACAACCCTGGAGCCACAGCACTTGCCCCTCGCCTCCCACATCCTTGAGCGAAAGACAGCACAAAGACGACTTCGCGTGGCTGACCTTGTAATCCTAAAATACACACTGGCCTTCGCTTTACATACAGGCTCCTCGAAGGTTCTATAGACCCACTCCTCCTGTCAAATACCCTGTGCTGTCTCCTCCTGCCACATGATTCCTGCCAGGGACAGATCGACATCTGCAGCCACTCCCATGCCCCACCCCTGGCAGCCTCAGCACACTCAGAACGTGCTAGGCTCTGAGCAGAGTCTGTCTGCTTAATTCACCCATTTCTATCAATACGCCGCAGACATCAGGACCACACCGAGCAGGCAGGTCAGACATACTAAGAACTTACTCTCAAAATCTGTTAAAAATGGAAAATATTTGTAGTATAAGTGGGAGTTCACAGAAACAGTTGCATCTTGAGATCTTCCTTTTAAAATTCTGGATGCATTAAAGGTCTTCCTCTCAGCTCGAATTCCAGACTGGAAATTTGACCCTATTTGGCTAAACCTTCTGTACTATCAAACCGCTTGCAAAACTACTTCCCATCTGAGAATCTGCACTTTGATGACTGGGGAGCAGTTTTCAAGGCATTCTGGAAACACCTCAAGAATAAAAAACACAGTAATTTCACGCATAGTTCTTAGAGGAGTCAGCCCAGACACAAATTAGTCCCTTGTCTGCTCCATCTGGACGGTGAATCCAGAAACATTTACTCAAGAGCACATACATGGAAGTATAGAGTGCCTAATGATGAGCCGACAAAGTAACAGTCGTGCAGGGCTAAATGTGCAATTTAATCGATTACATCAAAATGAAATTACAGGGGACCCTTGAACAACAAAAATTTGAACTGTGTAGGTCCGCTTGTATGTGGGGGTTTTTCAGAGTACAGTTCTGTAAATGTACATTCTCTTACGATTTTAATAACATTTTCTTTTCCCTAACTTACTTGATTGTAAGAATACAATATATGATACATATAACACACTGTAACCTAAAACACGTGTTAATCAACCACTTCTTTTTTTTTTTTTTTTAGATTTTTGATAGAGAGAGAGAGACAGAGCATGAGAGGGGGAGGGGCAGAGAGAGAAGGAGACACAGAACCAGAAGCAGGCTCCAGGCTCTGAGCTAGCTGCCAGCACAGAGCCTGATGCGGGGCTCGAACCCACGAATGCGAGACCTGACCTGAGCCGAAGTCGGAGGCTTAACCGACTGAGCCACCCAGGCGCCCCTAATCAACCACTTCTGCTAGCAGCAAGGCTTTGGTCAACAGGAGACTATTAGCAGTCAACTTCTGGGGTAGTTAAAAATATACACAAATTTCCAACTATGCAGGAGTTTGATACCCCTAATCCCCGTGTTCAAGGTCAACCGTGTTTCATAAGTCTAAGGCTCCAATGCATCGATGTTAAACTTCTTTGAAGTTTCATAAAGATTAGAGAAGAAAAATAAAGAATAATGGAAGTCTTCTAAGGATGTGTTTCCAATTAAAGAAATCTAGTATCACTTACGAGCCTCCGATGATATAGTTGAATCCAAGGATCACCCAAGGTAAATAACAGGCCTAGGAAAACAGAAACACAAACATGAATAACCACACCTAGGAAGGACGCACATGCCAGGAGGCTGGAGTGGGTAAGGATATACTGATAAGAGCTTTATCTAAATCCTGTGGAAAGTCACCACAAAAATTTGAGACCAATCCAGCACTATTGTACGTAAAACTTCCTATCTAAAATGATTCATATATTAGTAACTGGAGGGACAGAGTACTTTGCCTGCGGTTCAGATACAACACATCCCCTGCTGAACGAATACTAACAAACAGCTTCACAAAGGAGCTGGGTGTCCTACGGACACTCGTGAAAACATGACCCACAATAGAACCACATTAAGATTCTAACTAGCAAACTGTTGCCAATGATCTAAAAATATCCCACCTTTTTAGGTTCTTCTTTTACAGTCTTCACAAAATTACTTGGGGTTTTTATCTCATTACACACGGATTCCCTGAACTGATACTCTCCCAGATGAGAAAGCTCCCTAGTTGAATTCAACATCTGAGCCTCTGTCCAGACTCAACACATCCTACCAAGAGCTAAGGGAGCTACATGGAACGTCACAAATAAAGAAAGGGTTCTACATGAATAACTTGAAGGCAGAATGTGGTAAACACTCTGGAACATAAAGTATTGAAGAGCCCAAAGGCAAGAGTAATTCCAGGCAGGTGACCAAGAAGTGTGTTCAACAGTATGAAGTATGAAGAACAGATAGGATTTACAAGAGGAAGAAAATCAAAGAGATGTTACCAGTGGAAAACGGTGAGAGACGGCATTAAGGGAAGTGTCTAGGGGGAAACAAATCTGTTTTAGCTAAAGTGTAAAACACATTAACAGGGAAGGTTAACAGACTTTAAAAGGGAATGCTCCCGATGAGTATCTTTGCTTCCCTCTATCACACACACAGACACGAGATCGCTCAGGGACACATGCTTGCGGGGCCTGAAGCACAGAGGGGGCGAGAAGTAATAGTCAGCAAAGGCAGGATTCCAGGTCGGCTAAAGTAACGCAGGGGCTGAGGGGGGGGGGGGGGGGGGGGGGGGGGGGGGCTGGCCTATGGTACACTGCTCTGCAGTGACCTCTTCTGGACGAGCCAGAAAGTGCACCTCTTGGATGAAGAGGGATTTCGGTGAGGACAAATGAAAAGGAAGCTTTTCCAAGTAGGTGAAAGTACCTTAAATCGTGTTCCAAACCAAAACGATACAATCATGTCTCTGTTCAGCTGGGCCCAGACATAAAGTACGGACATGATCAGAGGGATCATCAGCAACTGCAAAAGAAGTCAACATGTAAACGTGAGGCTCCAGAGGCACTTGAAACAGAGGCTTAGTGTGAATCTACTGGGTTGCTTTGCGGTTGGTGTGTTTGTTTTTACCTCTCCCCTTCAAACAAATTCTCACATGGCTACTCAATAACCAAAAATATATTCAGTCATCAGAATTACAAATGGATCCTTTTAGCTAATCAATTACACGAAGCATGCTACAAAATCGTGGAATAAAATCCAACACGATTCTTTGAGATGGATTCCAAACTGTCAGGGCCAAGCCCAGTTACGTGAGAAAAGCAGGCAGTAAAGCTTTACTTTCTGTATATTCTCAATTTAAAAAGCACATGTCCATATAATGCATAAGAAATACTGGATAACCAGCATGCTTAGTGCACAAACGTAAGGGAAGAACCCAGAAAGGAGCAAGGAAAGTACCGGTTTAGACGATTCATGTAAGGTCTTCAAGAAAGAAGTTCTAATTCTATAATTTCAAAATGCCACATAATTAACTACAGGGTTCATACAATTTAAGCTTCTCTCAGAGGCCATGAATAAGTAAATCTGCAACATGGAAAAGGGCAAATAGTTTCAAGGGACACTTACCTGCATGTCCATTGCTAAGCCAGTAATCTTGGTTTATAAAGTTAAAGATCAGATACAAACAAAGCAATCTGCATCTACTAGAAGTTCATTTCATTCCCGTGTTCCGAAAGAAAACACTTTTCTATAGTTCAGATCGTTTAAAACATCCCAGAACCCACAGTTATCGAGCACTCTTCATTATGAATATCCTCTTAGACTACAGGATGTCATGGAAACGTGAGAATCTAACTGCTTTGGCCCAAGACTCGGAGAGCCCCCTTGCCTTGCCCTGCATTTTAGCATCTCTTCTTCAGCTGGAAGACGCAGATACCTGTGCCCTGAAACAAATAATGATTCTGCTCACATTCAGGGCTCCACAGCGTGGCTGAGGGCCAAGACAACTTCTTTTTCTTCCCTCAGAGGAGGGGAAAGGGCATCCCGAGTGCCACATGTCCTGGCTCCGGGCCAAGCTGCAATGGCAGCTAAGCCCCAAAGCAATCCTGAGCTCACCAGCTCTGCGCAGGCTGAGCCATCGCCCCCCCCCCCCCCCCCCCCCCCCCCCCCCCCCCCCCCCCCCCCCCCCCCCCCCCCCCCCCCCCCCGCCACCCTCACCATCTGGAAAGGTCCGCAGCTGGAAGGCTGCCAGCAGCTGGGGCTGGATGACAGCACGACGTGCACAGACGTGCCGTGTCCCATCCCAGAGCCGGCTCCTCCTGGATGGGCTGAATGACTACGCAGGCCCCACAGACGAGGACAGCAATGAAATCAGAAAAGGCTGCTGGCTGTAAATTAATTTTCTGATAAGGAGCACAGATTCCAAAAGCTGTCTCAGGGCCCAGAATCTCTCTGTGCTGCAGTCAACCAGCTGTCCCACATGAGAACACAGAGAGCTGGGAACGAGAGGGACAGCAATAAAATTCAACCAAATGTGGCGAACCCCAGCAAGGCAATGGCAAGAGGACCCATCACGCAAGGGCCATAGGACTGACTACGGCTCTCAAAGCGAACTTGCATTATTCTTAATTATTACCTACAGTAAACAAAGATGCAAATGCTATCATTTGAACCACTGTACCCCGTATCGTCTACTTTCCCAAACCTGAAAATAAAATGCTTTCTGGCCCAAAGGCACAGACTAAAGGATACCACGATGCAAATCCAGTTAAAAAGGAGCATGAATAAATAGTCTGCAGGCCTCCCATCAAAAGCTCCTAGAAACAAAAATAAAATAAATGTCATGGTCCAGAATTTCAGAACAAAGTGACTTCTATGTACAGAAATTGCTTCAAAAAATTATGGAGAAAGCCAAAATGAGAATATTTTTAAATGTCTCCTCTCAAGTAAAAAAAAAAAAAAAAAGTAAAATTTTAAAAATACCTAACACCCAGTCTTCAATAAGGCCCTGAACTACAGTCAACTGAGTAAGGCTAATCCGTGTTCTCCTAGCCGAATTCCAGTCAGTACCAGGCCCAACTACCACAAGCTAAAAGACCCGTGGGGGGGAGGGGAGAGTCGGGTCCACAGCCAGTGAGCTCCCATCCCCGAAGGCTTCACCCCTAGTTGGCCCCCGCTTCCTGGCTCTCCCCGTGGCCCGATGACACATCAGGGGTCACCTGTCTCCCTCGTCCCTCTGGGAGACCACAAGCTCCGGTGCTGGAGGAACCACACCTGCAGGGCCCACGCCGGTCTCCTCCAGTGGGACTGCGACGGGGGGGGGCCTTACTGTCGCTGTTGTTGGACACACACAGGTGCTTGCACGTAGACACACACACTACCACTGTGTCTTCTCCAGCGGGGCTACACTGGGAGGTTCTTACTGCTCCTTATTGTTATTAGATGAGGGTGTGCTCATGCGCACGCACACGTGTGCACACACACACACAATCACTGTGACTTCTCCAGCAGGATTGCACTGGGAGACTCTTACTGTTGTTGTTGTTAGATGTGCACACATATACACGCACACACACGCACACACACACACACCTCAGTGTCTCCTCCAGCCGGACTGCGCTGGGACGCTCTTACTGTTGCTGTTGTTGGATGTGCACACATACACACACACACTCACACAAATACAGACACATGCTCGAACGGGCACACGCACGCGTGTGTGCACGCGCACACACACACACACACACACTACCACTGTCTTCTCCAGCAGGACTACACGGGGAGGCTCTTGCTGTTGTTAGATGTGCACACATACACACACACTCACACAAATACAGACACATGCTCGAACGGGCGCACGCACGCGTGTGTGCACGCGCGTACACACACACACACACTACCACTGTCTTCTCCAGCAGGACTTCACGGGGAGGCTCTTGCTGTTGTTAGATGTGCACACATACACAAACGCACACACACACACACACACACACACACAACCACATTACCACTGAGTCTGACACTGGGCTTTCTGAGAAGATTCAGTCTCCTTCTGGCTGACACTTTAGCAAGGGAGAACAATGCTGGAGGAGGGGAGAGTAAGGGCACCGCCAACCTTCCCCCAGACTGTCACTCTTCACCTTCAGACCACATCTGGGAGGGAGAAGAGAAAAGACCTGTATACCCTCTTCTTACGGATGAGGAAATAAAGTTACATGACCTGACTCACAGGGCTTGTTAGCATCAGGGGAAACATAATCACGAGCCTAGTGCCCTTGTCAATACACCACACACCAGGCTCTGTCTTATTCCTGGACGGAACAATCTACACGGGCCCTGCTCTCCCTTCTAAGGTGAGCCCCTGGGCCGTCAGGTGGGAGACTGGCGGAGAGGCAGAGACCAGACACGAATGATGTAAGGCCACAGCGCAAGCAGCTATCTTCCCTGCCCTCCCCACCCCATCATAAGCACAAAAAAAAAAAAAAAAAAAAA
>NC_043714.1:62052885-62054338 GCF_006229205.1 Suricata suricatta
AAAAAATGGAAAAACAACCATACAATGGAATCTTATTTGGCAATAAAAAGGAATAAGGTACTTGCTACATGGAAGGACCTTGAAAACACTACGCTAAGTGAAAACAGCCGGTCACCAAAGATCATCTATTACATGATGCTGCCTGTAAGAAAATGTCCTGAATGGGCAAATCTAAAAAAGGCAGAAAGTACATAAGTGGTTGCTTTTAGCTTGAGGGGATGACCAGGTTGAACAGAATTGGGGAATGGCCATTAATGGGCACAGGGTTTCTTTTTGTGGTGATGAAATATTCTCAAGTTAATTGTAGTGATAATTACACAAATCTATGAATACTCACTAAATTGGACATTTTAAATGGATGGAACTGTATAGTATTTGAATTATATATTAACAAATCTTTAAAAAGTACCTCTCAGCTCTAGAATTTCAAAACACTCTGTGACTAGGTAGTAGGGAATAGGGAAAGCTCAAAAGAACTAAAGCAAATAAAAGAGATCAATGGGCTAATAATCCTACAGATGGGTATTCAGTGTTATTCAGGTATTACAAATTAGTTATATTACCTGACTAGATAGGAGGGGTGGGTAAATGGGTTCCCAGGCCTCAAGTAACTGAGAGAAAACTACTTACAAATAAAATGTTATCATGGCATTATGGTTATTTGGGCTTCATAACAATATGGGGATTATTTTTAAGCCCTTATATTTCAGAGATAAATATCAGAAAATTTATGGATGAAATGCTATCATGTCTGATATCATTTGCTTCAAAAATCATGGATGGGGGAACAGACGGGAATAGAGATCGAGTAAGATCAGCTGGGAGGTAACAGTTCAAGGTGAGCCGTAGTTAAAGGGCGTTATGGAGACATGGAGACACACACTACGACATGAGCAAGGCCTGAAAACCTGCTGCTAAGTGAAAGAAGCCATTCACAGAAGGACTCAGAAAGTGTCCCAAACAGGCAAATCCAGACGTGCAGAAAGTAGCTCAGTGCTTGCCAGGAGCCTCGAGAAGGGGGGATGGGAGAGGGAGAGTAACTGCTTTGGGTTTTGGGGGGCGATGAAGATGTACTGAATTAGACAGAGGCGGCGACTGCGTAACCCTGCGACTGGACCACAGACCACAGAACTGTACACTGTAAAATGGTTACAACAGTCACTTTTATGTTCTGTGAATTTTATCTCAACAAAAAGGAAACAGGGGCGCGTGGGTGGCTCAGTCGTTTAGGCATCCAGCTTCAGCTCAGGTCATGATCTCACGGTTCGTGGGTTCGAGCCCCACAGCAGGCTCGAGCCCCACAGCAGGCTCGAGCCCCGCAGCAGGCTCTGTGCTGACAGCTAGATCAGAGTCTGGAGCCCGCTTTAGATTCTGTATCTCCCTCTCTCTCTGACCCTCCCCTGCTCATGCTGTTTCTCTCTCTCTCAAAAATAAATAAAAAGCATTTAAAAAA
>NC_043714.1:62054438-62055855 GCF_006229205.1 Suricata suricatta
AAAAAATGGAAAAACAACCATACAATGGAATCTTATTTGGCAATAAAAAGGAATAAGGTACTTGCTACATGGAAGGACCTTGAAAACACTACGCTAAGTGAAAACAGCCGGTCACCAAAGATCATCTATTACATGATGCTGCCTGTAAGAAAATGTCCTGAATGGGCAAATCTAAAAAAGGGAGAAAGTACATCAGTGGTTGCTTTTAGCTTGAGGGGATGACCAGGTTGAACAGAAATGGGGAATGGCCGTTAATGGGCACAGGGTTTCCTTTTGTGGTGATGAAATATTCTCAAGTTAATTGTAGTGATAATTACACAAATCTATGAATACTCACTAAATTGGACATTTTAAATGGATGGAACTGTATAGTATTTGAATTATATATTAACAAATCTTTAAAAAGTACCTCTCAGCTCTAGAATTTCAAAACACTCTGTGACTAGGTAGTAGGGAATAGGGAAAGCTCAAAAGAACTAAAGCAAATAAAAGAGATCAATGGGCTAATAATCCTACAGATGGGTATTCAGTGTTATTCAGGTATTACAAATTAGTTATATTACCTGACTAGATAGGAGGGGTGGGTAAATGGGTTCCCAGGCCTCAAGTAACTGAGAGAAAACTACTTACAAATAAAATGTTGTCATGGCATTATGGTTATTTGGGCTTCATAACAATATGGGGATTATTTTTAAGCCCTTATATTTCAGAGATAAATATCAGAAAATTTATGGATGAAATGCTATCATGTCTGATATCATTTGCTTCAAAAATCATGGATGGGGGAACAGACGGGAATAGAGATCGAGTAAGATCAGCTGGGAGGTAACAGTTCAAGGTGAGCCGTAGTTAAAGGGCGTTATGGAGACATGGAGACACACACTACGACATGAGCAAGGCCTGAAAACCTGCTGCTAAGTGAAAGAAGCCATTCACAGAAGGACTCAGAAAGTGTCCCAAACAGGCAAATCCAGACGTGCAGAAAGTAGCTCAGTGCTTGCCAGGAGCTTCGAGAAGGGGGGATGGGAGAGGGAGAGTAACTGCTTTGGGTTTTGGGGGGCGATGAAGATGTACTGAATTAGACAGAGGCGGCGACTGCGTAACCCTGCGACTGGACCACAGACCACAGAACTGTACACTGTAAAATGGTTACAACAGTCACTTTTATGTTCTGTGAATTTTATCTCAACAAAAAGGAAACAGGGGCGCGTGGGTGGCTCAGTCGTTTAGGCATCCAGCTTCAGCTCAGGTCATGATCTCACGGTTCGTGGATTCGAGCCCCGCAGCAGGCTCTGTGCTGACAGCTAGATCAGAGTCTGGAGCCCGCTTTAGATTCTGTATCTCCCTCTCTCTCTGACCCTCCCCTGCTCATGCTGTTTCTCTCTCTCTCAAAAATAAATAAAAAGCATTTAAAAAA
>NC_043714.1:62055955-62117745 GCF_006229205.1 Suricata suricatta
AACAAAATTATGTTCACATTTTGACGCAGCAGCATCCATTTACTGCCCCTCAGGATAAGCAACTCCAAACAGCACATGAGGGATTGTTCGAAGGAAATAAATAACAACTAAGAAACTTTTAAGAAAAGATTTTTGTTAAAAAAAACAAAAAATTTATCCGTAACACCATATGGGAAGTCCTATCTGAAAAACTACCATGTTTTTAAATTCCAGCTACGTATTTTAAAAGTGAGTGATTCAATCACATAGAATAAGCTTAGGCGGTCATAGCATGAAGATGTGTTTTTCAACCCCAGTCTGGGTGACAGATACACTTTAGCCCAAATGACATTTAAAGCCAAGGGCTGGGGCACCTGGGTCGCTCAGTCGGTTAAATGTCTGACTCTTGATCTCAGCTCAGGTCTTGATCTCAGGGTCGTCAGTTCAAGCTCTGCACTGGGCTCCACATTTGGCGGGAAGGCTACTTAAAAAATAAATTAATTAAATAAAGGACAAAGGAGAGCCATGTGACAGAACAGGGTGAGATGTCAAATTCCAGTGAGAGGCACAAAAAGCCACTAAGGACAAGGTGTGGACAAGAGGTATAAGGTGCTGGTCTTCCTTTCTTTTTCCTCTATAAAACGGTGACACTGTTCCTTACGCCTCGTGATGTTATGAGGATCAAAAATCAAATAAACTAAGTGGCTAGGTCAGTCCCAGCACAGTTCCCACTAACTGAGCATCTACATCATTACGCCAGTTTCCTTATATGCTAACTGCCCTCAAAATTCTTCTACTAAGTAACTGGTAAATGAGAACTGGTGAATTAGAAACAAATCTTATGCACAAACAAAACTATGCAAAACATACCTGTTTCAAGTCGTGTAGAATACTGATACAAGAAATACAAATTGACCAAATAAAGAAATCCAGTTCCTGGACCCACAGGGAAGTAAAAGGTGGCAGTGACGGGCCTCCAGATCTGTCCATATCAAAACAGACACAGTGGTTAGTTTCTCCAAGCCTGGGTAATTTTTTTTTTTAACTCAACAAAATTCACCCTTGCAAAACACCCACCTCTGCAATCAAAGCGACCCAAGGGGTAGCACCAATATAATTCAAGAAAACCACTGGAGAAAAGCTCCCATCGGCTACAGTCATACCAATTTGCAAATCGATGGAATAAAACCATATGGTATAAGCAATAACTATTTCTAACCAAGTCAAAAAAAATCAATACTAAGGAAGTACGTGGTTGGTCTTTACTGGGAGAAGGCCCGTAGTTAAGCCTGTCAAAGACAAATTGTAAGATAAGTTCCAACAGAACAGTAAGCCCTCCTTTCAGGACAAAGAATATACCACGATGATAAACCTTACCAAAAAATGTCATATTCAAAAAGCAGAAGTAAAACAGAAATGTTTTTATTCAAATCACTGTGCTATCCAGGCAATATGCATATACGATTTTACAACTGTCCCTCTCCGACACACACACAATTTACAGAGAAGTCTACAATGAGAAGAAATTCCTGACCTTCGTCTCTTGATTCCCTTTCCATCAACATCCATCAGTTTCTTGGATTTCTTTCAATAATATTATATGTTACTACTGTTCATTTCTTTCATCCTACCTTGTATTGCATGGTTCTATGCCTTAAGTCCCTTGACAAAATATTTTTATTGGCTGTACAGTATTCCTTTGATGTGAATGTCCAAAATTTGTTTAAACCATTACAAGGCCACAATGAATATCTGCGAATATTCTCTTTATACACCTAAATCTAGGGTCAAATCCTGTGAGTTAATCTGCTAAACTAACAAGCATTTGCATTTAGTTTTGGTAGACATTGTCAAATGCCTACAAAAATGTTTAACCAACTTACACTTTCTCCTAAAATGTACATTAACGCCTGTCTTCTCTCCACGCCGTGACCATTTAGTGCGTATTTATCAAGTGTTTTTAAAACTTTAAGCACTTCCTTTCTTCATTTTCCTGCCAGATTTGCATATCTTTATAGATTATGGAAATTCCCCTTTCTCATTGTTGCAAATATTTTCTGAACATTCAATCGATGCTTTTATGGTATTCCTGCCATAATGTGACATGTAGAAGTGTAATTTAACGTAGGCAAATGTACCGTCGGGTGTACCTGGATGCTCACGTAGGTTACAAGCTACTTATCCACTCAAGAGTATGAGAGGTTTCACAGTTTCCCTATTTACAGAGTAACCCATACTTTCTCCATTCATTTGAAAGGCTACTTTTTTTTTTTTTTTGAGAGAAAGAGAGTGAGCCAGGGAGGGGTAGAGAGAGAGAGAGACACAGAATCCAAAGCAGATTTCAGGTTCAGAGCTGTCAGCACGGAGCCTGACACAGGGCTCGAGATGGTAAACCACAAGATCATGATCTTACTTGAAGCTGAACTCAAACACTTATCTGACTGAGCCACCCAGGCACTCCGAAAAGCTATTTTCAGCATCTATTTATTTCATTTTATATTAAAGTCTATTATTATATTAAAGTGCTATCCTGTTTGGAACTGAATTCCCATATCAATATCAAGCTATTTTAATCTTTAGTTTTATAGTCTGTAACAGTATCTGATAAAGTGACATGATTAAATAATCCTCTTCCTGTTTTTCTCCCACATTTGTCAGGATTTTCTTGGCTGGTCTCAACATTTTATTTTCTCAAAAGAACTAGAATCAGCATCTTTATTGTATCAGTGTGATACCATTCCCTACCAGGAAGAAGTCTTTCACAGCTTTTATAAGTTTTCTATTGAGCTATGTGCTTTCTAGCTTTTCTCACACCAAACCACCAAAGCTGAATTACCTTATCGTTTGTAATATTAATTAGCGGGTCACCTTATTGTTGATAACAGATTAGAAAACTGAGTCTCTTGGGCTTTCAAAGTATATAACTCTGTAACTAAAATTTTGTATCTCATTCCATTCTGGTCTAATTCACTGGCTAGTACCCCGGAACAACCTTAAATAATGGTGGTTGAAGGAGATGCCCTTCCCAGACCTTTGGAAATGCCAGCACAATGCTGGCTCCTGCCCGGAGAGCTGTGTGTCCTGCCTGGCAAACGCGACAGACCTGGCCCCCGTATTGAGTTCACAACAGTGACAGTGGCTTATCCGAGGAAGCAAAGAGTGAGCTCAAGGGAGGGGGACGGGGACGTCTGGTCCTGGAAACCACGAAGACGGAGTCTGAGAGAACTACAAGAGCACAATAAACGAACAGGTACTGCTGACAGATTGGGTGTGCCTGGAATGGAGGGCCTCGGCAGTGGGGCCTGGCCAGGCCCAGAGCTGCCTCTCCACATTCTCCAGTACAGGAATGTAGCCCTCACAGCTCGATTCCCTGTGGAGGAAAACGAGCTTTATAAAAATACCCAAAGGAGGGACTTTCCAAGAACCCTATACTAAGCCAGTAAGAAAAATAGGTTAAAATTCATTTTGATTTATTTACAACTCTGTCATAGAAACAGTATAGTTTAATGGAAAAGATGTGAGATCTGTGAGTGATCTCGGTGGAAATGATTTGAGAACACCGAGATGTTAAGTGTTGGCTTACAAGCTATCACTTCCGGGCCTCAGTTTCTGTCTGTAAAAAGGGAATGATAGACTAATGAATACTTGCCCTATTTTGATCAGTGGTTAAAAAAAAAAAAAAAACACTCTGCTATTCTGCTCATTTACATGCACTGACTCGGGAGGTAGATTTTATAGATGGAGAAACATAAATGAGAACAGGTTAAATAATAGCTCGGAGGTGGTGGAGGTAGAATTTTATCCCAGACAGCTTGACTCCAGAGTTCATGACACAAAACCCTATTTTTACAGTGTCTCTCACAAGTGGCATCATTACTATGAGCTATAATTACAATCAGTAAAAATTTTAAGTACTCCTATACTCCCAATTCTCCCTGCTTACGAAAAGCACTGGGGGGCAAAGACCTTGGCTCTTAAGTAGCCTCGGGGCCTTGGAAAAGTCTAAACCTTTGAGTCTGTATCTTCATCTACCCAGTGATGTCTGTCCTATGACTCTGCCTTCCTTAGCTCACAGATTTTATAAAACGTTCGAATTAAGAAAATGGATTAAAACATACTCTGTAAAAAAAAAAAATTGTACGTGTGTGTATGATTATTACAATCTCTCAGAAGACACACACTCACATGGGTTTTACAAATTCCCGTTTTAAGCGACCTCTATATTCCCGCAAGTTACTCAGGACCTGATTTTGGAAAAGAAACCCTGTTTTTTTCTGACTACATTTTCCCCTAACACTGACGCCACCATGCTATTTTTAGCCACTGTGTGCACCTGTGCTTTGGAAATCAGTGTCTGTCAAAATATCTCACTTCTTTTCCCGTTCATTAAGCTTACCCTTGAGTTATACTTGGCTTTCATTGATCTTATTTTTGTATTACTTTAAAATGATAATTTGAAAACACCAGGAGAGAGCTTATCTCTTCAGAAAAAAACAAGGTAATATACTTCTGGAATCCCCATTGAAGGTGCCCAGCTAAATCCCCTCCTCTCCTCTAACTGATATGCAAATGGGGTGAGAAAATGGATTTTCAGGGCTGGGAGGGGTTGCAGACACCTCGCAGCCCTGGGAAGCCTTCACCCCACCCCGCCCCATAATGGGTAACCATACGCAGCACTGCGGGCACTGCCTCCCAAGGCAGGGGAGCTACCCTCATCACCCCCAGCTCTTTCATGAGGAAAGACGGGCCCTCCTGAGAGTTCACGTGATCTGCACAGAGTTCCTCACTTAGAAGAGGGAGGCCCACACCTGCACTGGCATCTAAAGCCTCTAAAAAGGGGTGAGACGTTGTTCTTTACTTACTAGTCCCACTTCTGTTGAGAGTGGGTGGCAGTCAGCCTTGAACTAAAAATCTCCCAATCTGCTGCTGAAATAATGACAAATGCCACCCAGAGTCGGGGGGGGGGGGGGGCTGTTAAAGTACCAAAATCAAAGATTTTTTCTTTTTTTTTCCTGAACCAGTACAGATTGATGGATTTGAAGTTAAGAAACTCTACACAGGTCACCAAACAAGAAAGAGGAGGAGCATCCATGTGCCAGATGCTGACGTTAGCAAAGTGCGGCCTCTAAGGCTATACATACCAAAACACTAGCCACTAACACTCTACTCAAACCTTGAGGCTGCTTCCAAGCTCAGCCTCTAGACCAAGTTCATCTCCCTTCTGGTTATGCATGTATAGGTTTCTCTTCCCCAGTACACTCTTATTTTTTTTAAGTGTATTTATTTATTTTAAGAGAAAGACAGAGAATGTGAGCAGTGGAGGGGCAAAGAGAAGGGGAAAGAGAATCCTAACAAGTTCCCTGCTGTCAGCACAGAGCCCTATGCAGGGGTCAATCTCACAAACTGTGAGATTACCACCTGAGCCGAAATCAAGAGTCGACATTTAACCAACTGAGCCACCCAGGCGCCCCTTCCCCAATAAACTCTTAATTCAATCTGCTAGGGCTGCTGTCATTGGGTTAAAGGTAAATAACATAAAGCCACAGCTTGGCAAATATAAGCACAAGGCCTAAATCCAGATTTGGCTGGTGCCATTTCTTTGGATTCCTGAAAACAAATAAGGGAGACTGAGAGTTCATCTCTTCCCACTTGAAGTCAGGATGCTTTTAAGGGGGCAAAATATAGGACAATCATCCAGCAATATCATTCCAATTTCAGTTACAAATTCAAATTAGAATCTTCTTGGGGCACTTGGACTAAGCGGTTTAGCAGCCGACTTCAGCTCGGGTCATGATCTCACGGTTCACGAGTTCGATCCCCACGTCAGGCTCTGTGTTGACAGCTCAGAGCCTGGAGCCTGTTTGGGATTCTGTGTCTCCCTCTCTCTCTACCCCTACCCCTCCCACACCCACTCTGTCTCTCTCTCTCTCTCAAAAATAAACATTTTTTTAAAAAACTTTAATAAAAAGTAAAATAAAATTAGAATCTTACTGCCCACAGAGAAAAGGGCAATAATGGAAGAAATTACTCTTCACTGGAAAATTTTAAATGGGCACTATTTTTAAACAGATTATTACCAGACTATATCCTATGAATTTTGCTATGAATTTTACATAACAGAGGCATACAGTAGATAACATACTTCCTCCATTTGAAGACACTCATTTTTCTGTTTCTAAAATTGGTATGTGGCTTACAATCCAATGCATTCATTTAATGGGATTTCTACTCTCCCTCTCCTCCAAAAAGTTATATTAAATTGACGGAGCATCTTACAATCAATAGAGTTAGATCAGAGTTCACATGGTATTAAGTGATCCCCACTTTTAGGTAACGAAATCGAGGCTCAGAAAGGGTACGAAGTTAACTTGCCTGTGGACATACAACTAGTACAGGGCTGAGCCAGGCCGGGGGACTGTGACTCAACTCCTTGAAATCCCCTGGTCTTTCTATTTTAAGAGAAAGTAGATAACTGACTTGGAAGACATCACCCTCAAAAATGTTTGCTAAACACTTAACTGTGTGTTTTGGTAGATACGATGCGAAGGAGTTGAACAAGACAGCTCAGAACTATCTCTGACTCATCAAAGTAGAAACCGGCACTGCAGATGATTACACACATGGAGTGATAGTGGTCTCAGGAAGCTGGGGGAGCTGAATGAGGGGCCGTGGAAGCACGACAGAGATGTAAGGGGGCGTGGTGCCTCTGTCCAGAGAAACAGACAGCCCCAGGGACATGAGCTCAGAAAGCACGAGGGCTGCAGGCAACCGCCACCTCTCTTCTAGGTCATCAAGGACCAGCAGGAAGACATTTCATCATTATGAACTATCTGATCGGTGGGTGTTGAACATGAGGGACCAGGAACTTTGGATAATGGCGTAGTGAGCCTTAGCACCCCAACCAAACTAAGAAAAATAACACTTTAAATTTTGCAGTTCCAAACCAACAAGCTAGTCAGATGAAGCCTAAAGACAAGGAGGAAAAGGGACTTTCATCTCTCCCAGCATGAACCCGCAAGTTCTAAATCAATCATCCCCCCCCTTTTTAGCTGTTCAAGATTCAGCTTCGAAGGAAAAGATGAGCCTCTAGCAGAAAGCACACCACAGGCTGCCGGTCACACAGTAACCTCTCAGGTGCAGGTTCTCTTCCAGCTGCTTCGTTTGCAAATGAGTTTCCTCCAGGGGGGTCTGAAAGCTAAACGTGTCCAGAATGGGCAGGAGCCAGAGTAGCAGAGAGAAGGTCTAGATGATGGCCTTTTCGCATCTGGACAACCAGGGTGCTGTCCTGCCCCGGGATGCTTCTCCCAGTTCTCAGGACGACGAGACAAAAGCATGGGAGAGAGGACATGAAAGATGACTCTTCTGATCGAGGCACCTCTGTCAACATTTACCTGCAGTCTATTAGAAAGGCCTTCTCATTTTACTAGTCTGACCAACAAGCGAGCAAGATTTTGCAAGAAGGGTCAAAGAGCCAGCCTCAACCAGATCCTTCTTACAAAATGACTAATAACCACCGCTCCTCCCGCACACACATTACCCAGCATGCCACCCACCAGGTACAAAGTGCACGACATTCACTGGGTCACAAATCACCAGAACTGGCTACAGGCGCACATCATGTTCTAATATGTAACCGCCTGCTTGACTTCTGCACTCAGATGCCTAGGAAGCATCTCTAGACTTCACATGGCCAACGCCGAACTCCTCACCCACACCCTCCCCTGGCGCCCAAACCTTTCCCACTGGTAAAGGACTCCGCCTTCCACTGAGATTACAGTGACATCACTGAGTCCCCCTTCTTCAGCCATTCCCCCTCCACACCCACTCAGCAGCAATCCTGTCCACGCAGCTCCAAAATCTACCTGCTTCCACCTCTGCAGCCACCCTGGCCCAAAACATCATCTCTCTTGCTTTCTAACTGGATTCCCCATCCCGCATGCTAGGTCCATCCCACAGAGCGATCACACAACCTGATCAGGCCTCTGTTCAAAACACTCCAAAGCCTTCCTGGGGTCTTGAAAACAAAGTTCAGAGGCATCTGAGTGGCTCAGTAGGTGGAGCGTCTGACTTCAGCTTAGGTCATAATCTCACAGTTTGGGAGTTCAAGCCTCACAAGGGCTTGCTGCTGTCAGCCTGGATCCCACTTCAGATCCTGTCCTCCTCTCTCTGTCCCTCCCCTGCTCAACTCTCTCTCTCAAAAAATAGAGAAAACATTAAAAAAAACTTTTAATAAATAAATAAAGTTCAAATCACAAAATCCTATACAACCCAGACCCAGCCCACCTTTCCATATCGTCCTCACCCCGATTATCTCTGCCCGCATCTGCCAAGCTTCATCCCTACAGCTGACGCCCTACAAGCTATCCAGTCTTCCTTATGCGTCTAGGGCCTGCCTCTCAGCCTTCCACTTACTAACCCTTTTTCTCGGAAGGCTGTCCCCAGAGCCGGATCTTTGCAAAGCTGGCTCCTCGGCATTCAGATTTCAGTTCAGACATCTTCTCTGAAGCCTTTCTGGAACACTCTATCAAATATTACATGCCTTAAGTCACCCTCAATCACATGCCTCTCTCTTATTTTCTTCATGGGAGCTGGGACTTTCTGTCCTATTCACTATTGTAGCTCCAGTGCCCAGCACCGGCAAGTGCCAATTATTTCCATGCATTCAACCAACAGGAAAGCACGTGCTGTGTGCCAGGCCCTATTCTAGGTAACAAAGACGGTGGTAAACAAGTCAGGGATCTGGCTGCCGTGGAGCCTCCTTTTCTGAAGGGAAGCAGACTAACCAATGCCAACAGGTGATATGTAGCAAGTAAAATTAAGCATAAGGGCAATGGAGTGAAGGAGGGGTACTATTTTATGTAGGGCAATCCATAACACCTTGCCAATAAGGTGGCAAGAGGACTTGTAGAAGTAAGGAAGTAAATCAAGTAAATGAACAAAGAAACAACAGGTGCCAGCAACGTGAGGAGAGAGAAGCAGCTGCTGAAGGAACAGCAAGAATTCCAGTCTGGAGCCTACAGGGGAAGGTAAGCAGCAGGTAAGGTCAGAGCAGCAGTAGGGGGCTTTGCATGCCACTGAAAGGACAGACATTTTATACATCTGATTTGAGAAGACATTGGAAGGTTCAGGGCAGAGGGCAGACGGACTTAATTTATATTTTAAAAGGATCACTCCAGCTGTCTACAGAAAAGATGGAAAGGAACTGACCTGGAATGAAAATGGCTCGCAATGGAGGATGAAAAGGGACCTGTACTCTGGACATACGTCTAAAGTAAAGCAAACAAGTAGCTAGCAAATTATGGGATGTGGGAGAAAGAGAAGTCGAAGATGACTCCACAACTGGGAGCTGGAGTTCCTGTAATAACGGAATTGCTCTTTACTTCTGGGGCAAAGGAAAAGGGTAACCAGTTTGGGACGTGTTAAATTTGAGATGCCTGTTAGTCATCCAAGTGGTAATTTCAAACAGACAGTCGGCTACCAGGAGACAGATCTAGACTGAAAATATGTGCATTTATATTTGAGAGTCCTCAGTTTTTAGAAAGTATTTAAAAAGTATTTAAAGCCATGATGCTAAATGAGATCATCTATACTTGGGGACTCGTATAGAGAAAGGTCCTATAACTGACCCCTGGAGCACATCACAAAATTTAAAGGTCAGGACAATGAGGAAGAAGCAAAAGAGACTAAGAAACAGTCAGTAAAGGGGGAGGACAAGACAGGTTATATACATGCCAATTAATGTGCTCAAATTAATGTCAGATCTTAGTAGCTGACCTGCCAATGAGGAAAGATCTAAATCACAAAATCCAGTGAATAAAGATAATCTCCGGGAAACTAATATTCTCTTGTCAGAAATAGTCTGGATAGTTTCCTTCATGCTTAAATCGCAAGGCCTTCTATTTTGAGAACAATTTCCTCTTTACTCATCCCTTCATACATTCTACTACTACATGTCACATACTAGGTCGGGGCTGAGTGAAACGCAGATAAACAAACTCACTCTTTGCATCTGACCACAAACCACTCCCGCAAAGAAAAAAAAAGTTCTATTAACATAAAAAGTAATTGGCTGGATGTTGAATAAGTTGACATCCACATGGCACCCACGTGAGTGGCAGAAGAAGGTCGGAGGGCACCTGCTCCGGGTGGAACAAGGCTGCTAATCACCAGCGTCTAAAAGATTAACAACGATCACAGAATTATCCTCCCACTGGCTCCTTCTCTGAATGCAGAGGGCGGGGAACAATCTTAATAGAAGAGTAAAATCAGTCCCTTATCCAATGGGCCAAAGCCACTTCTCCAACCATCCGGGTCCTAACTCCAGACCCCTTTTTTGCCTCCACCCCACCCCCAAACCACAGGACCCCGCCCTAAACCGCTGGAGCCGTCGCACTACAAATCCCACCAGACACCGCGCGCCCACAACAAGCCGGTCTACTCTCCACCGCCGCCGGGCCTCCTGGGACCTGTAGTCTCCACTCCCCTCCGCGCTGGTCAGTACCTGGAAGCGATAGAGGAAGGCTTCGGGCCAGAGGAAGAAGTAGGCCGGGCTGATGAGACCGAGTTTGCCGACCAAGGGCACCGCGACAGTGGCGGCGAACCAATAGCGCGTGATAGCCGGGATGCTCCTGAACCAGTCCCCGATGTCAGACATCTTCGCCTTTTAGGTGGCCAGGATGCGCACAGCCGCCGACTCCCAGTCCCTGGACCCTCAAGACACGGCCCACTTCTCGAGTGGAAGGTGTCGAGGCGGAAACCGCCCAAGCCGCCGATAAGAAGGCGGAGATCAGCGGACGTGGCGCCACCGAATTCGGACGAGCGAGGGAGCGTTCGGCGGCGAAACTTCCCCTTCCGGCGGCCGCGGAAGACGTTGACCAGAAGTCCCGACGCTTAAAGGGCAAGCACCGATTTTACGACTGAGTCGCAGTTCGGCGATAGGGGGCGGGGCGGTATGGGGCGGGACCAAGCGGAACGGAGGCACGAATGGTGGGAAACCGTGGTTGCCAGGGGCAACGGCAAATACTCCAGCCAATGGCTAGGCTGAACGCGTGCTACCTAGTTCAAGCCGGAGTTGTAATCCTGGTGGGTTCTCTTGGACAGTGTTTAAGAAGGAAGGAGGAAAACGAAGTACATAGTTCCTCATCTGTTCTTTCATTTGACAAATGTTTGTTCAGGGCTAACTAAGCGCCAGGGTTCTAGGTAGGGTTCTAGACCTCGGGGGTCCTGAGACTATCAGAGCTGTTGTGGTACTTTATCTCCTGGAGCTTACATTCTAGTGGGGATAGACAGCTAAATAAGTAGCAAAGATAATTTCAGAGAGTGAAAAAAAAATAAGGAATATAAAATTGGATGATGCGGTAGAGTGACGGCGTGGGAGAGGGGAAATGTAGGGAAGGATGGCTACTTTAGATGAGAATGGTCATGGAGAACTTCTTGGATGAAGTGTCCTTTGAGCTGAACCCCACCCCAGGCAAGGAACTAGGAAGTTTTCCTTACAGAGAAAACAGCCACTCCAGCTAGCTTGGAATGTTGGAGGAACTGAAAGCAAAAATGATCTTAACTATGAATATAGTTCCTCAAGTAGGATTTAAATTGCAGGTAGATGAGAATCGACCTTGTTCTTTAAATACTCTGTAAATAGGGAGCTAGAACTGTTAATTTCAGATGTAAGTACTATACTTTAAGATTGATTAAGCCAAAAGAAAAAAATAAAAAGATTCATAAAGCCATCCAATAAAGATCACAAGGAACACGTCGGTAGCCCAGAGTTAGCTTTATTTACTTTTGCAGTAAGGGAGACTGGACTCCAGAGGAACCTGGACCATCTCATCAAGCAAAAAAGAATAGGGTAATTAATGGATTACCAGGAAGGATGAAGTAAAATTTTGGTGAAATTTAAATGAAGCAGTGTTTTGTTAGGCCTAAAGCAAAGCAATGCTGTGTGTAAAACTGTTAACATCAAGCCTAGGCCTGAGGGGCACCTGGGTGGCTCAGTCGGTTGGGCCTCTGACTTCCACTCAGGTCATGATCACACAGTTCGTGAGTTCAAGCCCCACATTGGACTCACTGCTGTCAGCCTGTCAGCACAGAGCTCACTTTAGATCCTCTGTCCCCTCCCCTGCTAACGTTCCCTCAAAAAATAAATAGTTTTTAAAAAATAGGCTTAGGTTAAATTCCAGTTAAAAAAAAAAAAAAAAAACTTGGGCCTCAGCTGAGAAGCAGGCTCAAGATCCTCTTCCCTTTGAAATCTCAAATTTAGGTTAGACGTGGAATGTTGGGTCCAAAAACTCCTTATTTAAAATTTTGCAACTAGATTGAAAATCATGTGTCAAGATGACCCATCTAACTCAGATCCTTCAGGCAAGAATGGGATTTTCCATCCATGCCCAAAAATTTCAAACCACAATGTGTATACAACAGTGTATTATTTTAGAGACCATATCTCAGCACAACATCCCTGATGTTAATTAACAGAAACCATGTTTAGAGAATAAAGACACTAAATATTCCACAGACTGATAAAAGTATACAACATTTGGGGACCTAATGGATATCAGGCATAATGGGTTTATAAAGAAACCTCTCATTCAAAGCAGGTGGGAATATAAATTAGTACAACCTTATAAGATAATTTTGATATAAAAGCTAGAGGGGCAGTTAAGCATCTGACTCTTGATTTCGCCTCAGGTCATGATCTCATGGTTCGTGAGTCTGAGCCCCAAATTGGGCTCTGTGCTGACAGCATGGAGCCTGCTTGGGATTTTCTCTCTCTCCCTCTCTCTCTGTCCATACCCTGCTTTTTCTCTCTCTCTCTCTCAGAATACATGAGCATTTAAAAGTAAATAAAATAAAAGCTAGAGCTTTGAATAAATAACATAGTATTTGGAGATATTGCCTGAGATTCCTTCTCTGCATTTCCCTACCTTCTTGTACCGACTACCTATTATATCCAAGATACAATAAGAGAAAATGTGTTATCTAGTTTAGGTGGAAAGCTAAAGAAGGTTTCTCTGATGAAATTATATATATAGCTGCCGACCTTGCCCCCCACCCCCCAAAAAACCCACCAAGAACAAAACAACACACAATGTTTGGCAACTCTAGAATTCAGAGTTCATGCTCTGGAATTCAACTTCAAGCTTTAGAAATGCTAAAGTTTAAATTGTGGCTACACCACTTATTAGCAATGTTATGTTGTAAAAGTGACAACCTCATGGTGCCTCAGTTTCTTCATCTATAAAATGGGAGAGGGAAGAGCAATAGCAATATTGCGTTCAGAGGACTGTGAAGATCCAAATCAGATAAATTCCGTTTTAGCGCTTAAAGCAGCATCAACATTATTACTACTTTCTTTTTGCTTCTCTTTTTGAAATGTTTTACAATGAAAGCATATCGCTTTTCGAAATAGAAATCTGCATTTTCAAAAACCCTATCCCCTCCCACCATGTGATTCTGGTCCAAGTTATCTGCAGACTGTTCTTTGAGAACCATCAGACTAGATGGACATTCAGGATTTTTCTGTTTCTCTTTATAAAATCACTATATATTGTGATAAACTATTCTGGGCATAAAACACAAAGGGAGTTTATTCTTAGCCATCTTCGGTAGAGGACTTTCCCAATGCTCCCAAATAGCTTGCTCTAGAACTTAATTGCTTAGCTTGGAAGGAAGTCTCTGTGTTACTGCCATTAATACAAGTCATCATTTAAAAACATGCGGGTAATGATTGGGCTAAGTTCTAGGAAAAATTGTGGAGGTGTAGGGGAAGTAGGCAATCTCATGAATTATCGACAGGAATATACATGGGTACAGATTCTCCAGCAAGCAATGACAATATTCAAGTGCATTTCTAGGAATGTAAGCTTTAGACAGACTCCACCTTTTTAAAAATGTACAAGGAGAGTCACTGTCACATTCTTCTGAAATAGCAAGAGATTGGAAATAGCTAAATGCGTGTCAATAAGAAACTGATTAAACTATGGTTATCCATATGGTCAAATCTATCAACCTTCATTAGAAGAAAATAACTTTATACACTCCAAACGGAATGCTCTGTAATAACATAGCATTAAGGGCACAAGAGTTATGGTACAAAGTGCACACTATGCTATTACACAGTTGTATTGTGCAGAAAGCACAAATACACACACCCAGTATTTGCTTGGAATAGCACTTATCTTGGGAAATGGAAACTCAGAGGATGGGGAGACAGGAGTAGGAAGGAGACATGCTATTGCATGCTCTTTTATCTTTTTAAATTTTGTCCCAACTATGTGCACTACATATCTCAAAATTAATTTTCAAAATATGTAGAAAGGTTTGTTCGGAAAGGAACAGGTTCAGTGTCAAAGCCTTTAGAAAGATGGAGAGATAGAAAAGATGGCCTTAACTCTGTCCTTCCTGCTATATTGATGTCTATTTCCTATTGTTTCTTTAAAAAAAAAAAAAAAAGGACATTAAGGAAACCGGGGAGAGCCCAACCTTGAGAGCACAATATTGCCTATAGCATAGCGCTGAAGATTGGCGCGAGTGACGCTGACAGACGGCTGACGACTCAAATATCATCTGTCACAACAGTCACGCAGGAACACCGTCCTAATGGGCTGCCTGCCACATAAGTGGCATCTTCAAGAAATCCAAAGCACATTGCAAAGATGTAATTAATTCTTACATTAAAATTAGGAGGCAGTTTCATTAGCCCCATCTTGCAGGTGAAGCTGTGGCAAGAATAATAATTTATCTCTGTCATGCCTGGCAGAACCAGTCCTGTATTTTTAGTCACAAGTCTGGGAAATCTTAAAGATTTTGGCACACTGGACTCGGAAACAAGACAGTTACTAAACACCATATAGAGCATTCCCCGTTTGTTATTTTGATGCGTGTGTGTGTGTGTATGTGTGTGTGTGTGTGTGTGTGTGTGTGTGTGTGTGTACGTGTGTACTAAATAAAGTCAGCCTTAGCGTCAGGTGGGTGGCTCAGTTGGTTAAGTGCCCACCTTCAGCTCAGGTTATGATCTCACAGCTCATGGGTTTGAGCCCCATGTTGGGCTCCCTGCTGTCAGCACAGAGCCAGCTTTGGATCCTCTGTCTTCCTCTCTTTCTGCCCCTTCTCTGCTTGTTCTCTCTCTCTCTCTAAAATAAATAAATAAATAAATTAATTAATTAATTAAAACAAAGTCAGTCTTTTATATACCATAAGGAATGAATCTGGATTCCAGGCTTGCCTCTGTCCTTTGCTGATTGTGTGATAATCTGTCTGAATTGAGAGCCTGCTGTTCACCAAGCTCTGGGCTGGTTCCCGGGCATCATCTCCCTCCATGGGCATATTATTATTATCATTATTCTTACAGAAACTGAGAAACAGATCATCTAGCTCATCCATGGTCTCATAACTGTAAGTGGGGATTCCAGTCCAGGTCTGTCTAACCTGAGCCCATCTTTTAACTGCTCTGCTCTCCCTCTGTGACAAATGTAAGAGTTCTTTATAAACTCCAAAGCATCTCACAGGTACTAGTTTTACTCTAGTAACTAACACAAAGGACCAGCACATGGGAGGCACTCAATGTGTTATTTTATTTTTTTAATGTTTATTCATTTTTGAGAGACAGAGCGTGAGTGGAGGAGGGGCAGAGAGAGGGGGAGACACAGAATCCAAAACAGGCTCCAGGCTCTGAGCTGTCAGCACAGAGCCTGACACGGGGCTCAAACCCACAAACTATGAGATCTTGACCTAAGCCAAAGTCAGAGGCTCAACCGACTGAGCCACCCAGATGCCCCTCAATGTTCTATAGATGAGTAAAGTAGGCTGGCTGAACCAGAGTTAATGCAGGAAGTATTTGGAAGAAAATAATCCCTTTAATATCAAACTTCTCTTAAGCAACAATTCCACACACCAAAATCATCAGAGAACAATAATCCAAGCACTAATTATAACTATTCATAATTTATATTCATCAGGCATTGTTTATATTCATAATCAGAACAAGTGAATGATATTAATTCAAGATATGCTGTGGGGAAGGCCTGCAAGAATCTGACACACCTTCCTTCTAAATCACAGAAAAAACTCCTCATGTTAATGTCCATGTTGGACTGTGAGTTATGTTTAAATACAGGATTCTTAGCACTTGGTCTTGGATCCAAGTCATTACCCATGGTGTAGACATTCCGCTAGAATTAAGAAGCAAGCAAAAGTCTCCAAAACCTTTAATTGGAGAAACCTCCAGAGAAAGGCATATTGACCAGGGCCCTAAGTCATTGCAAAGACTATCAGGAAACAGCTTATTACCAGTTTATTATCCAGGATACAACTCAGGAAAAGCCAAATGGAAGAAATGCATAGGGCAAGGAAGGGAGAAAGTATGCAGAACCCCCATGCCTTCTCTGGGTGCACCACCCTCCCCGGAACCTTGACGTGTTCACCAACCTGGAAGCTCTTGGAATCCCTTCAGCTAGGGTTTTTACCGAGGTTCCATTACCCAGGGCTGATTGGTTAAATCATTAGCCATTGACAATGAACTAAATTCCCAGCCCCCTCCTCCTCCGTGGAAGGTCAGAGGGGTGTAGCTGAAAGTTCCTCTAATCAAAGGTAAGTTCTGCAACCAGGCCCCCATCCTCCTACAGTCACCTCATTAGCATAAACTCCAGTCTGATGGAAAGGGATTATGGATAACAAAAGATGCTCCTTTCATCCTAGTTCTTGGGAAATGAACAGATGTTTCTCATTGTACCACAATATCATACAGCTGTTAACCAGGATGTAACTAAGACTACGAATTTTGCAGTTAAAAATTTTAAGGGTAGGTTGTTTTAGTAGGAAGGATTAGAGTAGGTAGAACAGGATATAGGAGAGGGAGGATGCCATTGAAAAGAAGAGGGAGAGAGGCACCTGGGGGGCTCAGTCAGTTAAGCACGGGATTCTTGATTTCAGCTCATGTCATGATCTCACATTTTGTGAGTTCAAGCCTCACATTGCAGTCTGTGTGGACCGTTGGAGTCAAACAGGATTCTTGGAACTTTCTTTCTTCCTCTTCCCCCCCCCCCAAAAATAAATAAATAAACTTAAAAAAAATAAAAGGGGAGATATAAAAATTTACTATATTCTAGGTTTTTTTGTCTATATCATACTGTTGTCTGTTCTTTTCACTAATCTTTACATGAAAAGAGTCTTTCTTAGGGTGCCAGCCTGACTCAATTGGTAGAGCATAGTACTCTTGATCTCAGGGTCATGAGTTTGAGCCTCGTGTTGGGTGTAGAGAGGACTTAAAAATAAAAAACAATTTAAGAAGAAAAAGAGGCTTTCCCTGTTTCTACAAAGTCTTCATAATTATCATTCTGATGGCTAAATAATAGTCTACTAGCAATGTAGCATAATCTTTTGACCATTTTCCTATTTTTGATGCCTGTTTTGCAATACCTAATATTCCTTGGACATCTTCATGTTTATGTTTTTGTATACAGATAGCTAGCTTCTTTTTCCTTTTACTAATAATATGTGTTCAATATTAACAAATTAAAACTTTGTGGACATGGTCTTAATAAGTCTTCACAAGAACACTTCAACCCTATGAGGTACTTTAATTTTTATTTATAATTGAAGAAACCGGGCTCTGTGCTGATGGCTAGCTCAGAGCCTGGAGCCTGCTTCGGATTCTATGTCTCCCTCTCTCTCTGACCCTCCCCTGCTCTCACTGTCTCTGTCTCTCAAAAATAAATAAAAACCATTTAAAAAATGGTGTATAATTGAAGAAACAGCCTCAGAGAAGTTAAGTACCTTGCCACTTGCTAGCAAGTGCAAAGGTAAGACTCAAACCCAGGTCTATCTAGAGCCAAAGGTGGTGCTCTCTAATTCAGTCGTCTAACAAAGAACCATAGCCTGGGTGGTTTCTAACCAACAGAAATTTACTTCTCATAGTTCTGAAGACTAGAAGTTCAGGATCAGGGCACCAGCATGGTCAGGCTCTGGTGAGGGTTCCCTTCCATTTTGCATTTCTATCCTCATGTGGTACAGGGAGAAGAGAGGTCTTTCAGGTCTCTCTTAGAAGGGCTTTGACTTCATTCATTAGGGCAGAGCATCCCCAAGGCCCCACCCCCTGATGCCATCACTTTAGGCATTAGGATTTTGACATTGTGGGGAGAATCTGGGGAGACACAATCGGCCTACAACAGCAACTTGTTAGGGACCAGGCACTCTTCCTGGCACTCTGGATGCAGCAGTGAACCAAACTGACGAATATCCCTGTCCTCTTAGAGCTTACGTTCTAGACGAAGCAGGAAGACTATTGACAGGGGCAAAAGTTAAATGAATAGTAGACGAACCCTTGATAAGTGCCTGGAGCAAAAATAAAGCAAAGGACATTTGGATTGGTCAGGGAAGACTTCACTGTGATCTCAAGGGATACTTGAGTAAAGATCTTACGGAGGTGAAAGAGCAAGCAATGCAGACACCTGGGGAAGAACCATTCAGGTAGCAGGGCTGCCAAAGGCCCTGAGAGGAAGCGTGCCTGGCATGGAGGCCTCACAGCACAAAGACCAACGCGGCTGAGTGGAGAAAGTCGGAGGGAGCAAGGAAGGAGGGGTACTCAGAATCAGGCAGGACTTTGTAGGTTATGGAAAGGAACTTGTGTTTTATTCCGGCCTTTTTTTTTTAAGATTTTATTTTTAAGTGATCTCTACCTCCAGCTTAGGGCCCAAACTCACAACCCTGAGATCAAGAGTCACATGCTCCCCTGACTGGGCCAGCCGGGTGTCCCTATTCCGCTCTTAACCACTCCACCACATTGCCTCTCAATAGTTCTACTGGACAGGGGCGCTTGGGTCACTCAGTCAGTTGAGTGTCCAACTTCAGCTTAGGTCATGATCTCACAGTTCATGAGTTTGGGCTTACTGCTGTCAGCACAGAACCCGCTTGGAATTTTCTGTCCCCCGTGTCTCTGCTCCTTCCCCACTTGAGCTCTCTCCCTCTCTCTCTCTCTCAAAAATAAATAAATCTTTTTTAAAAAAAAATCCTCTTGGACCGATTTCCAGGAGGGGGATTCTGAGGTGGAAGGATGTGAGCATCTTTATGACTACTACTCCCAGAGACTGCGTAGTCAGATTTAGGCTACAGGGGCCCTTACTTGGGCACTTCCAAGGCCCAACTTTCTTGCCTAACTTTCTGTTCATAGTTTTATATTCTTCATTTTTTAAGAGCCCCCCCTCAAAATTGCACAAGCTTCAGGCCCAGAACAACCTGGGTCTGCCCATTCATATGAACACAATGCTTTTCACTGAGCTCTGAAATTCGATTGAAGCACAGTCATTACCAACTCTTAAGGACTGATTAAAGTGGCCTGGATGGGTGTCCTCAGGGGTTTGGTGCTCACCTAGAGCCCCCCTGCAGAGAGCCCTTAGCTCACAGGTGAAGGCCCTAGGCCCTAATTCAAGTCTGGAGCACTCCGCAAAGAGTCGATGGGGGAGCAAGTCCCCAGCACTTCTCGCCCAGCACCCAGTCAGGTTCCTATTTCCATCTAGGGATCGCATCTGGCTCTCAGCCCGTCCACAGACCAGATGACCGCCACTCTTCACATCCACTGGTAAACCAGGAACAGCTTGAGGACATCTGCAAAGCTCGGGCTTGTGAACTTATCTAGAATTCCCTGTCAGACCATCTAGAATAAACTTTGGGTTTTTTTTAGATTTAAGTTTTTGCATCGTTTCTGATTTTGAGTTACAGTTAAGGACAGGTACCTTCATGGTTTGATTTAGGGCCTGTCTCTAAAAGTCAGTCCAGCCTCATCTGCCCTCCTTCCCTCCTCCAACCAAAGGCCCCTCCTCTTCCCTTTACTTTCCATCTGTACACATTTCAGATGCCTTGAGGGAATGGCCTCACAGAATCCTATGACTATATATAGTTTTACAACATCAGTGAACTGTGTTACAAATGCACTAACAAGTACTGATTGTGTCCATCAAAAAAGAAGAGGCTCTCGGATTGTGACTTGTAGCTGTGAGTTCCACCGGGACAGGAACTTGGTTTTGTTCACTACTGTATCCCCACTGTCTACAACTTCACTCAATACATAGTAGGTGCTCAAGAAATACTTGTCGAAGGGATGAAATACTCATTTTAGAAACTGTCCCTGACCCCCTCCCCCACTTCCCATCAGCACCCCTGAGCCTAGGTTAATGGTCCCCCTCTTCCTCTATATCCCTAGGACACCCCACACAAATCACCATCATTGCCCTTAGCACATTGTTTTATAGTTATTGGTTATAATTATTTGTGAGTGTGGGATAGTCATCTCCTCCTCTAGAGTATAAGCTCCTTGAGGTGGAAACTGCCTTGTATAACGCTTCATGCAAGACCGAACTGAATAAATTTCATTGGGGAAACCAGCCCTCTCCAACTTCAAAATATATCCCCAATACAACCACTCTGCAACATCTCCTCTGGCTACCCTCGGTCCCAGCCTACCAGCAACCACTTAGTGCCCACGCTTCTAGAACCCACTTGTGATGGGTCTCTGGGCTCCCAGGGTGCCCTCTGCATTCTGTTCTCCCGCAGGAGCCTCAGTCAGCTTCTGCCACTCCCTTGCTCAAAGCTCCACTGAACTTCATTCTAACTGTGATGGAAAGTTCTTACCATGACCTTCAAGGCCCTAGATGATCTGACCTTTGGCTACTGCTGTGATCATTCCTCCCACTTTCCCACTCATCTACAGTCACAGTCGTTTCAGCCTCACGAAGTTCCCAGCACTGCAAAAGCCAAGGCAGCGCACATGCTTGCTGGACCCTTACCTGGAAACATGCTTCCCCAGAGGAGTGGTGTTCAACCCTATCAGACCAAATGTCCTCTTTTAAAACATATATTTGCTCCCAAAATATAAACCATAGGTTGTGAATCATAATTCCAATAAAATAAGTGTAATGCCTAATTATCATACAAATGATCAATAAAAAGAAATGAATTTATACCATAATGTGCTTTTTCCTATATAAATGCTCAGGCACAACTACATTACGAGATGTAATGAAATAGTCTGGTGCTCGCAGTTGGACACGGCCCCGTGAGTGAAAAGTTACAAAAGCAGACAGACACCTGTGTGTTGTGTTTGTAATTCAAACACCACCATAGCCTGGCATCAGTTCGTGATTATCCATAATGGTGGACAACTGTTGGGAAAGTTCCAAATAAGGAAGTACATAAAAATTCATATGTAATGAAATAACAGATTGAACAGATTGAACTATGTAAAACTAAAATATATTTGCATGACCAAAAAAAAATCACCAAGTCAAAAGGTGAATGACAAAGTGGCAGAAAACATTTTCAAGATCTATCACAGATAAAAGGTTAATATCCCCAAATATATAAAGAACTTGTTTTAAAACAATGAGGGGAGGGGCGCCTGGCTGGCTCAGTCAGTAGAGCATGAGACTCTTGTTCTCAGGGTCATAAGTTCAAGCCCCATGTTGGGTGTAGAGAATACTTAAAAATAAAATCTTTTTTAAAAATGAGGAGAGAGGTGACTGGATGGCTCAGTCAGTTAAGCATCAAACTCTTGGTTTCAGCTTAGGTCATGATCTCACAGTATGTGAGTTCGAGCCCTGCATCAAACTCTTTGCTGACAGCTCAGCCTGGAGTCTGTTTCCATTTCTGTGCTTCCACACCCCTCTCTCAGCCCCTCCCCCACTCTTGCTCTGGTTTTTGTTTAATTTTGTTTTGTTATTTGGTATTTTTTATTCTTGAGAGAGAGAGAAAGAGCCAGAGTGGGGGAGGAGCAGACACACACACACACACACACACACACACACACACACACACACAGAGACCAAAGCAAGCTCCAGGCTCTGAACTGTCAGCAGAGTCCGCCGTGGGGCTCAAACTCACAAACTGTGAGATCATGACCTGAGCTGAAGTCAGATGCTTAATGACTGAGCCACCCAGGCTCCCCTCCTAAAAAAAAATTGTTTTTTAAAGAAAAGAAACAGTAAGCATATACACCTTAAATTTCCACAATGTTATATGTCAAGTACATTTAAATTAAAAAACAAAATCAAACAAAACCCAAGTATAATTTTGTCTCAATTAATACAGTAGCTACATTCCAGGAAAAGCTAGACTATATTAAATCCCTGTAAATATTCTTCATGTTTATATGTAAAACAGAATTAGGTTCTAGTTCAGCTATTACAAACAGGATTTTCCCTTATAGAAATATATTGGAAATGTTCAAAAGGATGTAGGACCATTTTATACATTGTAGGATGTCTGCCCAACATTCCTGACCCTCTTTCCTAAATTCCTGTTGTGCCCTTAATTATTGTGATAACCCAAAACAATCATGTTAAGAGTTGAATTGTGTTCCCCAAATAGATATATTAAAATCCTAACCCCTGGTCCCAGTGAATGTGACATTATTTGAATATAGTATATGCAGATGTAGTCAAGCTTAAATGAGGTCATACTTGATTAGGGTAAACTAGTCCATTGGATTAACAGCGACTTGATATACTTATAAAAGGAGAAAATGTAGACGGACCCAGGGACAGAAGGCGATGCGAAGACATAGAAGGGCATAGATCGGAGTGACGCATCTATAAGCCAAGAATTGCTGACCGGTAGCAGGAGCTAGAAGAGAAGCATGGAACAGACTCTCCCTCGGAACCTTCAGACTTTGATTTCACACTTCTGGCCCCCTGGAACCGTGAGAGAATGAATTTCACTATTTTAAGCCACCCGGTTTGCAATACTTTGTTACAGCATCTCTGGGAAACCAATAAAAATGCCTTACACAGCACAATGAAGACACTGTTGAAGCCCTGTCTTTGTGCCTCCCTCCTGCGCAGCACCCAGGTCCCTGCTCACATAACACCTGCCAGCACTGCCTTCCCTGAACACCACCCCGCCCATCCTGCTCATTCCTTTACCCTGCTTACAGTTTTCTTCACTCTTCATTACCTAACATGATATCATTTATTTATTTTCTTAGTCATTGTCTGTCTTCCCAACAAGAATGCAAGTCCCAGGAAAGGGCAATTTTGTCTTGTTCACTGCCACTCCCCAGCACCCGGAACAGCCCCTTCCCACACAGGAGCTCAACTGACATTTATTGAACTAGCAAATGAGGATCTCCTTTGCAGAGAGAGGCCAAATGCAGTCTTAGTATAATGAGGAATAGAACAGAATAGCTTACCTGGAGAAAGCAAAGAGACATAGCAGGAGCCCCTGAGAGCTGGAAGACTTGGAGGAAAAATAAGTCAAATGCTTTAGTGAAAGTTGGATGTACAACTGCCTTTGATCACGGGATGTTATTGCTGATGCTGCAGATGTAATGTGCAAACATGCATATGCTTGACTGGCAAGGCATTGGAGCCAAAAAAGCTACATCTGTCACGTTTGTTTGAAACCAGTCCAAGTAGGCTGAACATGCATTTAGAGAGCTCTGAAAGCATTTTATATGTAGTACTGCTGTCACAGGCAGTAGGAAAAAATGTGTTGCCAAGGGACAATACCTAGTAACCAGCCAAATTCGTGCGTGCGTTAGGTTACATGCAGGTTTCACAGCCTCAGCACTTTTGATGCACTTTGGGCCAAACAGTTATTTGTTGGTGAGGGGCGTCCCTGTGCATGGGAGGATGATTAACAGCATCCTTGGCACCACGTGGCAGTAGCACCCACCTTCTCACTTATGACAAAAAAAAATGTCTGCAGACATGGCCAAATGTCTTCTGGGGGCAGCCACCCTTGGTAGAGAACTACTGAGTTACATGTGATGCTTGTCCACTCCCGCTCCTTCTTTTGCAACTCCCCTTACGTCCCCAACACACACACACACACACACACACACACACACACACACACACACACAGTGAAACAACCCTCCCAACCCCCTTCAAAGGATGATGTATTCCTATATGTACTCCCACTGAATGTGCCTCTGGGATTTCCTGATGTCACCTGTGGCCAATCATGACATTAGAAGCCTCTAATAAAACACATCTCTCCAGGTCATGTGTGTATCTAGTTCCATTCTACACTGAGTCTAGACTTGACCATGTGACTTGCATTAGCCAATCGGACATTAGCTGGCATGGTGATGCAAGCAGCAACGTGTGAAACACACATTCAGGCTTGCCCTATGGAACATTCCTTTGTAAGAGTCCAGGGCTGTGTAAAGAAGCTCAAGCTAGCCTACTGAACGATGAGAGGTCCTGTGGATGGAGGCTCCGGTAGATGAGAAGCCATCTTGGATGTTTCAGCCCCAGTGAGCCTTCAGCTGCTCCCAACCATGAGTGACCAGGAAATATCACAGTGAGCGGAACTGGTCAGCTGAGCCCAGTCAGCTCACAGAATTGTGAAACTTAGGAAATCATTTTTGCTTCGAAGCCAATACATTCTGAGGTAATTTTTACACAGCAACAGACAACTGAAACATCAAATGTCTAAGTTGTTGAAATGAGTAGGAAGCAGTGCAGTGTTGGAGCAGGCTCATAGTAGCTCGCAAGAGCCAACTGTTACATTCTCAGGATTTTCCTGAGATGATTATTAAATACAGCCATGATTAAGAATCAAATTATATAAACTTAGATTGAAATAAATTATATTTTTAAAGGTAATAAATACTCAAAACATACCATTTCTTTAAAAAATAGATCATTTCTTAATTACTATACCATATTTTACTATTATCAATCCTATTTTTTAATCTTTTTTTTATTTTTTTATTTTATCAATGCTCTTGAGGTTTTCTGTGTCCATTGTATCTGTACGGTGAACATACTATGTAATAGTGTACTATTGCTCACCTCTTTCCAATGACATCACGTTCATAGTTTGAAACTGGCCTTGAATAGTAAGAGTATTTACACCACAGAAACTGCCAAATGCTACCAACCAGCATGCTTTTTTTTTTTTTGTCCAGAGAGTCAGTTGTTAAGTTTATCAGCCCATCACTGGTACTCTTCTTAGAGGGATTTAAATAATAGCAATAGTACAATATTGGGGGGGGGGTGTGCACGATGTGTTAAGGGGGAATAAACAGGATTATCGTGCAAATAATGAATTCCCTCCATAGCCTGACAGGAGATGCTATGAGAATACAGATGAAAGCAGCACCAGAGACTTTCTGGGTATACAAGTTTTTATTGGATTTTTGTTGCTTGTATATCTGTAGTGCTAAGTGATGATCACGGAGCCCTCGCAGGAATTGCTGTGTGCTGTACTGCTAGTGAGAAACGCATAATGTGGCTGCCTATTTCTCGCGTCTGTGGGGAAAAATCAGCAAAGTCTGTGGCATTCTGGATGGCTGAATAAAAAAGAAAGACACAAGAAGTAATAGTAGCAAGCATAACAGCTAACATTCACCGAGGACTTGTCTGTGCCAGTGTTGTTCTAAACTCTTCACAACCCTTTGGGGCTGCTCCCACTAATATTCCAGTTTTATAGATGGAGAAATCAAGGCGCGGAGAAGTTAAATACTGTGCCCACGGTTTGAAAACTAGTAAGCAATGGAGCCAATGGGCTCAAGCAATATACTCATGGAGGGAACAGGGTGGAATATGTGAAATTAGGACTCCGTGTTCACTGTACTCATGAATTAGAGTCAAATTTATTGAGTCCTATGGGACATATTCTCAGCATTCTCTGACTCCACGGCCCTCTGCCCAGGGAGGCCTGTGGAATAGGTCAGCATGGGCAGAGTGGGCACCCTTCTAAGGTCTACAGGTGAAGGGGGCAATCCCATTGTCCACACCGTCTCTTATCTTTTCTCCTTCCTCATGTAGAAAGTTGCAGGCAATATTTTTCAAAGCCATCAATATAATGAAACCCAAACCACTTTGGTAAAGGGGAGAAGGCAGGGGTGGATGAGCAGAGCATGGAGGGTTTTTAGGGCAACGAAAGTACTCTGTATGATATTATAATGTCCACAGCCACAAAATGTACACCACCAAGAGTGAACAATAGTAAACCATGGGCTCTGGGAAATCATGATGTGTCTGTGTAGGTTCATCAGCTGTAACAGAGGTATCACTCCGGGGGGATGTTGATAATGGGGAGGCTGTGTATGTGAGGTGGCAGGAGGTATGTGGGAAAATCTCTCTACCTTTCTTTAAAATTTTCTGTGAACTTAAAACTGTTCTAAAAAAATTCTTTTATTTTTTTAATGTTTATTTTTGACACACACACACACACAGAGTGTGAGCAGGGGAGGGGCAGAGAGAGACACACACACAGAATCTGAAGCAGGCTCCAAGCTCCCAGCTATCAGCACAGAGCCCAAAACGGCACTCTAACTCACAAACCACAAGATCATAACCTGAGCCAAAGTCGGACACTTAACCAACTGAGCCACCCAGGCGCCCCTAAAAAAATGTCTTTAAAAAAAAATAGTTGGGGAAGGTGTTTTTTACTGTTGAGGAAAGCCACACAAAAATCAGAAGAGAACAAAGCACTTGGTCTATTAGGTGCAGATTTCTTGCTGGTCATCCTCACTCGGCCCTGTGGCTTCTTTCCACATGCTGCCCAGAGTGAACACTGGAGAAAAGAGGCCACGCTGCCCTGGAATACTTTAATGGTCAATAAATGCTTTGCTCAGTCTGCCTTCCTCCCTTACGGCAATTAGAGGCATTTTACTCACAGTGTATGGCATCCTGTCACACTTGATTGATAGCCTGTCCTCTGAGCCCATAAATGTTACTAGGAGCCTGTGAACCAAAGCTAGTTATCCAGTCCTGTGGGAGATATTTCCAGCATTCCCTGACTCCACCGTCCTCTGCCCAGGGAGGCCTTTGTAATAGGCCACCACTGACAGAGCATAATTTTAAAGGTTTAAGCTTCCAGTAGAACCTTTCCAAGCTGCCTTACCCTGGTGACTACAATAGAACAATAGTACACTTAGGTATTAATTTCTCCAGAATAAAGTTTGCAATAGTACACTGAGGTATTAACTTCTCTAGCATCGAGTTTGCAAATAATTTTTTTTAAACCCAACTGTCAACAACAGAGGGATTATAAAACCATGCTGTGCCACTTCATAAGATGGGATATCGCGCAGTTGTGGCTAAGACAGAGGTAGCAATAGGCTCTCCTTATTGGGACAGCTGTGGCCATGATGGGGGCCGAGATTTCCACACCCTCCTCCTCTCCCGGCCACAGGGAAGGGCTGTAAAGCCTGGAAACTTGCAGCCACTGCCCATTCCATCATGTTATGGTCTCCTCCTTCCTTTGGCTTGCAGGGGGTCTTTTAAAAAACCACAGTCTATGTCAGCAGTTTCTCATTGTACTTGGGAATGATCTTGCTGTCTGTCGAACTCAACATCACCCCTCCTTTGATACTGTATAATTCCAGCGATGGCTGTCAAATCCTTGTGATTACATATGAAACACTGCCCTTGGCTGCTTTCATGTATGTTTTATGAGGACACCTAGACATGAATATTTATTTAAGCAACTTGTAGCATGTCGCTTTGATTTTCTTCTTTTGTTCTGAGTCATGTTAAAAGGGTGTGGCAGGTGCACCATGTCATAATTCACCTGTTGTGGCTTTTGCCTACTCCGCCCCCCTTCCCTACGACGCCAAACAGCTGAGTCGTCTAGGAAATGGAAAACATTGCCTGGGTTTGCGTCAGTTAGCAGCATGACATGCATTTCTGTGTCACGGATGAAACAGAACTCTTTCCTTTGCACTGTCAGCTTTCCCACACAATATGTCAATGTACCCTTGTCATTTAACTGTTGCCTGCTTGGATTCCTTTTATGGTGGCTGCCTTGGTCAACCCTTCATCACTTTTGTCTTAAGTGGAATAACAGCTCCTTCTGCCTCGAGCTTCAAACTCTTTCTTTTTAATGTTTATTTATTTTTGAGGGAGAGAGAGTGAGAGGGTGGGGGCAGAGAGAGAGGGAGACACAGAATTTGAAGCTATCTGTGCTGATAGCTCAGAGCCCAATGCGGGGCTTGAATCCATGAAGTATGAGATCATGACCTGAGCCAAAGTCAGATGCTTAACAAATTAAGCCACCCAGGTGCCCCCTTAAGCTTTAAACTCTTTTTAATGATCTTTCTACTACAGTTGATGTGTCTAGAAACCACCAGTTTTCCTAGAACCTTTTAGAAAACGATCCAAACTCCTTAGAATGACATACAGGGCTTTTATATTCTTAGTTTTACATTTTCCTCACTCTTCTGCCTTTCACTCCCACAATAATAATAATAATAAACTGTTATTGCTATTATTATTGAGGGCTTTCTAGGTGCTAAGCATGTTACATGCATAATAACTCCTTTGCATCTTGTGCTTTCATTACACTCATCATTTCTAGTTTCTAGAAGGTTCCATGTTATTTCACAAATGCCCCTACCTTTCTGCAGATGCTATTTCCTTCCCTAACTTCTCTGCCTTATAACCCCTATTTATCCTTCCAGACTCAACACAAGTATCGCTACCTCCTGAAGCCTTCCCTGACTCGTTTTCTTCCAATTACCTCTACTTTAGAAATAGAAGTAAATGCCTTTGCTCAAATAGCCAGAGTATAGAAAGGACGGGAGTCCAGATAAGCTTCTGGGACATTTAAAACAAGGGACATAAATACTGCCAGAATGTTCTTTTACTATTTCTTTTTTTCCTGGGTCCCTCCCCCCTTTTTTTAAATTTTTAGCTACCCTCTCTCAGACTGGCTCTCACCACAAAGTTGGAGGTACTGTCTCTGGCAGCTCCCAGTCTACCAGAGAAGGAGGAACCTTGCTGTCCTCAGTCTCAACTTTTAAAAGTCCCCCAAAAGGACTCTCATTCACTGAGCTGAGTCAGGCCCCACCCCTGAGCCAATCATTTGACCAGTGAGGGGTGGGCTAGAGGCATTTCTCAGAAGTGTGTGTCATAGTATATTGGAAGAGTTGGAGGGGGTGGGGGACAGGGGTAGGGACAGTGCTGAATAGAATAGACATGGATATCCATGTCTACAGTCTTACCATACCCTTCCTCAATTCCCCCTACTGAGTGCTTTATTTTTTTTTAAAGTGCTGTCAATATCTTTGTTTACCAACACTGCTTTTAATGTGCAAATAAACCCTTTTTCCAAGGAGATAAAACAGAATCTTGCTATAATAGTTCCCAGAGGTTTTTAACCCAGGCTAGCAATACATTATTTTCTGGCCCGTGTGATAGATCTTTAGGAAGAATTCAGAACCACACCAATCTGGCGCAGGAAAAGCAGAGTGAGATAATGGAGCCAGATAGGTCTACATTCAAATCTTGGCTTAATAGCTGCATGACCTTAGACCAGTAAATAAGCACTCCGAACCTGAGTTTTCTCTCTATTCCTCTCTCAGGATGGGCTCCCTTATGCTGCAGTAACAGCCTGGCCGATCCCAGGTGAGTGAGCAGTAATGCCTATTGCTGCATGCCACAGAGGACACAGCATTATTGCAGCTACAGGTAACTAATTTGGTAGGATTGCACTTCTTTTTTTATGTTCTTTATTTTTTTTGAGAGACAGAGAGAGACAGTGGGAACAGGGGAGGGTCAGAGAGAGAGGGAGACACAGAATCCGAAGCAGGCTCCAGGCTCTGAGCTGTCAGCACAGAGCCCGACATGGGGCTCGAACCCACAAACCGTGAGATCATGACCTGAGCCAAAGCCGGACGCTTAACTGACTGAGCCACCCAGGCGCCCCGAGGATTGCACTTCTGACCCCTTGTGTTTGGATGGAGCCACAGTTCTGGTAGTGAGTTGACAGTAAAAGTTATAGTGACATTTCTGGGCTAGAGCATTCACTTGCTGGTGTGAGACCCTCTAGAACTCTTTTCCCCTGGACAGCAACCAAAACTTTAGTAATGGTGGCTTCTCCATCAGCTGGGCTCCCCTAATATGAGCTAAACACACCATGGAGTTGTTCTAAGCCACGAGTTTTGGAGTGACTAGTTACTGTGGCATAACTTAGTCTAACCTAACTGAACGAGGTGAGAAAGGGCACAGGAAGACATTTGCTAAAGGGTATCTGTTGCTTTCTACTTGGCGCTTCTTGAGAAATTGCAATAAATATTTGAATTGTATTTTCAGTTGTTTTTGGTTACCATCCTGGTTTGATTTGCTTGCTCACTCCTTGACTGGCTTAGGGTTGGGTGTATTCGAGGACTAGTTGCCAAGAAATTGGGAGAGAGAAGAGCTGCCCCTCACCTTCTAAATATCTTGGGATTTTTCCCAAACATAAAAGGTTTGCAGATGTTGAACATTCCAAACTTCCACTAAATTCCCGCTAGCAAAGTAAAGTGAGGGCGCCAGGGTGGCTCAGTTGGGTGAGCGTCCAACTCTTGATTTCGGCTCAGGTCATGATCCCACAATTTCGTGGGTTCGAGCCCCACATCAGTGCTCTGTGCTAACCATGCTCGGAGCCTCCTTGGAATTCTCCCTCTCTGTCTCTGCCCCTGCCCTGCTCACGCTCTCTCTGTCTCCCTCCAAATAAAAAAATAAACTTAAAAAAAAGTAGACACAGTGGAAGTTCTGTTTCTAGATTATATATTTTATCACAACAAAAAAGAAGGTACCCTTTAACAGTGGGAGTGGGATAGGCAAGAAGGCAAAAGAGAAAGGACTTTGCAAAGCAAAACCCAAAATTCCCTTGGACACACACAACTTTCCATTCCTCGGAGAATGTAGTTGAAATACATACAAAGAAGAAGACAGGAGGAAATCTTTGTGACCTTGGGTTAGGTAAAGATTTCTTAGATATGACACCAAAACCATTAAAACAGTGTTGGGTTGATATTCAACATTAACATCATTGAAAGACATTGCTTTTTTATTTTATTTTATTATTATTTTTGATACAGAGAGAAACAGAGCATGAGTGGGGGGGCAGAGAGAGGAGGAGATACAGAACTGGAAGCAGGCTCCAGGCTCTAAGCTGGCTGTCAGCCCAGAGCCTGACGCAGGGCTTGAACCCATGAACGTGAGATCTGACCTGAGCTGAAGTCGGAGGCTTAACCGACTGAGCCACCCGAGTACCCCAAAAGACATTGTTAAGAGAATGAAAAAACAATCCACAAACTGGGAGAAAATATATGCAAAGTGTATATATGATAAAGGGCTTGTATCTACAATATGTAAAGAACTCTCAAAACACAATAAGAAATGGGGTGCCTGGGTGGCTCAGTCGGTTAAGCGTCTGGCTTCAGCTCAGGTCATGATCTCATGGTTCATGGGTTCGAGCCCCACGTCGGGTTCTGTGCTGACAGCTAGCTCAGAGCCTGGAGGCTGCTTCAGATTCGGTGTCTCCCTCGCTCTCTGACCCTCCCCTACTTTCACTGTCTCTCTCTGTCTCTCCAAACAAAGTTAAAAAAAAACTCAATAAGAAAACAGACCAATTAAACAGTGGATAAAATATTTGAACATATACTTCAACAAAGATATATCCAGAAGGCAAATAATCACAAGAAAGATGCTGGACATATCATTTGTCATTCCAGAAAGGGAAACTAAAATCACCAGGAGCTACCACAATACTCCTAGTATGGCTATAATCACAAAGATTCGTAATAGATGTGGAACACCTGGACCTATCCTACACTGTTGGTGGGGATGTAAAACGGCACAACTACTTTGAAAACAGTTGACGCTTTCTTAAAAAGTTAAGCCTACACCTACCATATGGTCCAGTCATTCTACTTTTAAGAATTTACCCAACAGAACTGAGAACATATGTTTACATATAGACTTGTACAGGAATGTTCAGAACACCTGTCTTTGTAATAGCCCCAAACTGGAAGCAATCTAAACGTTCATCAAAGGTGACTAGATACATTAATTGTGGTATATCACTACTGCAGAACACCATTCAATGAACACACGAACTGTTGATATACCCAACAACATAGTTGATTCTCAAAATAATTATGCTAATTGAAAGAAGCCAGGCCAAAAGGATAAAAAAAAAAGAATACATAGTTCAGGACCTATTTATATCAATTTCTAGAAAATATTAACTAAGAGACAGAAAGCAGATTAGTGGTTACCTGTAGGCAAGGTGGCTGGGGATCAAAAGAAATTGAATTACAAATAAGTAAGGGGAAACTTTTGGGCGTGATGACTCTGTTCATTATCTTGATTATGATGATGGTTTCATAAGAGTATATTTATGTCAAATCATAAAATTATACAACCTAAATATGTGCAGTTTATTAAATGTCAATTACATCTCAATTAAGCTGAAAAATATATGTATAGGATGCATCAGTTACTGACTGAGTAATGATTCAGGAAGGAACTAGCAAACGGTCTACCAACTTGGATTATACACATTGGGAAATTACAGTAAGTAGAAGGTTGGCAGCCATGCGTGCATGTTTCTTCAGTTGCCAGCCCAGCCTTCAGATTTGGCTCAACTAAATCCAAAGACAAGTGCAAAGTGGGAGTTCAGAAGATCTGTAATAGAGAAACCTCTTTGTCACATACCTGAAATTGAGTAGGATGGTCGCATGGACTGTGACAGCCGACATAAGCTGAACTACAGGCTTCATAGTTCAGGAACTCATGCAGCGCATTTGTCTCTGCTACGGATAAAAATGTTGCTTGGTTACCTGCGTGGGATAGAAATGTGAGAAATAACCTGTGTTTCAAGTTAAGCACCCATCAGCTTCACACCCGAAGTTTCCTGAATAATAACACAAACATTCATACACATAATTTATTATCATCTCAAATCCAATAAATAAAAACGAGAAATGGGATCGTCTCTTCTGCAAAAGGTTATTAAAAGTTGTACGGTCTGAGGGCGCCTGGGTGGCTCAGTCAGTTAAGTGTCCCACTTCAGCTCAGGTCATGATCTCACGGTGTGTGAGTTCCAGCCCCAGGTCAGGCTCTGTGCTGACAGCTCAGAGCCTGGAGCCTGCTTTGAATTCTGTATCTCTGTCTCTGTCTGCCCCTCCCCAGCTCATGATGTCTCTCTATCAAAAATAAAGACACATAAAAATATTGTTTTTTAAGTTGTGTGGTCTGGTCTACTAGAGCCACCCCTTGGTAACAACATAAAAAGTTTTAAAATCTGCATTGGAAATTTTTTGTTAGAGTTTTGCTTTTCAAATATGACGGCCATATAATTTTGTAAAAATTCATTTTCTGTTGTAGAAAAACAAGGGACCAAGAATGAAAAGACTAAAAATTGAATCCTGGCTCCCCTACGAACTCATTTCCTTGTCTGCAAAACAGAGATAAAAGAAGTACCTACCTGGAGGAGGTTGAACAGTGGACCCCCAAAATATATATCCATGACCTAATCCCTGGAACATGTGACTGTTATGTTATTTGGGAAAACAGTCTTTGCAGGTATAATTAAGGATCTTGAATGAGGAAATCATCCTGGATTATCTGAATGGGCCTTAAATCCAATGACAGGTGTTCTTATAAGAGAAAAGCAAGAGAGATTTGAGGCTAAGGTGGAAAAGATAAGGCAATGTAAAAATGGAGGGATGGAGGGATGAAATGCAATGATGTGGTCCCAGGTCAAGGAAGCCAGCAGCTACCGAAGTTGGAAAAGGCAGGGAATGGAATCTTCCCTAGATCTTCTGGATTGAGCAGCTCTGCCAGATTTCTGACTGTGGCTTCCAGAACCGTGAGAGAGTAACTTTTTTTTTTTCTAACCAAGTTTGTGGTAATTTATTACTGTAGCCTCAGGAAACCAATACACTATTTCACAGAGCACAAAAAATGGGAATAATAGTACTACCAACATTGTAGGTTTGCTATGACGATTAAATGAGCACTTAGAAGAAGGCTTGATACCTCGAAGGCACGATAGAAGTGTTATGTGAGTTTTTACAAAAAAGGAACTCTGGCAACTGATTATTGATGACATTGTTGATGACCGTGACTGGTGGACAGGACTCCATGATCCTGGCGCCTCTTGTTAGATTAGAGAATTGAAAAATTAGTCACGACGATGGTGAAAAGGACAAGAACTACACTACAGAGGTTCTTTTAAAAGGAACACTCTATAAAGAGGAACACTTCAAGTCTCAATGCATTTGCGTCTTTCTCTTTAGTTGTCTCTACAACGCCTTAATCCCTAAACGCAATGTAGAAAGGAATGCAGAGACCACAGGTGAAAACCATTTTTATCGCTACCACCGGGAGCCTAAAACCCCACGACGCCCTCGGAGGGTAGAATTCTCAAGCCAATTGCTGATGCCCCGGTTCCACTCGCAGAAAACTACAATTCCCAGAAGGCTTTGGGCCTCGGGACTGGTGGGTTGAAAAGAGGCGGAATCTAAGAGAAGGTCGTTGGCCGATTCCATCGTCCAGAGCGGCAGGGGTTGCCTGGGCGGAGTTGGGAGGAAACGCGCCTCCACATTGGCTGTGACTAGAAAGGGCGGTGTCCGGCACGCGGTTGGTCGGGTGGCGAGGATCTCTGGCGTCCCGGCCCGAGCTCAAATTTCCCGGGCCGGGAGCGCGGGGCCTGCCGGGAAGACGCCGGGTCGGTTGCGCAGCGGGTGGGCTTCGGCGGCCGCCGGGGGGCTTCGCCATGCAGAGCACCGACCTGGGCAACAAGGAGAGCGGCAAGTTGTGGCACCGCAAGCCCTCCCCGGCCGCTCGCGACGGGTAAAGGCGGCGGGCTGCGGAGGGGCCTGGAGGCCGCGAGGGGCGGTCCGCGTCCTTGGAGAGGCGCTGGAGGCGCTCTTGGGGAGGGTCTCGGGAAGGGGTGGAGGGACGGGTTCTGCCTCTGACTCTGCCCCGGATCCCTGGCCTGGATGACCTGTTGAAAGGCTGGTAGCCTGACTCTCGCTGTGCTCCGGACGCTGAAGTCGTCAGAGACCCCTTTCCCGTCCGGGGGGCGGGGGTCTGGACAGGATTAGAGTGGGTCAGGACGCGCCTGGTTGGTGATGTGCGCGAGACTTTGTACCCGGACGCTGCCAGCCATAATTACCATAGTGGCCCTGTAGCATTCCCGGTGCGCAGTAGATGCTCAGTAAATACTTGTTAACTACTGCAGCTGGAAAAGAACTCGAGAAATGATGCAGGGGAACAGTGCGCTTCGACTCCTTTCAAGTGCTGCAACTTACCCACTTTATATCATTGTATTCAGACAGACAGGCATTTGTCAGCGGTTGGTTGGGCACCTACTGTGGGTCATACTTCGAAGCCATCCGGGACGGCAAGGGAACAAAACAAACTTCCGGTTTTCTGGAGTTTACACGTTAGTGGGCGTGTCAGGGACGACATACAACCAGTGCAAGGGGGCCTCCTAGTATGGCCAGCCCTGCTGCTGCTGGGTGTGTGTTTGTTTGTTCGTTTGTTTTCTTAATTGACTTTAATTTTTTAAAGACAGGTTCAGGTTCACAGCCAAATTGAGAGGAAGGGACAGAGATTTCCCATATACCCCGTGCAGTCACACATGCATCGTCTCTCGGTTATCCATATCCCCCATCAGAAAGGTATATTTGTTGCAGTTGATGAACCTAGATTGACATGTCATTATCACCCAAAGGCCACGATTTATGCTAGAATTCACTCCTGGTGTATGTTCTGCGGGTTTGGGCAAATGTACAATGACCTGTCTCTACCATTATAAAATCCCAGAAAGTATTTTCAGTGCCTTAAAAATCCTCTGTGCTCTGCTTATTTTTCCCTCCCTCCCCAGCTTTTCTTGTCATTCTGGCCCCAGATACTTGCACTGTTTGAGTCCTAGCCACGCAAGTGTGACTTTAATGGAAACCTTTGCCCCGAGCGCTGCCATCTTGGTTCCAATGGCTGCACACAGATTGATCTTAACTTCTGTCCCAGGATTTCATAGCCTTTGCTGCCTCAGTTGGATTCACATTGCTTTTTGTAGTAACTTTGCTGACGACCCCTTGGATGCCCCTCAACAAATCAACAGATTTAAATGCCAACCGTGTTTGCTCAAGCACGGTGCTGGCTGTTGGGCCTGAACCTGGTTTGGTTTCCGATCGCTGGCAGCCTCGTAGCCATGCTGCCTTCCCGTCAGCTCTATTGAATAAATTTTTTGTTTACAGTAGGGATTCTTCAGTAGGCATTTTCATTTCCAAACTTGGAGTTTATGTAAATACTCCCCCTACTTCTGATATACTCTAAATGTTCTGGAAGTTATCACCAACCCACATTAATTCTATTTCTTGTTAAATATCTGGATATACATGCAAGATTAAAAAAGAAAAGAAACAAGTTTTACACAACTGTTATTTGCTGTTTACACGAGAACGTAGTTTTCTTTTTGTTCCTTAACGCTCATTGTTATGAGTGGAGTGAGATGGACTTTCGTTAAGTAAATGTCCATTGACTAGCTCTGTGGCCTTGGGCAAGTTCATCACTAAGACTTTAAGTGAAGCTAATAATGCCTACCAGACAGGGTTGTCTTAGGGTGTTATGAAGACTTTAAAAATAGGGTCTCAAGCATCTTGGTGTTTGGTAAATATTTGATTTTTTAATTATGCTTAAGGACCGACAAACTGTCAGGCAACCTGTGAGCTATTGAAAGGTAGTTCTAAAATAAATGCTTCTCTGAGTGAGTTATATGAAAAATCAGAAGGGCAGAATGTTGCTATTGATTGTGGTTATATCTAGATGGTAGGGTTATAATCAGATTTATTTATTTCTTAGTGTTTTTCTTTACCTTCCTTATTTTGAAGAACAATCATGTAATTTTGTGATCCCAACCCATAATAAATGTTACAGAAAAAGAGTGGAGAGAAAAGTCATTGGCTCTGTCTGATTTTAATTGCCAGAGAACATGTTGATGTTATTACTTATTATTTCAGTACCTTATTCTCCCCCTCTCCGCTTTGGGAATGTCAAAGGAAAACCAAATCTGGACTGTAGTTAAAGTGGTAAAAACAGGTTTTATTCATAAAGGAACTATTGCAATAGAGAAGAGGAGACCTCAGTATTGAAATGGGCTCTGCTCTGAATACAGCCTGGGCAAGTGAGAATGTACAGCCAAGAAGCAGGTTGAGAGTGGATAGAAAATTACTAAAATGAAACATCAAGGATAATGGGGTTCTGGATAAACCAGCCTCTAAGGAGATACTTGATGAAGAGAGGCCAGGGTGATCCGATTGATCAGTTGTCAAGGATGACCAGGTTTTGAGGGTCAGGGGTTATTTTATCGTATTTCATTTTGAGAGTGTAAGCAGGATGGGGGCAGAGAGAGAGAGAGAGAGAGAGAGAGAGAGAATCCGAGGCAGGCTCCACAACATCAGCACAGAGCCCAATGAGGGGCTCAAATCCACGAACCACAAAATTGTGACCTGAACTGACGTCCAGTCATAAGCCCAACTGACTGAACCACCAGGAGCCCCAAAGGGTCAGGGGTTCTGATTAAACTGAGCAGGACCCTTGCTAAAATTAGATTTTACAAGGAAGTACACAGATGAAGGAGTGCCCCTGAGAAGGGGGGGGAGGGGTGGGGGACAGACTAAAGTTTGGGCAAGCAAAGAATCCGCGTCAGAGACTAGATGAAAATAAGACCATAAGAATTTTGCTGTTTCACCCAATGAAAAAAAACCTTATGTTTATACTAATTCAACTTAGCATTACACTTAATTCAATTTAGTATTTTTTTAAATCCAAATTAGTTAACATATAGTGTAATAATGATTACAGGAGTAGAATTTAGCGATTCGTCACTTATATATAACACCCAGTGCTCATCCCAACAAGTGCCCTCCTCAATTTATTATTTTTAATGAAGTGATAATGAGGAAGACAAACATTTCTAATATTTAAATTCATAAAAAGTCAATTAAGATAATTTTCATGGTCAGAAAACTATTATAATATAGAAGGGAATTATTCTGATCTTCATGGAAGGCACACTTCAATTTTAAGAAGTTATTCTGTGCTGCAAGTTTTATGACAAGTTTCTTTTCAGCAGACATGGCACATGATCTCAAAAAATAGTAACTTTAGACAAATAGAGTTGAAAGTAAAACTTGTATATGCTTAATTCGCTTTGGAGTACTTTATATTAAAGAAACAATCTCATTAAGATCTTAAAATTAGGATATTGAATTGAAATTGTTCTTGTGGTAGCTTGTGATTTATATGAAACTGCTTTTCACTAATTACATCATTGCATTATGTGTTTATGGCTTAATGTAACAATTTTATTCAATCAAAAATACATCCTCATATCTTGTTATCTGTCAGTTAATCACAATTTATGAATCTGTTCATAAGTGTGCTTATTTAAAATTTTTTTTTTAATTTTTAACATTTATTCATTTTTGAGAGGCAGAGAGAGCACAAGCTGGGGTAGGGGAGAGGGAGACAGAATCTGAAGCAGGCTGCAGGCTCTGAGCTGTCAACACAGAGCCCGATGGGGTGGGGCTCGAACCCACAAACTGTGAGATCATGACCTGAGCCGCAGTTGGGCACTGAACCGACTAAGCCACCCAAACACCCCTAAAATTTTCTATTTCTAAACGGAAAGCTCTGTGAGGGCATCAACTACTTTTAGGTCCTGGCTTGTTCAATGTCTGACACATAGTGAGTTTCCAAGTACTCGATGAATATATAAACGGCAGCCACTTTGATAATGAATAACTTTCCAAACTACGTTTAGAAATCACTGCAGGATTGCTTCTAGGAGAGGGGAGGGAGGAATGGGTAGACAGGAAACTTCAAAGTGAGTGAAATATATTATAAAACCCATATTTTTTTAATAATAACAAGTAATCCTTGACAGAATTAAATGTTTGTTTGTTTTTGACAGAATTATAGTGAACATCATTCACAGCACTTCTGATTACCTTCCCAAAGTCTTGCGATTTTTGAACGTGTCGTTTGATAGCTCAGGTGACTGCTTAATTGCCGGAGACCATCAAGGAAATATCTACGTTTTTGACTTGTATGGAAACAGGTGAGCAGAGACTTTTGATATATACCTTACTTAACAAGTTATTCACTGCCAGTTACAGTACCTGCTATTAATTATTCATTCAGCAAGATTCATTAAGTTCTGACTACATTTCAGGTACCTTGTAAAACACTGTCACAAGTGCTGACAGAAGAAAGTGGGAAGGCATAGAAAATACATCTAGATTTTTAGGGAATCAAAGTCCCGGTTTGAACAGTATCTCTAGTAGCATGTTTTTACTTAAATTTAAAAACTGCTGCTAACTTATCAACATCCGATACTTTATCAGGCAATTTAGGAAAACATACCTTCCTTTGTACATTGTCACAGTTTACACGTGTAGCAGTTTCAAAGACTTGCTCTTCACTCTCCTGTCTCTGCTTCCTTTGCTGAACAATTTGGTACAGAAGCAGTTAGGTGGGATTGATCGAGGCAGTCATCCCTGCGGCAGGGGGAGGTGGGGGGAGGCCTCTCTGCCTGGCCAGAGTCAGGAGGTGTCTGCATGGGGGATGGGCCATCATGGGAAAGGCAGAGGGCTTTGACGGAGTGAGTAAATATGTTGAGGATAACAGGGGCCACGTCTCTAACAATTGGAAAGGGGAGTTACAGATATGGAAAAGTAGAAAACTAGAATGAACCCTAGGGCACTGGATTGGAATTGGATATATATCTCTTTGCACTGCTGGTTTTGAATATATAGACATAGAAATAAATGGAAATGTATATGAATGAACAAAAAAAATTTTTTTCAGGTGGGTGTGTGCATGAGAGAAGGCGGGAGAGAGAATCCCAAGCAGGCTCCACACTGTTAGCACAGAACCTGACATGAGACTTGAGCTCACAAACTCTGAGACTGTGACCTGAGCCAAGATCAAGAGTTGGACGCTTAACTGACTGAGCCACCGAGGTGGCTGAATTATTATTTTTTTTTAATAATTTTTTGGGAGATGGGAGAGGGGCATAGAGCGAGGGAGAGCGAGAATTCCCAGGACCATGAGATCGTGACCCAAGCCAAAATCAAGAGTCAGATGCTTAACTGACTGAGCCACTCAGGCACCCCAAGAGTGCATGGATTAAAGCTATTTCCAGCTTTGTCTGCTCAGAGGACCTGGGAGCAGCACCCAATAGCCGTGAATATACCCAGTACCCAGTTCTTTTGTATATACCATGTTCTGCTAAAAGTAATTGGATCCTTGTAGAAATGGCCAGTTTCAGGATGGAAGTACAAGGTGAGCCGGGAATGTTTTGCAGCCAGAAAGAAGGAATTATTTAAAGAAAGGGTATCAAAAGGACATAAATGTCAGCTTAAAAAAAGCTCCTTCTTGCCACATTGGAGACACTTTGAGTATAAAAAAATGATAATAATGGGTCAGAACCCATTGAGTAAAATAGAAATCTTTTAAGTTCATGCTGTAATCAGTAAACCGTTTCATGAGAAGGGATATTCGGGTAGTCACAAAGCACCTCCCCACAAAGTGCTTACTAATTATAGAGGAGAAAAAGGTGAATTATACACTGAAAAAATCTAGCAAACACCACGCTATTACCAAATGATTAAAGTGAACCAGTGGAGGGACCAGTCACTGACGGGGTGCAGGGGGGCAGCATGGTGTCACTTCTGTGGTGTTCCTGTCACAGAAGTGTGACCTGCATCGACTCCATGGAATCCGACGTACAAAGCTAAATTAAGGGATTGTGTAATGAGATGGCCTATAATCTTCCCAAGGGTCAAGGTCGTGAAAGTTGTAGAAAGAACAGAAGATTGCTCCAGTCTGGGGGAGACTAGAGACGTGACAAGGAAAGGCATGAATCGGGACTGACCCTTTTGCTATGAAGGACATGGCTGGGGACAGCTGGCAAAACTGAATAGGGTCTGAGAACTGGGTGGTGGTAACACAGAAATGTAGTTTTCTTATAGTTATATTGTGATTATATGGGAGAATTTCTTTGTAGGAAACGTGGTCTTGGTAACGTATTCTCAAATAGTTCGGGAAAGGAAGAAGTCTTAAATAATTAATTTATCTGTGATTTATTAGGTAGAAATCTCTTTAATCATTGTTTCTGCTCTTTACCAAAAAAGTCACAGTCACAATTCTCCCACCCTTTTCTTTTGCCTACCTACCTACCCTGCCAATTCTCAATCTTAAATCAATACAGCTGTCTCTTCTTTGCTCCCACTGCTAAAGAAAACAAAAATAACTGTTGATTGATTGCATTACGGAATAATGGACTTCCAACATCAATGATGCTTTCACTTCATTTGCTCATCAATAGTTATTCTCCCACGCTCTTCCAGCACTCCAAACCTTTGCCTGCTTCCTTGTCTCCTTGTGTTTGACCCTACTCTTACTCAACTACCTGGCCTCCTGCTCCTGAGAAAACAGACACTTTGAAGCTTCCTTTCCTTCTCCCCAGACCAGCCTCAGATATATAACCATCCATATCTCTGTCAGTTTACTCATAAAACTAAGCAAACCTAGTTTCTTCCAGTGCTAATCTTGATCTTCTGTAGCCTCCCCAGCCCACCCATGGGACCTTGCACCGTGAGTGTTCCTCTCTTTTATTTTGTCCCCTCTCCCTTTTCTGTCCGTCTGTAAAGCAGAAAGGTTAAGTGGCAGAGCTGAGACTTGAAATCGGGCTTGTCTGATTCTAATTCCCACTAGATGGGTGTTCCTCAGAAGTCTTACTTGCCCAGTCTACTCGTCTCTCTTCAATTCTCCTCATAGTATATACTTTTTCATAAGACTTTATTTTGAAGTAATTTCTACACCCAACATGGGGCTCAAACTCATGACCCTGAGATCAAGAGTCACTACCAGCCAGACCCCTCCCCCATCTTACTAAATACTCATCTTCCCCTCCTCCCTGGAATTTTTTTCTTTTGCTTCAAGGGACAACTCTTTCCTGATTTTTCCTCTCGTCTGATCATCTTTGCCCATGTTCTGCTGACTCTTCCGCCAGGGCCGCCCCTGAACTGTGCTGCTCAGGCGTCTGTCCTTGGCCTGCTCCCCTCCTCGGTCCACATGTTCTCAGTCATAATCTCATCAGCAGCAAGCCTAAGCTTTCAGCTGCTGGGCAGATACTGTTAACCCAGATCTGCTTCTAGTGCCTGCTGGAGAGCTTCTCTGTCAGGCTGTCCTGTGTAGGAGCCATGGGCCGCATCGAGCTCTGGAGCCCTTGAAAGTTGGCTACTGCAGGGGCACGTGGGTGGCTCGGTCAGTTAGCATCTGACTCTTGCTTTTGGCTCATGTCACGATCTCCCAGTTTGTAAAATCAAGCCCTGTGTCAGGCTCTGCGCTGACATCAGGGAGCCCTCTTGGGAATCTCTCTCTCTTCCCCTCTCTCTGCCCCTCACCCAGTCTCTCTCTCCCAAAATAACTAAATAAACACTTAAAAAAAAAAAAAAAAAGAAAGTTGGCTAGTCCAAATTGAGGTGTGTTGTTAGTGTAAAAATACATGCTGGGTTTGGAAGACTTAGTATGAAAAAAAACGTAAAATATCTTAATAATTTTTTATTGAATAAATGCTGAAGTGATAATTAAATACATATGAAGTAAAATATGTTATTAAGATTAATTTACCTTTTTATTTCTTCAATGTAGCTCCTCGAACATTCTAAATTACACCTGTGGCCAGCATTGTATTTCTTGGACAGCACAGCTCTAAATGATTTGCAAAGGCCTTCAACTCAACATCTTTAAAACCAGGCTTATTTTCTACCCCCAGGCTTGTCCTTTTTTTGCCCAATCTTGAAAACTTGATTTTTTAGTAAATTAAAATCTAGCTATGTGCCAAGTACTCTGCTAAGCACTTAGCATGTTATTTCATTTATTCAACATATTCTCTCACTTAATCATCACAACAGCCTTATGAGACCTCTTTCCCCACCCTCATTTTGCACGAGAGGAAGTCCTGAATCCTCCCCTTCGCCTCATGTTGGTGGCGTCACCAAGCCCCTCCCCGCTTGACTCCTCACCCTTGGCCTATTTTTCTTTCTGTGATATCCCCGTAACTCAGACTAGACGCTCGCCAGTGCCTTCCTTCCTTTTTGTTTTTGGGTTTTTTTTTTAAAGTTTGTTAATTTATTGTGAGACAGAGAGAGTGCAGGAGGGGCAGAGAGAAGGAGAGACAGAATCCTGAGCAGCTCCACACTGTCAGTTGGGGCTTGAACTCACGAAATGTGAGATCGTGATCTGGAACCAAGAGTCCAATGTTTAACCGACGGAGCCACCCAGGCGCCTCCTTAGTAGCTTTCTTCATGGTTTCTTCTTGGCCCTCTTTCCATTTGCCTGGCGGCCGGAATCCTCTTCCTAAAAGCCATTCCTCGTCATAATTCTACTGTGCTGAAAACCTGGTAAGTACAGTCCAGCTTCCTTTTTGTGGCTACAGCACCCTTCATAATCTGTGTTTGACCTACCAGAGTGAGCATTCATTTTTATGCATTTCATTATCTTCATCTCTAAGGACTCCTCCAACGTGAAATTTGTGATTGTTGGAAGAATTTCTGATACTAATGCAGTAATTTCTCAATAGGTTTAATCTTGTTCAACGAACAGCCCAAGCTTGCACGGCTCTGGCCTTTAACCTCCATAGGAAGTCTGAGTTCCTTGTGGCGTTAGCTGATTACTCTATTAAATGTTTCGATACAGGTAAGAAGTCCTTCTGTTTATCTTTGGAGTAAGAGTAGAATTTAGACTGAAGCGCAGCAAGGAGTTTGCCAGTCTGTACCGTCTGAGGGGGCGGGCCCCACAGGACAGCCCTCACTTTGGACGTTAGCCACAATTTGGGGGTCCCGGGACCACCGTCATGTCAGACCAGCTGGCTACAAATTCAGGGTTTCCCACAGCGACCCTCAGGTTTGGTCATTCACTGGAATGACTCAACAGAACTCTGGAGCATACTCCACTTCTGATAATAGTTTTACTGCAGCAGGAAGGAGACAAATTAGAACCAGCAAAAGGCAGGCCACGTGGGGTAGGAAGTGGGAGGCTCCCCGGGGAGGAGCTGCGCTTACCCTTAGGGGCATAGTCCCCTCCCGGCATTCACACCGAGTATTGCCAAACCAAACGTAAACCTTAGCCTTGATGTCCAGGGCTTTTATTGAGGCTCCGCTACGTAAATTTTTGATTGTTGGGTTATTGCCCACCTCTTTGAACTCAAATTTCCAGCCCTCCTCCTCTCTCTGGAGGTTGGGTGGATACCACGTGGCCGAACACCCCAACCTTCCAGTCACTCGCATGCTTGGTCTTTGCCGTGTGGCCAGCCCAGGCTCTGAGGTCCTCTCCTCTGGCCGCCTGCTGTTGTGTGAGGCACCTGCCGTGGATAAGAGGCGGCCTGTCACTGGGGAAATTTTACAGGTTTGTGGGTTGCCTCCCCGGAACCTGGCCAAAGCCCAGAGCACTCTTTGAAGCCCCAGTTCCTTACGATGTAGGTCCAAGAATAATAACTTTCTTAATGTAACCTATGTATTTTATACCACACTGTATATTTTTAGAAAATTTAGAGTTCTGTAAACTAAACCTCTTATTAAGAGAAAAGATATCTCAATGTATTGTTTTTTTCTTGTTATTAGGGTACTTGATAGAGGGACACCTGGGTGGCTCGGTTGAGTGTCCACTTTGGCTCAGGTCATGATCTTGAGGATTGTGAGTTTGAGTCCCAGATCAGGCTCTCTACTATCAGCACACAGCCCTCTTTTATCCTTTGTACCCCCCTCTCTCTCCCCTTCCCCGGCTCACCCTCTCTCAAAAATAAATAAACATTACAAAATAAGTGAAGTAATAGAATATTTTAAAAGACAGTGATAACACTAGTAATAACAGTGATAGTTAACACTTACATAGTGTTTACTCTTTGCCAGGTACTGTTCTGTGACTTTATATATATTAATTTCAATCATCACATAACCCACGGAGATCGATACTGTTATCTCCATTTGCAGAGGAGGAGACTGAGGCACAGAAGTAGCCTAACCAAGGTCCCATGGCTTATAAGCAGTGGCGCCAGGGTTCCGTACCTGGAAGCCAAGCTCCAGGGTCCTGCTCTGAGTCACTGCTACACTGTCACTGTGTGCATTAGGGGACAAACTAGTCACCCTTCAGTAATGCCCAGATGCCATCCATGTTTGTATAGTAGGGACCTTTCTTTCTAGTCTGTTTTCTCTGCATATGCCTCTTTTACGTTCTAACAAATACATGATCATCTTATCTATACTGTTTTGTGGAGTCATTTTTTTTTTAACCTCACTAAAAATATTCATATAGAATCTTAAAATCAGTACAGAAAATTCTACTCTGTAGATGTTTGCAACACCATAATTATTAAACCTGTTCTCTATCAGCAGATGTTAAACTGTCTCCAATTTTTGGTGTTAAAAAAACACTACTGTCACAGAAAACCTGAATGATTATACTCATCTGTGATTGCTTCCCTTGGATTTCACCCGTTCTCTTCTCTCTCGGTTCCGTCTGTTCTGTCTGTTGAACCCCCACCCCCACCAATGAAGCCCTTTCCTTCAGATGTTGTCTCCACCTCCCCAGCCACCTCCCTTTTCACTGCTGACTCCTGCTTCTTCACAGCACCCGTCGGTGGATTCTGACTCTTGCTCTCCCAACTCCATGCTGTTTAGACTTCTCTAAGGCCGTTAGTAACCTCTGATTGTTCAAATGTTTGTTTATTTATTTTGAGAGAGGGAGAGTGTGCATATGTGTGAGTAGGAAAAGGGCAATGAGAGAGGGAGAGAGAATCAAGTAGGCTCCACACTTAGCACAGAGCCCGACGTGGGGCTCGATCCCACGACCCTGGGATCATCACCTGAGCCAAAATCAAGAGTTGGATGCTTAACTGACTGAGCCACCCAGGCACCTGGTAACGTGATTGTTTAAACCCTCTTTACACTTTTCACTCTCCCCCTTATAAAGCATTTAACACTTTGCTTTATGGTAAGACTTTAGTTTTCATACTTCTCTCTCTCTTGGTTCTCTTCCCACCATTCAGGCTGCTTCTCCGTAGTGTCTCCTGTGTTCTTTCAGTGGTCCCTAGACTTTTGGAGTTTTGACCCAATTAGAAAGTAGAGGAACAACAACCCACATGGGTTGTCAGCTTTTAATTTTGCCGACATTGGAAAAAACAATAGAGCTTCATTTCATAACACAAGAGATTGTTTTTAATGATAGAATGCAAGATTAAAAAGTAGACATTCTATTTAGCTTTATGAAAAACTCCTGTCATTGTCCTTATTCTCATTTCACTGAAGACCAGTGAAAAATTGATCATTAACTAATGCCAGACTTCAGACTGGTGTTTGGAAACTGCTACACTGTCCCCAAGGATTTCTCTGTTCCTCTGTTTTCGGTTTTGACCTACTTTGTGTCTTAATGCTTCCCAGATTCACATGTTGCTTTCTGACTATTCTCAGTTTGATCTTGCTGGGAGAAAAAATTCTGTTCATAAAAGTAAAACATGTTCACCACAGCAAACTTGGAAACAGGAAAATGTAAGAGAACATAAAAATCACTTCTAGTTTCATGACGCAATGATACTTATCATGAAGTTTTCGGTATTTTCCCTGCCGGGCTCTTTTCTCTGCTTCTGTCTCTCACGCACACGTGTGCCTCAGAACCCGTTTTAAAAATCAGATCCACCATCTCTTCCTGCACTGCTGACTCCGTTTCCCCTCGTGTGTTTCTTAAATCAGCTAACAGTATCGCCATCTAGTTCTAGAACTAAACTAGAGCCGTTGAAGTCTCAACTCGGCTTTTATTCCGGTACATCTGTTTGACCACACAGTGCTTTGAGTTTCTCCTTCATAGCTGTTGAATGTGTTCCTTTCTCCACTGCCACATTGTAGCGTAGACCTTCCTTCTGGCCTCCTCGGATGATTACAGCAACAAGTAAACTAGTTGTCTCGTCTCTTCTTTCTTTCCAGTGAAACCCCCATGTGTCTTCAGAGTGCTGTCTCGGAAATACACACCATATTGGACCCTCTTCTGTATCAAACTATTACTCACAAGAGAAAGCCCAAACTCCCTACCATCACACTTACGGCTGTTCCTAAACTTTTTTCATTTGGCCTCATCTCCTCACATGTCTGCGGCATTCATGTTACTAACCTGTTCCCTTGTGCATTTGATCAGCCGGCCGGCTCACATTGTTGTCGATGTTAATGAAGGTGTCTCATATAAATCCCGGCCACCGGTTGAACCAGTTCTTGGATGCTATATAGAGTTTTCCCTATATGACTATTTCACTTTTTCCCACAGTTACCAAGGAGCTGGTTAGCTGGATGAGAGGACATGAGTCGTCAGTATTTTCGATCTCTGTGCACGCCTCGGGGAGATATGCCATCACTACTTCTTCAGACACCGCACAGCTTTGGGACTTGGATACCTTTCAGAGGAAAAGGAAGCTGAATATTCGACAGTCTGTGGGAATACAAAAGGTCAGTGAGCGCGGGGCACACCTTGCTCTGTTGGGCTTCCCTGGCTGGTGTCTCGGTCCACAGGATTTATAGATGATGTGAGAGTAATGACCCACTTTGTCCACATAGCTGTGTTCTGACAGCTCAGCAACAAGCGAAGCAGAGTGGCCCATGGATTACAGATGTTGCTTGTGGCTAAGATTTCTAACTTACTGGGGTTTTGGTTTTGAAAAGTTTCAAACAGAGCAGATTTGTAAGAATTTCACAATGAACACATGTACACCATGTGGGTTCTACCATTAAACATGTTCCCATACTATCCTTTACTTTCGTGATTACGTTATTATGTTATGTTATAATACTGGATTAAGTAAGGTTCTATCCATCTTTATGTCCCTCTATTCATTCTTTTTCATTTTAAAGCAAATTGCAGACATTAATGTACTTGCCCATAAATACATAAGACTGAATTTAATTGACTGTGGTTCAGTATTTGTTGATGTGCAACTTACATATAATGAAATGCACAGATGTTTCTATTCATTTGTTAAGTTTTGGCAAATACATATACCTTTGTAACCTTGTAATACCTTTGTAATAATAGGTGTGAACCTATTATTACTGTCATCCTAGAAAATTCCCATATATCCCTTCCCGGGTAAGCACTACTCTGATGTTTTTTTTACTGGAAATTAGTCTTGTCTGTTCTAAAATTTCAAATAAGGGGCACCTGGATGACTCTGCCAGTTGAGCATCTAACTCTTGATTTCCGCTCAGGTTATGATCCCAGGGTTGTGGGATCAGATTGAGCCTCGCATCAGTCTCCATGATGAGTATGGAGCCAGCTTGAGAGTCAGTCTCTGTCTCTCTGTCTGTCTGTCTCTCTTTCTCTCTCTCTCTCTCTCCCTCTCCCCTGCTCATACTCGCTCTCTCTTTCTAAAAAATAAAATAATAAAATTTCAAATAAATACAACAAGTCAGTAATGGTGTATGTGAAGGTTTTCTCCTTCAGCATGATGATTTTGAGATTCACCCATGTCATTGTATATACTGTAGTTGATTTCTTTTTATGTATTTATTTATTATTTATTTTTAGCTTATTTGGGGAGAGAGAGCAGAGCACAAGTAGGGGAGAAGCAGAGAGAGGGAGAGAGAATTCTAAGCAGGCTCTAAGCTGTCAGTGCAGAGCCCAATGTGGGGTTCAGTCCCACAAACCGTGAGATTATGACCGGAGCCGAAATCAAGAGTTGGACACTCAGCCAACTGAGCCACCCAGGTGCCCCTGTGCCTCTTTATTGTTGATCAATATTCCTTTGTATACATGTATCACTATTTTAAAAATATTCACTTCTTTTGCTTTTATGGTTTAATTTTTTTCTTCCCCATTTGATTAGCTAAATACTATTTTCAAGATTGTCTGAGTCTCCCATGTGATTAATTCTATTGCTTTAGGTTATATTATACATGCAGTATTGCTTTTAATTTCTTGGTCATTAACGTGAACAGCTAGCAGTGCATGTCAACCAGAAATTTATTTTGTAGTCTCCGTGGACATCTCAGAGTTCTTTAGATTGCCTTTAATAATTAAAAAAAGACAAAGTTGCAGCCAGCTTATTCATCAGGGATTTAGGCCAAATATCTTACTTAGTAGGTCTTTTCTTCTTTAATTGCTTTAGTCCTCAAATTGAATTTTAAATTCTAAAGAAGAGTGCATTGGGAGTTGAACCCACAAAGGAAACAGTTATGAAACAGTGACACAAAAACCATCTGTTCTTTTTACCATGAAATTAAAAGTAGTAGATGCTGCATAGTTGCCAGCTCTAACTTTTCTTGGTCCTTTAGATATTTTAGCTTAAAAGACAAGACGCCAAAAGTTAGTGATAGGAGAATAAAATTTAGAGAACGTACGTATAACGGGCAGTATGCATACAAGTGTCGTTCTAAAATAATAGGATATCATATGCTGTACGTTACCTGCAAACATTTTCTCAAAGGACCAGATGATAAATATTTTTGATACTGCAGACCAAGAGCAAAATAGGATATTATGTGTATACTTATAAGACCGTCTACAGTGAAATAATTACGGAAAAAAACACATAAAAACCATTCTTAGCTCATGGGTTATACAAGAACTGAAGGTGGGCCTGATTGTTTCCACTCCTGGCTTATTCTGTTGAAAACAGGAAGTAATTGTAAGTTAACCTTAAAGTAAAACTTTTGGTCTTACCAAGTTTTTACTAAATCTATGTTTTTATTCCAGTTTCTGATTCTGTATTTCTAATAGAACTTTTGGGGCTCCTGGGTGATTCAGTGAGTTAGGCCTCCAGCTCTTGATTTCAGCTGAGGTCATGATCTCATGGCCATGAGATCAAGCCCCATATCAAGCTCTCTGCTGGGTGTGGAACCTGCTTAGGTTTGTCTTGAGTGCTTTCACGCTCTTCCTGTCTCAAAAATAAGTAAATAAGTAGAACTTTTGTGGAGGGTTTTTGTTTTGTTTTTTGGTGATACATGGTGACAAATGATGCTGTGAGTTTCATTAATGATGGCTTTTTTTTTAATGTTCATTTATTTATCTTTGAGACAGAAAGAACATGCAAACAGGGCAGGGGCTGAGAGAGGGATACCGAGAACTCTAAGCAGGCTCCAAGCTGTACGTGCAGAGCCTGATGCAGGGCTTAAACCTATGAACCGTGAGATCATGACTTAAGCCAAAATCAGGAGTCAGACTCTCAACTCACTGAGCCACCCTATGATGGCTCCTTTTAATTTAAGACAGTCTTATACCATTTTTTTCCTATGACATTATTCATTTATTAAACATTTATTTATTTTTGAGAGACAGAGCGTGAATGGGTGAAGGGCAGAGAGAGGGAGACACCGAATCCGAAGCAGGTTCCAGGCTCTGAGCTGTCAGCACAGAACCCGACGTGGGGCTCGAACCCATAGACTATGAGATCATGACCTGAGCTGAAGTTGGAGGCTTAACCGACTGAGTCACCCAAGCATTCCTCATTTATTTTGAGAACAGGCTAGTTGTCCTAGAAAATGGCCCAGATTCTCAATTGGTCTCACTGTTTATCATTATGTCCTTTAACTTATTCTTTCATTTTTATTTCTTGTAAGCCATAAGTTAAATCTGAAGATTTGACTAGATTCATGTTCGCCATTTTTGATAAGCTGTTAACCTTAGGTGTTGGATGTGCACAGTAGTAGCACTCGCCTTAGGGCTGGCTTCAGGGAGGGGTGGTTCATGTCAGCAGGGGCTGCTGCCGGGGCTGCTGTCTGGTCCTGTTACGGGATTGTCTCAGTCCAGTTGGATATCTACTTAAAAAGCTGCAAGGTAACTGTGTTGTGTTTCTTTTGAACTACATGAAATGGATGAACAGTACCTCATCAGCACTTCAGAAACCTGAAACTTTTTAAATAACTCACTTGGTGGCACAATGCGATCTCCCCTGAATTCATTTGGCAGCAAAATCTGAACTGAATTGACATGAGGCTGAAATATTAATATGTTTGAATATGGAATATTGCCCCAGGTCACCCAGGAGTACGTACGTAATGTTACAAAATATAAATCATATTCCCTTTCTCAAGGTGAAAGTAATTCTGAATTCCGAAACACATCTGGCACCAAGGGTTTCAGATAAATAACTGTGGACCTTTGACTTCAAAATGTCTTTAAAGAACATGTTGTTCTGGGGCATTCGGGTGGCTCAGTCAGTTGCGGGTCCAACTCTTGATTTCGATTTGGGTCATGATCTCATGGTTCGTGGATTTGAGCCTCTGCTGTCGGTACAGAGCCCACTTTGGATTCATTCTCTCCCTCTCTCTCTCTCTGTGTTCCTCCCCCACTCGCTCTCTCTCAAAATAAGTAAATAAACTTCAAAAATATGTAAATAAAAAGAATCCGTCATTCCAACATCTTTCCACTGGTTTTTGTACGTGGCAGTAGCCGTAATTAATACCAATAGCAATAGATCCCAATTGTTCAGTATTTGCTGTGTACCTAACATTTTGTTTAGTTATTTTTAAACTTAAATAATCCTAAAAGCAGATATTGTTCTCATTTTACAAATGGGGAACCTGAAGTTCAGAAACATAAGAAATGTGCCCTGAGTCACATAGCTTATCAGGGACCTGCGTTTGAATCTAAGCCCATCTGACTCAAAAGTCACTCCAGTGCCACAGCTGCCTCTCAGGCCAGGCATACCTCTTCATACTAGTAGAGTTTGATGATTTTGTGGATGTTTGAGGTAGAATATTTAAATTAAATATTTGAGGTTTTTTAATAAATCCTAGGATTTCTGATTACTGTGGTTCGGTATGTGTCCGAAAAGGTTTTCTGATGGGTGTAAGAAAACACTGACAAAGGATGTCTTTGTTGCTGGACTTAATTCAGTCTTTGTGTACAGTTGGCGCTTGCTAAATTTTTGCTGAATTGTACATTTGACTTAATTGTACCTTTGCTCTCCTGAACTCTCAACTTTGAGATTTTTTTTAATGTTTGTTTATTTTTTTGAGAGAGAGAGAGCACAAGTTGGGGAGGGGCAGAGAGAGGGAGACACAGAATCCGAAGCAGGCTCCAGGTTCCGAGCTGTCAGCACAGAGCCAGATGCGGGGCTTGAACCCACAAACTGTGAGATCATGACCTGAGCTGAAGTCGGTGTATTAACCAACTGAGCCACCCAGGTGCCCCCTGAACTCTCAACTTTGAAAAGAGCTCACCTGCCTCTCAAAAGTGGGTTGGACATGGGCTTGAGCCCTGCCTCGGGCTCTGTGCTGACGGCTCAGAGCCCAGAGCCTGCTTCACATTCTGTCTCCCTCTCCGTCTGCCCTCCCCTGCTTTCCTACTCTCTTTCTCTCTCTCTCAAAAATAAACTAAGTTTTTTTTTCTAATTCAAAAGTGAGTGGGAAAGCCTAAATTTTCCTATTTTATAAGGAAAACTACAGCCTATACTGCATTTTGTTAGCGCTTTTGAAGTTTTTTCCAAGCTTTTTATGATTGTCAAGACGACACTATCTAAATAATGACAAGATTCATTAGAAACAATTTTATAATCATTAAAATCTGGCAATTAAAATCACAAATCTAGTAATGAATAATCATGTAGGCAACAATCTATCACAGCTCTTCCCCTAAAATAGCAATTGGTGCTTATTAACTTTAAAGCTTTTGCTTCTCCCAGTAGGAATAAACTTTATTACTTTTCTAGAAAAATATTGCTAATTATAATAATCTTAAGTTACTTTTTTCGACATTGGTTTTTAAACGTCTCAGCCTTCATTACAGACCACAGTGTCTTTATTGCACTTCTTTCCGTAAGACCTTCCTATTATAAATCTTCCTGAATCTGTTGGCAAACCATGTGCCAGAGATTGTCTTTGATAAAGTGAGCCAAGGACAAAAGCGAGGGTTGAATCAGGCAAGGGCAGCAGTCGAATTAGCATTTTTTATTATGTCTTATTAGCATTAGCACTGAGTAGATGGTTTTAATTAACCACTACGTCCCATGGTGCACTATGTATGTGTATGTGTAAGGGCTGCGGTGTTTTAACACTATTTATTATTGAAAAAAGATACTATTCTATGTATATCAGGTAAAACAGTTAATGATAACAGCCAGTTCTACTTTTATAAAAATTACAGGTTTCATTTAAAAAAAATTTTTTTTAATGTTTATTTCTGAGAGAGAGAGAGCATGAGCGGAAGAGAGGCAGAGAGAGAAGGAGGCACAGAATCGGAAGCAGGCTCCAGGCTCTGAGCTGTCAGCACAGAGCCTGACGCGGGGTTTGAACTTACAGACCATGAAATCATGACCTGAGCTGAAGTTGGACACTTAACTGACTGAGCCACTCAGGCAACCCGCCTGAAAATTTTAAAGTAATATCATTAACTATGAGAATCATTTCTTAACTGTGTGTGTAATAGGTTGGGTGAAAACACAGATTACATGCAAGGTTACAGAAGTATTTCATATAGCTGCCTTATTGATTCGTCATTTTTGTAACAATGGAGATAGCCACAGTAGATGTGACTTTGATCCTGCTTATCCCCTGGACGTTTTTGGCCTGCTCCCTCTCATTATGGTGATGACAGCCATATCCAGATTGTAAATACCCAAGAGACACTCCAATCCAGCGTTAAAGACGCTGAACACTTCCTCCCCGAAGAATGTAGCATTTCAAGAGAAAACAGGCCTCCTTCTGACACTAGTAAATTCTGAGAGTATGTGGCAGATCAGGGAGCAGAATGAGAGACTACAAATTGTCCAAGGTGTTCTGCCTGCTCAGTGGGTCCCTGTTCCTCTCCAACACAAGAACAGATTCTATGTTCAAATACAAAGTGTTATAATAATCTTGGATGCAGTTAAGACGGCTATTCTAGATGGGAATCAAAGAATAAAGAGCTGGAGATACTGTAGCTAAGGATTAAACCACGGAAATAGCTAAGGCTGTTTGAGGAGATGGGCAGGAATATTTTGTTCTTAGGGTATTGGTTTCTTCCATTTTCTTTCCTTCTTTCTTTTCCTTCCTTCCCTCCCTCCCTGTGTGTGCTTTATACAAATGACACAAAATTATATTAGAGGCCACTGAAATTCTTATGAGAGAATGGTGAATTTTAAATAAAACTTTATATTATCAAAAGCAAGTACTGTTGGGGCGCCTGGGTGGCTCAGTCGGTTGGGTGTCTAGCTTCAGCTCAGGTCATGATCTCACCATTCATGAGTTCAGGCCCCGCAGCAGGCTCTGTGCTGACAGCTCAGAGCCTGGAGCCTGCTTTGGATTCTGTATTTCTGTCTCTTCCTTCCCCTGCTCATTCTCTCTCTTTCTCTCTCAAAAATAAATAAACATTAAAAAAGAATTTTAAAGTAAGCATTGTTTAGTGTTTATGTAATAGAAACTAGCATAAAATGGTATTTTCAAATTTGCTAATAAGTTCAATCTCAATTGTTCATTAAATAGTCATGAATAGAATACCGTGTTTTTGGTTTCAACTTTTTACTCTTATAAATAATGCTCAATAAACACTTACATACATTTATCTCAAAGCACTTTGCTGGTTTTTCCTGAAGGATTAACTCTTAGAAGCTGACTGACTAGTTCAGGTGTGATGTGTATTTTCAAGACTGTTGAGATATGTTGTAGAATTTCTGTAATGAGTTTTTATTCCCAGAAGCCATGTATGACAGGACCTGTCTGCTACACTCTCACCAACATTTAATATTTTTAACATTTATGAGTAGTTAGTATTCCATTGTGTTTATATTAGTATATAGTTTGTAAATAGAATACATATGTTAGCATCTGTATAGTTTGTGTACGTGAATATGTGCGTGTTATTTTTATAGTAAATTTGATACTCATAAAATGCTATCATTGTTTTCATTTGAATCTTTTGTAAGGTTAAATATTTTAAAATTTTTACTTAGCATTTTATGAATTGCCTAGTTATTTTACTCCCCTATTTTTTATTTAAAGGGACTTTTCCTTTTAGTTTATGAGATATCAGTATTATCCCATTATATGCTGTAAATGTCTTTTTTTTTCCAGTTTAAGGAAAAGTAACTTTTTGTTAAAGTTGTGGTTTTTTTTTTTTTTTTTTTTTAGGGGCACCTGGATGGCTCAATCAGATGAGTGCCTGACTTCAGCCCAGGTCATGATCTCATACTTCACGGATTCGAACCCTGTGTTGGGCTCTGTGCTGACAGCTCAGAGCCTGGAGCCTGCTTTGGATTCTGTGTCTCTGTCTCTATCCACCCCTCCCCTGCTTGCTCTCTCTTTATTTCTGTTTCTCTCTCTCTCAAAAATAAACACTAAAAAAAATCTTTCAAAATTTCTTTTTAATGTTTATTTATTTTTGAGAGAGAGAGAGGAGGGAACAGAGGATTCAAAATGGGCTCTGTACTGAGAGTCCTGTGCAGGGCTCAAACTTACAAGTGGTGAGATCATGACCTGATCTGAAGTCAGATGCTTATCCAACTGAGCCACCCAGGCACCCCAAGAAAAAGTAACTTTTCAAAAGAAAAATTGACTACTTGTATTAATTTATTTTATCTTATTTTTAGAGAGCATGCAGGAGGGGGAAAGGGAGAGAGAAAGAATCTTTTTTTTTTTTTTTAACATTAATTTATTTTTGAGAGAGTGTGAACAGGTGAGGGACAGAGAGAGAGGGAGACACAGAATCTGAAGCTCCAGGCTCTGAGCTGTCAGCCCAGAGCCCGATGCGGGGCTCAAACTCACAGAGTGTGAGATCATGAGCTGAGCCGATGTTGGATGCTCAACCGACTGAGGCACCCAGGAGCCCCAAGAGAGAGACTCTTAAACAGGCTCCTCACGAGTGGAGCCAGACATGGGGCTCAGCCCCACAACTCTGGGATCATGAACTGAGCGGAATTCAAGAAGCGGATGCTCAACTGACTGAGCCACCCAGGTGCCCTGACAACGTGGATAATTTTAAATTTAAGGAGGGCTGTGGGGCGTATGATCATTCGTTATATAACAATAATTGTTTTTCTCCTTTAGGTTTTCTTTTTACCATTAAGTAATACCATCCTCAGCTGTTTTAAAGACAATTCCATCTTCGCCTGGGAATGTGATACTCTTTCTTGCAAATATCAACTGCCAGCTCCACCTGAGAGCTCTAGTATAGTATACAGAGTATTTGCCGTGACCAGGTACTGTGCATTTTACTTTTTATTAAGTTTTTTGGTTTTTTGTTTTCTGTGGGTTTTGTTTGTTTGTTTTTGTAATCTCTACATGCAACCTGGAGTTCAAACTCAAGACCCTGAGATTAAGAGTCACACGCTCCTCGGACTGAGCCAGCCAGGTGCCCTGACAACGCAGTCATATGAGAAAAGTTTCCTTCAAACTTACATGTGATCTGTAAAACTTCTTACTTTATTGTGGCAAATTTCAAATCTACACAAAAATATAAAAATATGTGAAGCCCTGACTAGAGTATTCTTATTAGTTGTAATAATCAACTAATAGCCGCTTCTGTTTTATCTATAACCCTCCTATTACTGCCTCCTGCTCCCCACCACATTGCCTTAAAGCAAAGCCCATGCGTACCGTTTCACCCGCAAGCATTTCGGTGTGTGTCTCTGAAGGGAGGAGTCCTTTTTGAACATAAGTGTAGTACTGTCATCACACTTTCCAGTTAATTAACCTGTTTCACACTTTTAAAAATCAATAATTTCTTAGCATTCTCATATATCTAGTCTTTGTTCAAATCAGGATTCAGGTTCACACAGTGTCTTGGTTAGTATATCCCTTGTTAAATTTTTTCTTTGCAGCCTATGTAAGGAACTGGTCATGTGTCCTGTAGCATTCTCTGTATTTCTGGTTTTGCTTTTTGCATTCCTGTGTGACTTAATGTGACCCCCCCGCTCATCTGCATTTCTTGTAAACTGGTTACACTTAGGTTTCCTATAAATTGGAGGCTTGGTCTGATTCAGGTTTGATTTGGGGACAAGAAGCATGATAGGTGGTTTGTGTACTTTCATCAGGAGGAACGTTTTTTGTGATATTAGTGGCCATCGATGGACATGACCTAGATCCAGTGTTCCATTCGAGGTTAGCAAAGTGATGCTGTGCTAATTCTGCCATTTCTTCTTCCCTTATTAACTAGAATCCTTCTAAAGAAAAAACTGTCTCTCATTAACTGGCTACTTTATAGTTTTTAATAAAATGCAGGATAAATGCTTAATTTCCCTTCTTTTAAAAAAAATTTTTATGAAAAATGAGTTCATTGGCATCTTTGAAAGGTGGCCAATGAAGACTTTTTTGTATTTCATCTTTAAATGAATGGATTTAAATAGAGTCGACATGATTTAATCCATTAACATTATTTTTAGTGATGCTGCAGTTCTCTCATTGTTGTCCCCTGGGATCCTCTTCAAGTTGGCTTTGAACCCTTTTGATACATCTCCAGTTGTTTGTTTGAAAGCTCTCATTCTTTCTAACTTGACAAAATGTTCAAGGCTGATCTTGTACATTTTCTGTCCCCAACCTGGTATCAGCCATTTTTCTAAAGAGTCTGGGTTCGTATTTTTTGTGTTATTTTCTTAATTTTGTTTGTTTGTTTGTTTGTTTTGAGAGAGAGCGTGATCAGGGGAGGGGCAGAGGAGGGGGAGAGATAGAGAATATGAATGAATGAATGAATGAATGAATGAATGAGAATCCCAAGCAGGCTCTGGGCTATGAGCGCAGATACCAGCATGGGGCCCCGATCCCATGAACTGTGAGATCACGACCTGCGCTAAAATCGAGTCCAACCCCTAACCCACAAGCCTGGTTTCATTTTTGTGGGTAATGATATTTCAATCCAATCTGGAGGCTAGGGGGTACTCCTTATGACTGATTTGGTCAACATCTCTAGGCCTTTTCAGTGGAAAGAGATAAAAAATACATATTACTTCCTCATTTTCTTTTACCCTCTTCTAAGTCATGAGTAAATCCCATCAATTCCACCAAATTATATCTTGAGTTGGTCCGATCTTCTGTGTATAGCCACAGCTATCACCCTCCTCGAATGACCCTAGTCTCTTTCAGGCTCCTGTAACACCGTCCTTATTTTGTCTCCGTGTTTTCAATTTCATTTCCTAAAGTCAGTCTCTACATAGCATATAGAGTGGTCTTTTTAAATCATAAGTCAAATAAGTCAAATCCTATCACTTAACCTGTTGAACTCCCTTGAAAGGCTTTCCCTGATATTAAGAATAAAATCCAAACTTCGTACAGTATTCCTGAGGTCTCTGTCATCTGGCCTTGGCCTTCCTTTCTTTCGTTCTGTTTCTTTCCCCTTAACACGGTTAGGGCCACACTTGAGGGAGGCTTCTCACTCTTCCTTAGGTACAACCTTATTCCTTTCTCAACACTATGTACTGGTCAGTCTGGAATTTCAACCAGCATGGAATTCTTCCTCCAAATCATCCCATAACTGGCTCGTTCACTTTTTTTAATGTTTATTTATTTCTGAGAGAGAGCAGGAGCAGGAGAGGGGCAGAGAGAAAGCAGGACAGAGGACCTGAAGCAGGCTCTGTGTTTACAGCAGAGAGCCCAATTCAGGGCTCAAACTCATGAGCCTTGATGACCTGAAGTCAGACGCTTAGCCAACTGAGCCACCCAGGCGCCCCTGGCTCATTCATTTTTTAGGGAGCAGACCTTCCTCCTTTCCCAGCTCTAACTCCCATCTCATTTTATAGTTTTTTTTTTTTTTTATGTTTATTTTTTGAGAGACAGAGAGCAGGGGAGGATACACAGAGAGAGGAAGACACAGAATCCAAAGCAGGCTCCAGGCTCTGAGCTGTCAGCACAGAGCCCGATAAAGGGCTCGAACTCTCAAACCACGAGATCATGCCCTGAGCCGAAGCCAGTTGCTTAACTGGCTGAGCCACCCTAGGTGCCCCTCGTTTTACAGTTCTTTATAGAACTTACCAGCTGAGATTAAGTTCATCTGTTTGCCTTCCTCTAGACTGGTGCCTGAAATGAGACCAGGCTTGTATTGTATTGGTCCTTGGTGAATGAGTGAGCAACAGCCTTGCAAGTTAACACAGCCTATTCTCTGTACCTTTCCAGAAGTAGCTTTCTTTGATCAGGAAAAAAGTTTGGGCTTTTTGAGTTTTCATGTAGCAGTGTTCTACCAATTCAGTGTAGTCATATGTGAAATATAGGAGGTTGGAGGTTAAGTGACTTCAAGATTATCCTATAAAAGATAAGTGTTACTCAGAAATCGTCAGTCATGTCATCAAACAAATATATGTTAAGCTGGTGTCTTAATATAATAGGTAAGAAAATACATGTTGTAAACCTGAGCTTTCCTATATGGTAGCCACTGGGCGCGTGGAGTATTTAATAAAAATCAAATATGGAGCTCAGCCAGTTAAGCCCCTCCCTCTTCATCTCCTCTTAGGTCGTGATCTCATGAGATCACATTCGTGAGGTCAAGCCCTGCATCTGGCTTTGCACTCGTACAACAGAACCTGCTTGGGTTTCTCTCTTTCCCTCTCTCTCCGCCCCTCCCCTGCTACTGCTCTTCTCACTCTCTCTCTCTCAAATAAATTAAAAAAAATAAATAAAATTAAGAATTTATTCAGAAGTATTAGCCACATTTCAAGTTCTCATTCACATGTGGCCAATAGTGACCATATTGAGCGGTATAGATACAGAGTATTTCTATCATGTTGTATCATACCGACAGTGTTGCTATAAACAATTCATGTTAGGGGCGCCTGGGTGCCTCAGTCAGTTAGGCGTCTGACTTCGGCTCAGGTCATGATCTCGTGTTTCGTGGGTTCAAGCCCTGCATCAGGCTCTGTGCTGACAGCTCAGAGCCTGGAGCCTGCTTCAGATTCTGTGTCTCCCTCTCTCTCTGCCCCTCCCCCGCTCTCACTCTGTCTCTCAAAAATAAATATTAAAAATTAAAAACAATTCATATAGTCAGTTTTTCACTTTTTGTTATACAGAGATGGTCGAATCCTGGCAGCTGGCGGTAAATCAAATCACCTTCACTTGTGGTGCTTGGAAGCTAAACAGCTATTTAGAATTATTCAGATGCCTACTAAAGTTCGAGCCATTCGCCATCTAGAATTTCTCCCTGATAGTTTTGATGCTGGTTCCAATCAGGTTAGTAATATAAATAAATGCAGGACGTTATACTTTCTGAGAAAGAGCATATCAGTTTCTGAACTATATTAGCTCTCGTAGTTAACTGGTACCCTGATTGTTACAAAGTCTTGAAATTGCTAATATTGTGAAGAGTCTAAAATTGAAAAATTTTGAAAATATTAGGCCCTGTATAATACTGAAAATTTAACCTTTTTCTAAAATCAACACACTTTAAATTTATGTCATACTTTATGATTTACAGGGTGCTTTAGGATGGTGACTTTTATTTGCACACAGGCACGGAAGGTATTCTCTCCATTACATAGACATTAAAGCTTAGAAACGTTAAGTGTCTCATCAACATTTCTATTAATTGTAAGGGTTAAAAAGGGGGCTAGATTAAAATTTTCTCTTTGTTGTACCGTGGGTTACCTACCATCACTCACTGCCTCAGTTTTATGAAACATGTTTCTTTGTGTCCTGCCTTAATTTACAAAGTACTTCCCCCTCTACACACCCACTAAAAACATTTTGTTTTGGCTTACGTATTTTATTTTATTCATCTTTTTTTTTTTAAATAGGCTCCATGCCCAACATGGGACTTGAACTCATGACCCTGAGATCAAGAATCACATGCTCTACTGACTGGGCCAGCTAAGTGCCCCCGACACCATTTTTGTTTTTAATAGTTGAATAATGAGACCTTAACTTTCTTATTTTAAATTGACTATTTTGAGTCTCATGCTTTATCGAGTTACATATAACTCATGACCCGGAGAGTAAGAGTTGCATGCTCTATGGACTAAGTTAGGTAGCTGCCCTTAACTTAAATTTTTGAATATGTAATATATTTGCAAGATGGAAAACATTAAAATAAAAGAAAGTGAACTGAAATCTCTTCTTTTCCATTTGTCCAGTTATTCTCTATAACTGCTATTGTTATAATAGTCCACTGTTTCTGCCACTTTTTTCCCCCTAAAGTTTATTTATTTTGAGAGAGAGCAAGTGAGCACAAGCAGAGAGAGGGAGAGAATCCCAACGCAGGGCTGGCTTATTGACCTCGAAGATTGTTCTATGTCAGTACAGAACTTCAATTTTTTTTTTAACTGCATAATATTTTGTAGGTTTTTACCCAGTCCTTTGTTATTGGGCACCTACCCTATTTCTAGTCCTTCTTTTACAAATAATATTGCACCACATGTGCTTAGGGCTGGCTCATTTGGAAGAGCATGCAACTGTTGGCCTCAGGGTCATGAGTTCAAGCCCACGTTGCCTGTAGAGATTGCTTGAGTGAGTGAGTAATAAGTAGAAAACGATGCTGCACTGAATAACTTTTTGCATGGACTGTTTCACACATCCTGTCTGTAGGCTAAAATCCCAGCGTCGAAGTGGTAGTTCTCAGAATCATGTACATCTGCGACTTTGTCAGATCTTGCCATGTCGCCCTCCGTTGTCAGCTGTGAAGGAGGGGGTTTCCTACAGCCTGACCCAACAAAATAGATGGTCACCTTCAGACCGTCTCCAGCTACTTCCGGACTGTCTCCTTCGTGTAACAAGTGACATGAGCATTTCGTGCAGTCACGTGGTGGCACTGCTTACCAGCACCGGCACGGGGGAAAGAGCCCATGCACAGATTAGGCGGTAGAGGAGTTTATTGTATATTTGCTTATGCTTTTTTAGTACATGTTTTTAATTTTTCAAATTATGTGACTGAAAACGAAATTTTTTCCCTTAAAAGCCTAGTTTCCTTCTCACCTTCTACTGCCCGCGCAGCCCACAGACTTTCTTTCTAACCCAAAATGTCCGTTACAGCTGCCCAGAGCTGGGTGTACGTGGGGCAGGGGGACAGATGCCCGCTGTCTTCCAGCTGCAGGTGTGGTGAGTGAGCGAGGGCAAGCCCCCCCCCCCCCCCCCCCCCCCCCCCCCCCCCCCC
>NC_043714.1:62117845-62179969 GCF_006229205.1 Suricata suricatta
CATCTCTGTCCTCCCCTCAAAAACACAACAAAACAAACAAAAAACCCAAACCCTGCATATAAATACATACACATATGCACATGTAAGTGTGTATAGTTTGACTTTCAGAGAGTTGATTTTTTTTTAATTTGAAGTATAATTGGCATAAAACATTAGCTGCGTGATGATTCGATGTCTGTATGCATTGTGAAATGATCGCTGTAGTAAGTCTAGTTAACATCTGAGATACTTGACTTTTTTTTTTTAATGGTTTTTACTTATTATGAGAGAGAGTTTGAGGGAAAGTGAGTGGGGGAGGGGCAGAGAGAGGGGGAGAGAGAATCCCAAGCAGGCTCCACACTGTCAGCACAGAGCCTGATGCAGGGCTTGAACCCCCAAACCACGAGATCATGACCTGAGCCAAAGAATTGACATGTCACTGACTGAGCCACCTAGGTGCCCCAGTAGACATTTGGCTTTTAAACATATTTTAGGGGGCACCTGCGTGACTTAGTTGAGCATCTGACTTGATTTCAGCTCAGGTCATGATCCCAGTGCCATGCGATGGAGCCCCATGTCTGGCTCCGCACTGAGCATGGAGCCTGCTTAAGATTCTTTGTCTCCTGTGCTCCTCTACTCTGCTTGGGCGTTCTCTCTTTCTCTCTTAAAGAAAGAAAAGGAAAAGGAAAGAAAGAAAGAGGAAAGAGAGAGAGAGAAGGAAGGAAGGAAGGAAAGAATAAAAATGTTTTTGGAACTCATATATTGTTTCTCTCTACTCTTAGGTCCTTGGAGTGCTAAGTCAAGACGGTATCATGAGATTTGTTAATATTCAGACTTGTAAACTTCTCTTTGAAATTGGGAGCCTTGATGAAGGAATTAGCTCATCAGTAATTAGCCCACATGGACGGTACATTGCATCCATTATGGAAAATGGAAGTCTGAACATATATTCAGTTCAAGCTCTAACACAAGAAATAAATAAGGTACGTTTTCAAGTAAAGAACATCAAATTTTTTTAAAGGTTTAAATGTTGTGTCATCAAAAATAAAATCTGTATGCTCTGATTTTCTAAATTCAGATTTCCTGAATTATCCATACTTCTGGGTGTATATATATATATATATATATATATATATATATATTTTTTTTTTTTTTTTTGCTCTTACTCCCAAAGCCACACCTCTATGCTTTTTTTTTTTTTTAAGATTTTATTTTTTAAGTAATCTCTACAGCCAACACGGGGCTTGAACTTATAAACCTGAGATCGAGAGGCACACACTCCACTGATTGAGTCAGCCAGGCCCCGCCACACTTTCCTCAGCCGAGCTCCGTTCTTACAGGGCTGCGTTCCTGAGAGGCACCTGTTTGTATCCCCGCCCCATTCAAAGTGCCACCCATGACCTGCTTCCCAAAAGAGATCTTCCATCCAACCTCTTCAGTTCTGTCTCAGTCTTTCTTCTCATCTTATAGGCTTGAAATCTTGGAGCTCAAGGACCGTTTCTATTCCTTTCTACCTTAGATCTAGTCAATAGTAAGTCATGTAATTCTTAAATTTGAAATATCAATATGCACCCTGCATATTCTCCATCTCCTCATTAGCCGTGTTTGTACTGTCACTCGTCAACTACTCCTGAGTAACATGTGATTTAAACCAATACACTGAAACTCAGAGCCCTTAGGGCCCGCCTCTGCCATCAGTCCATCTTTTATACTGCAGCTTTCTGAAAGAATACTGTCATCATCACTTCTAAAAGAGTGGTCCATTTGTGGGTTCCTTCCTTTTGCCTGTTGCATTAAGTCCAGACCCTTCTGCCTGTCTGTCAAAGCCCTCTCCAATCTTCTCTAGTCCACCTGTCTGACTGACTTCCCCACACTGGTAATTTTCCTCACTGTCCCCCCAAGACCCATTCTTATTCCTACATCTGCTCTCTACAGCGCTCATGTCATCTAAGATGCACCTCCCCCTTCCCTTCTGTGGCTGCCTAGACTTGCCCCCACCTGTTGCCCAGGCTCCTTGTCTGTGTGCAGCCTGCCGAGGTCTGGAATCGTGTCATGGTGGCCCCAAGAGGGACTTTGATGATCACCTGGTCTGAGCATTCATTGTTCAGAGTAAGAAGCGTGTGCCCTGGCCGCATCACACAGCTAGTCATTAGCAAGCCCTGGTGTTCTGTGCTTAAAATGATAGGCTTTTTGCCCTGTGTGTGCTCCGTTTGTCCTTTATCCTTTTTGTCTAATTGGACAGGTAATCAATGTCTTAATGCAGAGAAAAATCAAAAGACACATAAAGTGGGGCACCTGACTGGCTCAGTCACAATAGCACACAAGTCTTGATCTCAGGGTCCTGAGTTCAAGCCCCACCTTGAATATGGAGCCTACCTAAAAAAGGGCGGGGGGGACGCTTGGTGGCTCAGTTGGTTAAGTGTCCAACTTCAGGTCATGATCTTGTAGTCTGGGTTTGAGCCCCACGTTGGGCTCTGTGATGACAGCTCAGAGCCTGGAACCTGCTTCAGATTCTGTGACTCCCTCTCTCTCTGCCCCCTCTCCTGTTCGTGTGCTCTCTCTTTCTCAAAAATAAACATTAAAAGAAAAAGATACAGATAAGCAAAGAGATCAGAATCACTCAGTGTCTCCTTACTCAGATGATTCTGAAGTGTGTATTTTCCTAGTCTTTTTTTCTATGTTTGTAAATGTATAGTCAGTTCTCATTATTCATGGATTCTGTAAATGTGAACGCACCACCGCTAAAAATATACTTGTAACTCGAATCGGTGCTCAGTACCTATTCATAGGGATTCACATGTCCACAGCAGTGCGGGCCGGGAGGTGCCCGTCACGCAGCTTCCAGCTGAGGTCGGACAGGGCGGCACTCGGCCTGGTTATGTCAGCTCCCATGACCAGTGTCCTTTCCGTGGTCTACGTAGTGCCGCATTTTTCAGTTTTATGCTTTTTCTTGTTGATTTTGCTCTTTTAAATGGCCCCTGACATAGTGCTGAAGTGCTATCTAGTGTTCCTGAGCATAAGAAGCTTGTGATAAACTTAATTCAGGCACAAGCTACAGTGTTGTTGGCATGAGTTCAATGTTAGTGCATCAACAATATAAATGAAATAAGTGTTTTTAAACAGGGACACCTGGGTGGCTTAGTCGGTTGAACACCCAACCCCGGCTAAGGTCGTGATCTCGCAGGTGGTGAGTTCAAGCCCCACGTGGCACTCACTGCTATCAGCTTGTCAGGGCGGAGCCCTCTTCGGATCTTCTGTCCCCCTCTCCCTGGCCCTCCCCTGCTTGCGCTCTCCCAAAAATAAATAAATATTTTTTAAGTGTTTTTAAACAGAAACACACGCTAAGCAAAGTTATATATTGATTGGATGACAAAAATGTTGTAATCACTGGCTCACAGGCACCTAAACGATTTCTCCTAGGAGGAGGGATTCCCTCTTCACTAACTTGGCACTTGCAGCTTCTTTGGAGAACAGAACTACTGTGAATAGTGAGAATCTACTGTGTGCATGCGTGTGTGTTTGTGTTTGCACACATGACACACGTTTTCTTTAGCCATATGGAGTTATATTCTACTGTCCTTGTAAACTTTAAACATTTTCGTAACATATGATTTGCTTTTAGAGTTTTCAGCTTAGCTGGACTTTACAAGAGCTAGGGAAGTGTTACTAATAGAAGCAGGGAAAGATCTGAGAAAAATCAGAATACGTCATTGACTTCCTGTCTGGTATTTGTTAAGCATTAAATTAAGATCATATTGGCCAGAAAACTAGCCTGTAACAGAAGTAGGAAATCTTTTTTCTTTTTCTTTTTGGACACATTACCAGCACCACTAGTGTGTTTATGGCTATTCTAGGCTTACAGAAATGCTCAGATCTCTACAAAACTCACTTGTGTCTCTTTCCTTCAAGTCCTGTTTATTGGGCACCAGAGAATTTCCAGTATTGTGCTGATAAGTACACTAATTCCTACTCAGTGTGTGGAAAACAGTACTAAGGTATGATAAGTCAGGTCATATCTCGGGCTCTAACTTTCAGGAGATTGTATTTCGTGAAAGCACGTGGAGTTCAGAAGGAAAAACTGTGACTCTAGAATACAAATGTTGATGAAGATTTGGAAGAATGGATTGAGGTTAGAGAGAAGATAGTTCAAGGATATTAAAGATGGGCAATATTCAGAAGTCAGACCTTTTAAAAATTTCTTTTTTTGAGAGAGAGCACAACCAGGGGAGAAATGCAGAAGGAGAAGGAGAGAGAATCCTAAGCAGGTTCCCCCCCAGTGCAAAGCCCAATGTGGGGCTTGATCTCACAAGAGATTTTGAGCCAAAATCAAAACAGACACTTAGTACTGACTGAGCCACCCAGGCGCTCCAGAAGTCAGACCACTATTTTAAGTTTATTTATTTATTTTGAGAGAAAAAGAACTTAAGCTGGGGAGGGGCAGAGAGAGAAGAAGAGAGAAAGAACCCTCAGCAGGCTCTGTACTGATAGCACAGAGCTTGACTACAGGGCTCAACTTCTCCAACTGTGAGATCATGACCTGAGCTGAGATCAGGAGTCCAACATTTAACCGACTGAGCCACCCAGGTGCCCCCAGACCATTTTAAATTATATTTTATAGAGAAAGAATTGAAAAATGAGATCATAGAATAGGTGGCCATTTTTTTCAAACCAGAGTTATTGTTATATTTTGCATTATCCTTGTATTCTATATAGATGTGAATAAAAAACAAGGTATTCTAGAAAAACACTATTGAAAAAACCTGATAGTTACAACTTTAAAAGTTTCTTGTAATTTAGAACAGAAATGCTGTATTCGTACATGCACATACGTGATCTCATTACCTGCTCTGCACCGGTTACGGTGTTGCGTATTCCTGACACCGCGGCTGCAGTCGGGAAGAAGTTTTCGGACACTTACACTAGGCTCCAGGTTTCAAAAGCCGAGGTCCTAAATCTATGAAGACAAAATGAGAAAAATGTTTGAAACCTCAGAGCAACCTTTTTGCTCTGAGGGTCAAGATGCTTTCTTTATTGTCTTTTTTTCTTTCAGAGATGAGAGAGAGGAGGTCAAAAAGTTTGATTTCCTCCTGGTGCCTGGGTGGCTCAGTCAGACTGAGCCTACTTGGGATTCTCTCTCTCTTCCCCCCTCTCCCCTGCTTGTACACTCATGCGCACTCGCGCGCGCTCTCGCTCGCTCTCTCAGATAAATAAATATTTTTAAAAGTTTGTTTTCCTCTTCAAAGAGCTTTCTTGAGAAGTGGTGATTCATTTTCATTGTACATGATCTTGGAAGAACACTGTTCTGGCTTTCATGACTGTTTGAATGCAAAGTAATGTGCATAACGTGTGTTTTTCTGAAATCTCATGTGTTCACTTGAACACGTGTGATACTCCCTGTGTTTTTGTTTCTCGGATCTCATATGAAGGGATTTGGCACTTTGGCTTCTAGAAAAAAAATTTTTTAATCACAAACCCACCTTGTCTTTGGCAATAATGACCTCAAACATTTTTTTTTAAGATTATTTATTTTGAGAGACAGAGCATGAGCTAGGGAGGGGAGAGGGAGAGAGAGAGAATCACAGGCAGACTCTCTACAGTCAGCATGGAGCCTGACGTGGGATTTGCACCCATGAGCTGTGAGATCATGACCTGAGGCAAAACCAAGAGTCAGGCACTTCTCTGACTGAGCCACCCAGGCACCCCGGCCTCAAATGTTTAAATGATCTCTGGAAATCACTGTACTTTAATAATATTTAGAACTCAGGAAGCTGAGTTACCACATCTGCTCATTTCCTTTGAATTCAAGAAAGATCTTTTGATTGCAAAGAGGTATTATTCATAGAGAAACTGTGTCAGTGAATCCTTTTCCCTTAAGTAAATTGAAGTTGTTGGGGTTTATTTCCCTGTTATTTTCCCATAAAAACGAGGGTTTACAATTTAAGTTGCGCTGTCTGAACTGCCTCGCGAGCCGTGGATGTGGTAGGGGCTAGCAGCTAACAGCTGTCTCTGCAGATTAAAAAAATGCAGCCGAGGACAGAGAGGCAGGTGTCCCAGGCTTCCAGAGGGAAGTCATGTGACCAGTCCTTCGAGGAAGTTCACTTGAGCCCGCAGAATATTAGGGGCTTCTCTCTGCATGCTGGAGGGCCCTGCGTCTTAACTGTGCCTTCTCTGCTGCAGGCTGTCACCAAACTAGTAACTGTATCACGTGGATATAAAAAACGGACTGATATACTATGACTTAAGGCCAGTTTTCAAGGGATAATTAAATTCAATTCGTTGTTGCTGTTCATTGTGTATCTCTATTGTGTTCTTCTAAGGAATTTGGCAGAAATTGGATTTGATAACCAGGAAACATTTCTTGAATATTTTATTTACACTTTTTGCTTGAAGAATAAGGATGTATGTTAAGGCACATTATGAAATTGATCAAAACACATTTTGTAAACCCTATGTGAACAGGTCTGTTTTCCAAGAATAGACACTGGGTTTTATTTTTTTCCCCTTTTAGCCACCTCCTCCCTTAGTGAAAGTGATTGAAGATTTGCCTAAGAGTAAACTGAATTCTGGTGGCCTAAAGATGAAAGTCACATCCAGAAGAGTTCAGCGGCCAGCAAAATCAAGGGAAAACAAAATACAAGCCAGAATATTAAAACAAGACCTGACTGGTAATTTTGAAAATAAAGAGGTAAAACTTTATTATAATTAAGTTTTTGTTTGTCATGACTCTGCTGGGGACAATATTATGATCCCTTAGTCCATCATTGCTCTTCCCTCTCTTAGAAGTTAAAGGAAAGATATGAAGAGAAGAAGGTTGTAACTGAAATTATAATGTGCTTTCTAAACTCTTAAATACTCCACTAGTATATGTTTATGGTTCTTAAGAAAGTCAAACAGTATAGGGGCACTTGGGTGGCTCACTTGGTTAAATATCTGACTTCAGTTCAGGTCATGATCTCATAGTTTGTGAGTTTGAGCCCTGCACCGGGCTCTGTGCTGACAGTTCAGAGCCTGGAGCCTGCTTCAGATTCTGTGTCTCCCTCTCTCTCTCTGCCCCTTCCCTGCTCAGTCTCTCTCTCTCTCTCTTTCAAAAATAAATAAACATTTAAAAAATGTTTAAATGGACCATTACCCACCCCCAGAAGGCCCTCTCCTGCCGTCCCCCAGACATTTCTCCCCCTGACTCCAAGGATGACCACTCCCCTGACTTGTAACACAGTAGGTTAGTTCTCTTTTCTGTACTTGTATAAATCAGATCATTGTTTGTATTCTTTTGTGTCTGGCTTGTTTCATGCAACATTAGGTTTGATTTATATTTGAGAAATCCATGTAGTTGTAAATCATTTACTTGTAACTATATAAAATTCCATCATGTGAGTTAACCATATTTTACCCATTCTGCAGTCAGAAAGCATTTGGGTAGTTTTCTAACTTTTTAGAAATTAGAAATAGGGCCGCCACTATCTGGCACATTCTAGTACATGTCCGTGAACATAGGACACATTTATACTGGATATAAACCTAGCAGTGGGATCACTGGCTTGTTGGCAGTGCATTTGTTCATCTGTAGTAAGCTGTCGGTTTTCCCAAGGAGTTGATTGAACCAGTGAGTACCCCACCAAGAGCTCTAGTCTTTGAGGGCTCCAGTTGCCTCGTAGTCTCACCAACACTTGACATTTTTCACACTAATTTTAATAACCCCTTTTTTGCTCTGAGCACTTGAAAATTGTGAAATTCAAGTAAAAAGTATATAATGTGTTGTCTACAGGGAAATTCATTAGAGACCCAGGGCCGGGAGCTTTTACTGGAGGCTGGCCACGCAGGCATCCTCTCTTTAGTCCGTTTCAGAATCCAGGTATTCAGCACACATCACAGCGTGCAGACATTTCAGGCAGAATGAGCCACTCGTACTGGTTCTGGGGATAGCGGAACTTTCTCGAAATCCAGGTTTCCAGCCACTAGACAGGGGCCAGCCTTGTAAGTATGCCTTTCTGTGGGTAACATTGTCAGACTCGACATGTTAACGCTTCTCTGGATGTACCCACATCCACGAAAAGAGATACTACCAGTCACATTTCCCTCCCTGTCCCATAGATGTTAACTATTATCCTCACTTTTGTGTTAATTATGTCCTTGATTGTCTTTATAGTTTTATTGCCTTTACATGTAACCCTAAACAATATTTTGTTTAGGGTTTATTTTTATTTTTTTATTTAAAAAGTTTTTTTTAATGTTTGTTTATTTTTGAGAGAGAGAAACAGAGCATGAGCAGGGGAGGGTCGGAGAGAGAGGGAGACACAGAATCTGAAGCAGGCTCCAGGCTCTGAGCTAGCTGTCAGCACAGAGCCCGACACGGGGCTCGAACCCACGAACCGTGAGATCATGACCTGAGTGGAAGTCAGACACTCAACCAACTGAACCACCCAGGCGTCCCGAGGTTTAGTTTTAAAAAGCTAAGTAGCAGGCACAAATCTAGCTGTGTAAAGAGTGGACACAATTGTTCCTGTTGGTTGAATGCTGTACTGAGAGAATAAGCTGATGTTAGCTCCGAAACATGATCTGACTTCAGCTTTCCTGAGAATGGACAGGAGCCTTTTCTGGGAGAGCTATGGGCATGATCCCAGTTGACTTCTGGGAAATAAAAGAGATGTCACAGTCCAGGCGTCTGGCAGAGCCCGAGTGTCAGTGAGATTTGGAAATCCCACAGGAGTACGTCAGGGAGCAGCCCAGGGCCAGCTCTAAGGAGGACATGCGTCCTTCACCTGAACCGTGTTGGGACCTGGGGAGGGAAGCAGGAACTTTATCCGTAGACGGTCAAGGTGAGAACAGATCAAACTCACCTGGGCATCGGTTGCAGTGGCAGCAGGTGTCCTGCAGGTGATGGAAAGGAGTGTGTCCCTTGCATATAGATGGCGCTTCTCCAGTCCAGCCCAGTCGCCCTCAGTGTCTGACTGCACGGCTCTCAAATGGGGATCTTCATTCGCTATCATCTTGGGTTTTCCTTTCACCTCCTCACATTGGATTACCTGTTTTTTATGGTAAAAAGGGCATTGAACTAAGTTAGAATATCTGGCTTTGAGTCTTAAACCAAGACTTATTCAGTGAGGTAGCCACCTAAACTCACAGGCTCTTGGCACTGAGCTCTGGCCTTCCCATTTTCTCAAAGAAAAGAAAACAGCATCCCATCTGTTTGATTGAGTTGTTAGGATCAAATGAAGTAATCTATGAAAATGGCTTTATAATCCAAAAATGTATAAAGTATTTTTCCATCAAGATGAAAATTGACTTAAAAGTAAGAAGGGGGAGACACACCTGAGTGGCTCAGTCAGTTGAGTGTCTGACTCTTGATTTTGGCTCAAGTCATGATCTCATGGTTCGTGGGATCGAGCCCTGTGTCAGACTCCATGCTGACCGTGTGGAGCCTCCTTGGGACTCTCTCTCCCTCTCTCTTGCTCTCTGTCTCTTTCTCTCCCCCCACCCCGACCCCTGCTTGCACTCTGTCTCAAAATAAATAAATAAACTTTAAAAAGAACTTCAGATTTCCATTAAAAAAAAAAAGTAAGAAGGAAAGGGAGAGGGATGAAATTGACTATCTGACCATTTACGGAAAAGTTTGTCAGAACTGGATCTAGGGTAGTAAGTCATGAACTTTATCTGCTGTGTGTATGCACAGTGGAGAGAGAGGGAAAAGAAAAAACAATTTTTTTTTAACTTGGTTTGTGTCCTAAAGTTGGAAAGCCACTGTGAGTTAGATTACCTCTTCCGTTTTGTGATTACATCACTTACCAACATTATTTTTCTCTTGAAGAATGAGATGTCCGATGGATTAAACAAAAAGCGCTTACAAATCTTATTAAAAGGCTATGGTGAATATCCAACGAAATACAGGTAAAATTTACATTCTTTCATGTTAAATCAATTGTACCCGCCCCCCAAATTTTTCTTGGTTAAAGTTATATTTTTATTTCAGAATGTTCATATGGCGCTCTCTGCTACAACTGCCTGAAAATCACACTGCATTTAGTAGCCTGGTGGATAAAGGTGTTCACGTGGCATTTCTCAACCTTCAGAAGAAATACCCCATCAAAAGTCGGAAGCTACTCCGAGTACTACAGAGGTATGATCAGTGAATTGCAGCAGTATATGTCTTCCTCGAGACATTTATTGATTATGAATGGGAAGATCGTAATTTTATAGCAGAGAAACTCAGCAGATGCCGCCTCAGCCAAGTAGTCAAATATAAAACCACCAGCTGTAACACACCAGCCTGTTGCCCATCGCTGTCTTGATATTCTTGCCAAACATTTATAACATCTGTCTAAATTGTGAGAAAACATCGAGGGGCAATCTATAAAATAACTGCCTGTATTCTTCAAAAACATCAGTGTCCAAAACAGCAGGGGCTGGGGGCTCTCGCACTGGAGGAACGTGTGGGGACTTAGTGAATGAGTGCAGTGCCACATCCTAGACCGGCGGGAGGAGCAGACGGCCCACAAAAATGGGAACAGTGGTAAAATCTGAATGAAGTCAGGTAGAGTTAATAGCAGAGAACCAATGTTAATTCCTTAGTGTTGGTGACTGGTCTGTATTTATGCAAGATGTTAACATTAGAGAGTTTGTTTGAGTGAAGGAGGTACAGGATTGCTCTACTGGTTTTGCAGCTTTTCATAAACCTAAAACTATATCAAAATGAAAGGTTTTTTTAAAAAAAGAAAGAAAGAAAGAAAGACCTTAAAAGTATCAGAAGTAAATACAGGAGGATTGGAGTCCTAGAGTAAGGCAGGCCTCCTTTAGGCATGACTTATCCAGAAAAGCGTGAAACAAACAGAAATCTCTACATGTAAAAAAAAATTCCCCAGAGACATATGTAAAGCTGAGAAAGTACATATATATACAGCACATTGGACAAATAAAAGGCTGATTTCTATGTGATGTACTCGTGTGAATGAGCATGGAAAGGACCAACGAATAAAAAACAGAAAATGGATTCCCAGTCCATAGCTGGGAATATGGTTCTTAAACATGTAAAGATGCTATACTTCCCTTATAATAAATGCTAATTAAAGTTAGATTGGAAAAAATGTGTATATATATATTTATATAAAACCACATTGAAATACCATTTCTCATCTAGACTAAAGGTATAAAAAGAAGGTTGGTAATAAAACACGTTGACTAGAGTGAGAGAATGGCTGTCCCCATACTCTGCTAATGAGAATGTGAATAGGCACTGTTTTCGCAGAGAATAATTTGGCACTGGCTACTGAAGTTAATGCACAAGTCCTTTGACTCAGCAATTCCATTTCAAAGAATTTATCCAAATCTATATTCCCACATTAAGAATGATGTAAAGAACGTTAAGCATGGCACTGGGTATAAGGATTAGAGACAACTTAAATGCCCAGAAAGGCCAAGTTAAAGAAATTAAAGTGTATTTATACAGAACTGTCTTGTGTAGCAAAGTTCGACACATACCAATAATGAACTATTTCCAAGATACTATGAAGCAAAAAATGCAAGACGCAAAACAATGTTTACCTTGGTGATTTTTTAAAAAAGAATCTGTACCTGTAACAGTAGTTCTGGGGAGGTAAGCTAGATGAGGAAAGTAGGAGGGAGACTTTTCACCATATATACCTTACGTATCCAATTCTTTAACATGTTAATGTATTATTTAGTCCAGATAAATTTTAATGTAAACTGTCTCCTGATCTGTATTTCCTTGTCTGATTCACAGAACGCTCTCCGCATTAGCTCACTGGTCTGCCATCTTTAGCGACACACCGTATCTTCCACTCTTGGCATTTCCATTTGTAAAATTATTCCAGAACAACCAACTCATCTGTTTTGAAGTTGTTGCTACTCTCATAAGTAAGTAAATAAGTATTTAATAATGAAACCAAGAGTGGATTCTTGTATATTCTGATACCTTTGCAACTTTGCAACATTCAACAATTCCAGTGGGAAGCAGACAGATCTAGCACACCAAATGGACAGACAGTTTGGGAGGGCCTGGGTGGCTCAGTCAGTTAAGTGTCCGGCTTTGGCTCAGGTCATGATCTCATGGTTCATGGGTACAAGCCCCGCGTCAGGCTCTGTGCTGACAGCTAGCTCAGAGCCTGGAGCCTGCTTCCTCTCTCTCTGACCCTCCCCTCCTTGTGCTGTCTCTTTCTGTCTCTCAAAAATAAATAAAAAAAAAACATTAAAAAAATTTTTTTTAAATGGACAGTTTCGACATTTATACATAAACCTTTTTTTTTAATAATTATTTTCAAGAAAATTTGGATAGTTCCACTTTAATTTTTATTTTTAGAGAGAGAGAGAGTGGGGAGAGCGGCAAAAGGAAAGAAAGAGAATCCCAAGCAGGCTCCACACTCTGCAGAGCCTGACATGGGCGTTGAACTCATGACCCTGGGATCATGACCCGAGCCAAAATCAAGAGTCAGATGCTCCAGCGACTGAGCCGCCCAGGGTACCCAAGATAGTTGCATTTTAGAAGGTACTGCCATAGGCTAGGTTTTGGTGTTGGGAAGGAGGCAGACGGTTCACTTGCTGGAAGTAGTGAGAACGTCAAGCACTGAGCACATAGTGCCCAGTGTGGCAAGTTTTGGCCGCTGTCCGCATTCTCGTTATCCGTAGCACACGTTCATTGAGAACTTACTGTGTACCAGGTAGCACTCTCACTGTTCTGCTTTTCTTAACTTCTTTAAATCTTCCAACACTCCTATGAGGGGGGTGTAATTATTTCCGTATTATAGTTGAGGAAACTGAGGCACAGTTCGCTTAAGTTCCCCAGGGCGGTCGGTGGCAGGACGAGGACGCGAGCCCGAGCAGTCAGACTGCAGCCTGCGCTCCTACCCGTCGTGCTGCCATCAGCTCGTCTACGCTGCGAACTGAATCCTTTCTTCATGTTAGTGTAACTGGGTCAGACAGTTGATAAACCGGATCCGATTTACATTAGTTGAACAAAAATAACCAGTTTCATTTGTATTTTGAATTACTTAAAAAGGTTTTCTTACACAAAGGAGATAAGTACTTTAACAGTAAAATTCCAAAGAGTAGAAATTAAAAAATTCAAGCATATATATTGTGAATATGTTAGTATACTATATGGGTTTTTTTAAATTTAATTATGTTGCATTTGCTTTGATAAATTTTTACTGACCATTGGAGAAAATATAGGAAAATATACAAAAGAAGAGAATGCACCAGTGTTCCTCCTCCCCATTCATAATCTTTGATAATACATTGATGAATTTGTTTTTAATGTTTTATTTATTTTTGAGAGACAGAGCATGAGCAGGGGAAGGGCAGAGAGAGGGGGAGACACAGAATCGGAAGCAGGCTCCAGGCTCTGAGCTGTCAGCACAGAGCCCGACATGGGGCTCAAACTCACGGACCGGGAGATCATGACCTGAGCTGAAGCTGGACGCTTAAATAACTAAGCCATCCAGGCACCGCATACATTGAGGAATTTTTTAAAGTTTTTTTATTTATTTTTGAGAGACAGAAAGAGACAGAGCACAAACAGGGAAGGGGCAGAGAGAGGGAGAGAGAGTCCCAAGCAGGCTCTACCCTGTCAGCATGGCCCAGTGCAGGGCTCAGTCTCACAAACCATGAGATCACGACCTGAGCTCAAAGCAAGAATTGGAGCTCAACTGACTGAACCACCCAGGTGCCCCTTGATGAATTTCTTATAAGAGCATTTCTCCTAAATCATTAAATATTCTCGAAAAACATAACGTATTCCCTGCATAATGTACTATTTCATCGTGTAGGTATATCATAGTTTAGTCCCAACTGCTAGACTCTTAGTGTTTTTGATAATTTTTCCATACTTAAGAGCATGATTATAATATTCTGTAATGTGAATGTACTAGTTTAATCTACTGTTGAACATTTGGGTTATTTTAAATTTTCACCTAGTTAAAGAAGCAATGATCTTCACATATAAATATTGACAGTATTTTCTCTTGGTCAGATTCCTAGAATTGGTATTATTATTAGATCATAAAATATGAATATTCTAATTGATTCCTCAGATGGATTTTACTAGTTTACCCTGGCAATAACAGTTTTAAAAGGAAAAGAAGCAATTCAACAAGCAATTATAAAGACAATCCAGTTTTTATATGGGCAAAGGACTTGATTAGACATTTCTCCTTAGAAGATACACAAACAGCTAATGAATGCATGAAAAGCTGCTCTGGGTCATTTGTCATTAGGGAAATGCAGGTCAAAACCTCACACCGGGATACCACTTTGTACCTACTAGGGTGGCTGTAATTAGAAAACACAAGTGTTGGCAAGAATGTAGAAAAATTGGAACCTTCATACATTGCTGGAAATGTAAAATGTACATTCACTGTGGAGAATTGGCAGTTCTTCAGAAAGCTAAACATAAAATTACCATATAACCCAACAATTGCACTCTTAGGGATATACATGCCCCAAAGAATTGGAAACAGACTCAAACAGATACTTGTACGTGAATGTTCATGGCAGCTTTATTCCAAACGTCCAAGTATCCTAGTCCTCCTCCTCCTCATGTTAACATCATCATCGTCAACGGGTGAATGGATGCACTATGTATATACATTCAGTGGACTGTTATTCCATCATCTAAAGGAACGAAATTCTGATACATGGTACAACACGGATGAACCTTAAAAGCATTATGCTTAGTGAAGTAAGCTAGGCATAAAAGGACAAATTTATATGCATTATCTCGAATAGGCAAGTTTATAGGTGTAGAAAGTAGATTAGCACTTACCAGGGGCTGTAGGAAGTGGAAATAGGAAGTTAGTGCTGAATGGGTACAGAGTTTCTTTTTGGAAAAGGATTTTGCAAATAGTGATGGCTGCCGAGCGCTGTGAATACAATTGATGGCTCTGAATCATGCACTTAAAAATGCAAATTATATTTTACCCGGAGAAAAGCTTATTGTAGCTAGGTAAGTGTGTAAAACTATTTTTTATTTTTAGTAAAACCTTGTTACATCCCTGGAGTATGATTGTGTGCTAGGGAAACTGATTTTCTCTTCTGAACCTGAAATCTCAATCTAGAGATCCATCATGATCAGCATGAGTAGCTGTGAATTTTCATCAAGGGTCTCAAACTAACTCTATTCAGTAAACCTTGACTGAGCTCCAGCTAAATGTCAGCACTGCTTGCAATATGGTGGTGGTCTGGCTTTTTAGGTTCACAGTGTGATTGGGACCTAGGAGGAGGAAGTTTGATGGAATACAGTCACTTTGATATAGAATTTGGAATGTTTATAAGTCATCTGTAAGCACTCTGCACGGTCTCTTATGATCAAGAGGAGGTCCTTGGAGTTTAGTCAGGGATCTCCACACAGGTATTTCTCTTTGTCCTGCTCTCCATTCTGTCACTAGGTCCTCTACCTATACTTCTGTTGTGGTGACACCAAGCAGAATGGAAGAAGAGAAGGCAAACAGTTACCGTGTAAAGCAGGGTTTCCTTCGTGCCTAAATAGAATTGTTCTGTTGATGAAGATTTAGATACAGGAATCAGATCCCTAGGTGTGTGTGTGTGTGTAGTTTAAAATTCCTAGCGCTAGCAGTGTCTGAGACGTGTGTGTGTGTGTGTGTGTGGTGTGTGTGTGTGTGTTTTAAAATTCCTAGCACTAGCAGTGTCTTGAGACATGGTAGGAACGTAGCACATGTTGCTGAACTGCATTTTTCTTTTTTCTTTTTTTTTTTTAGTTTATTTATTTTGAGAGAAAGAGAGTGCATGAGCAGGGGAGGAGCAGAGAGAAAGAAAGAATCCCAAGCAGGCTCAGCACTAACATCCTGGGGCTTGAGCCCACAAACCATGGGATAATGACCTGAGCCGAAATCAAGAGTCAGACACTTAACCTACTGAGCCATGCAGGTGCCCCTGAACTGGATTTTTCCTTTAAAGTTAACTTAGTGCTCGCTTCGGCAGCACATATACTACAAATTGGAACGATACAGAGAAGATTAGCATGGCCCCTGCGCAAGGATGACATGCAAATTCATGAAGTGTTCCATATTTTTATAAAAAGAAAAAAAATAAAGTTAACAGAGCAGCAGTTAAAGAAGTTGAAATAATTTCTTTTACAGGTTAGTCTTTGCAAGAGTTTATTTAGGCCTTAATTATTAACTCAAATTTACTTTCTTATCATTGACTTCTGGAATTAGTGGACCCTTTATAAACCATATGTATCCAAAATGTTGCTGATCTAAGCCTTCTTTTGCATATCTGAGAAAGAAGGAGCTCTGATTGCTACAGGACGGAACCACAACTCAATGTTTAAAATAAAAAAATTTGAATTCAATAGTTAAGGAGTATTGTGGTGGTTAGATGCAGTTCATCGAGCCAAACTTACTCATCTTACTGTTTACAAGAGTGTTTATGAGGAGAATGGGGTTGTAGTGGTTATTCAGTGAGTTAAAGTCAGCTTTAGAAGCATCTTTATAAATGATGGAAAATAATTGCATATGTTAAAAAAAAATTTAAAAAAGCATCTTTAGCAGAATGCTTTCCACTGGCTGACTTTCAGAGGATGCCACTGTCACTGGTTGGTTTTCAAAGTCAGGTTCACTGAATAAGTTGTCATTGATGGCTTAGATTTAAAAACAGTTCTGGTCGGGGGCACCTGGGTGGTTCAGTTGCTTAAGCATCCGACTTCAGCTCAGGTCATGATCTCATGGTTTGTGGGTTCGAGCCCCGCGTCAGGCTCTGTGCTGACAGCTCTGTGCTGATAGCTTGGAGCCTGGAACCTACTTCAGCTTTTGTGTCTTCCTCTCTCTCTGCTTCCCCGACTCATGTTCTGACTCACTCTCTCACTCTGTCTCTCTCTCTCTCTCTCTCTCTCTCTCTCTCTCAAAATTAAATAAACATTAAAAAAATTTTTTTTCATTAAAAAAATAAGAATGAAAACAATTCTGGTGGTTACTTGTTACCACGGCTGTAGAACAGGCATTCTTGTCCTAATAATGGAGACATGTTTATTCTCAAATAAGATTTCAAGGATAGGGATTTGATACATGCCTATTGTTTTTTTTCTATTTTTTTAATTTAAATAGTTTATTGCCAAGTTGGTTTTCATATAACACCCAGTGCTCTTCCCCACAAGTGCCCTCCTCCACGACAATCAACCCCTTCCTGTTCCCCTTCCCTCCTCAGCCCTCAGTATGTTCTCAGCATTCAAAAGTCTCTCATGATTTGCCTCCCTCTCTCTCCCCAACTCTTCCCCCCTCCCTTTCCCCTTCCCATGGTCCCCTATTAGGTTTCTCCTGTTAGACCTATGAGTGAAAACACACGGTATCTTTCCTGCTATGCCTGACGTACTTCGCTTAGCAAGAGTCCCTCCAGGTCCATCCATTTTGCTACAAATGGCCAGATTTCATTCTTTCTCATTTCCATGTAGTACTCCATTGTATAGATAAACCACACCTTCTTGATCCACTCATCAGGTGATGGACATGTAGGCTCTTTCCATGTTTTGGCTATTGTAGAAAGTGCCACTATGAACATTGGGGTACATGTGCTCCTATGCATCAGCACTCCTGTATCCCTTGGGTAAATCCCTAGCAGGGCTATTGCTGGGTCATAAGGGAGTTCTATGGATAGTTTTTGAGGAACCTCCACACTGTTTTCCAGAGCGGCTGCACCAGTTTACATTCCCACCAACAGTGTAGGAGGGTGCCCGTCTCTCCACACCCTCGCCAGCATCTATAGTCTCTTGATTTGTTCATTTTAGCCACATGCCCATTGTTTTTAATGTATTGCTACTGATGCATAAGAATGTAATTTTTGACATTTCTCGTGAACTTTTCTAATTTGGGTTAGGTATGAATTTGAGTATATTTCTGGAGATTAGCACTTAACATTCATCACATTTAATGAAAACTTAAAAAGGAAGCTTTTTTAGAAGGGTCATTTTGTTAACTACAAGAAGCAGGAAGCAGAGTGCACTATGGTGAGAATCAGGAATACTTTGGGAAGTTTTGTTTGTTTTAATTGACACTTTGTCATTGCCTGCTCTCAGTTAAAGAAATTGGTCAATTCTATATGCCTAAAATACTGTGTTAGAATCAATTGTTCTGGAATTTAAAGTTTATTTATTGTTTTTTTATTAATGGGCATATTAAGGAAATAGAGTGGATACATTAAAGAATTACAAAGTCCTTTGATAATATAGAATAGTAAACATACATCTTCAATTTTTTTCTTCATAGTCAATTGGTGTCAACACTGGTTTGAATATTTTCCTAATCCTCCTATCAATATTCTCAGTATGATAGAAAATGTTTTGGCATTTCACGACAAGGAACTACTGCAGCATTTCATAGATCATGATATAACTTCCCAGGTAAGGAGGATAAGGTTTTTAGAATAACATGACTTATTTTGGAAGCTCACATTGGTTCTGGTATAAATAAGGCAATATTTTCTTGAAAGAGTATAATAAAAAACAGGTCACCTTTTATATTTTAGATTTTATTCCATTCTTTCTCTCCATTAAACTGATCTCTTAAAAATATATAAAGAAGGGTCCGTAGTGAGGTAGCTCTTTTCATAATTGTTTTTAATATAACGACTTTAATAGCTACATCAAATGTAAGAGAGTATCAGCGATGACTCACAACTTTCCCGTAGAAGACTAACGAATTTTTCCTTACTGGTTGTAGCTGTATGCATGGCCTCTTCTTGAAACCGTTTTTTCAGAAGTGCTAACAAGAGAGGAGTGGCTAAAATTATTCGATAATGTCTTTTCCAACCACCCGTCATTCCTCCTGATGACTGTCGTGGCCTACAACACGTGTTCCAGGGCGCCGCTGCTCCACTGCCGTCTCAGAGATGACTTCGAGGTGAATACCTTGTTCTCAAGTAGCAGGTCTCCGCTTTCCTTTATGTCCGTTGACAGATCCATTCGCTTATCAGGCACGTACTGCACGTGCGGCGCCAGTGCTGGTGGGAAGCAGCGGAGAGCAAGTTCTACGCAGCCTGACCCTGACGTGGGTGGTAGATAACTCAGCAGGCAGCCGGAGCACACCAGCCGTCTTAAAGTCATCGCTTCAGAAAACAAACTTGGTCGCGTTAGAGTTGAGTGCTTGTTGCCTGTGGAAGAGGTGTTTAAGTGTTGTTAATTCCGTGCGGGGTTTTATCAGTGACCCATCTGGCCTGTGACAAGCTGGATGCTCATCACACAGGGTGGAACTAGGAGAAACCTGAGGCTTGGCCGGAAGGTTACTTGACAGAGAGCATTAGAGGAGGTTTTTAAAGGGAGAAGGTTTTTTTGGTAGACAGGATGAAGTTTGTTATTTTGTGGTTCCCATCAAACTTCATTTTTACTTAATGTTCACCACATACATACATGTATATATTTTAGAGTTCGGACCTGGCAGAACACATTAATGTGGAAACAGTTCAGATATGTTTGATGAATCAAGCTAGTTTATTTTCAGTTTTATTTATCTTGGATTTTGAAGGGAAAAGAATCCAAGCAGAAAAGTTTGCTCCATTGTTGGGCAAAGCATTCTTCTGATACAAAGGAAGCCTTTGGTTTGAATTAAAATTTTCAAAGTTATTATTTCAGATGTTTGGTTTTGAAATTTTGACTTTGAAAATACGAAATTGGACCTTCATTTTAAAACTTAGGCTAAGAAAACCCTCAGCAAACTTGCCAAAAAGAAAGAAAGAAGGAAGGGAGGAAGGAAGAAGTCCTCCTAAAGATAAATTCACATTTACTTTTTAACTCTTGTTTTCATTCTACCTCATTCCGGCTTTGCTCGGTAAATCTCAAACACGAAGTTTTCTTACAGTATTTTTTCCATCATCGGAATAACCTGGATATCAGTGTTGTGATTAGAGAAGTTTATCGTCTCATGGACGCCACTCCTACTGACATCCATCCAGACGGCAAGCTTGACGCCTTCGTGGCGCTGACGAAAGGACAATATCCAGTATTTAACCAGTATCCGAAGTTTATTGTGGACTACCAGACCCAGGAGCGGGAGCGGATAAGAAATGATGAGTTGGACTTCTTACGAGAGAGGTAATCCTAGAATAGTTGTTCTTTGTGTGGTAGAAGCAAAATCTGTAATAAATACAGACAAAATTTTTATAAGAAACACATGTAAATTAGTATTTGTGTAAAATCAGAGTTCGAAGGCTAGAAATACCTTTAAAGACTTAATTCTTGTATCTAGAAGTGAAAGAATGACATAGTAATCAGGTATACATCTTGTGTTTTGGTTGTTCTTGGATTTTAAATTGCTCAGTTTCTTTGAATTTTTTTGTAAGACTTGAATGGGACATCCTTTTCAATGCTTTTTTCTAAAGTTTATTTATTTATTTTGAGAGAGAGCGTGCATATTTGATAGAAAGTAGGGGGAGTAGAGAGAGAATCCCAAGCAGGCTCCACACTGTCAGCCTGGAACCTGATGTAAGGCTTGAACTCACAAACTATGAGATCATGACCTAAGCTGAAATCAAGACCATCAGCCAATCGAACGAACCACCCAGGCGCCCCCTTTTCAATGTTTTCTGCTACTGTAATGAGGTAAAATTTTATTTATGGAAGTGAAAGGCGTCAAGGTCTCAAGGGGAAATAGCAATTTGCCCTTTCATAAGCACAAGTGCATATTGGGGTCTTGTGTGGCATCTTGATATAATAATAAATATTATCTATTTAAGGCAGATGGTTGAAGATATGCAAGCTGAGGTAGACCAGCAGAGAGTTGAAGATGAAGCTTGGTACCAAAAACAAGAACTGCTTCGTAAAGCTGAGGAACAAAGGCGAGAAATGCTCTTACAGGAGGAGGAGAAGATGGTGCAGCAGAGACAGAGGTATGTGTCCATCGTTTTGGAAAAATCTGGACATATGAGTTAGTTGAATAATTTTTATTTTCTTTTTTTCTATATATAGCATTACCCAGCCATGGCATTTCCATTAGGCAAATAATTAGGCTAATAAAAAGAAACCTGCACACACAGCATTTCAAAAAGTTGGCATATAGTGAAATGTAATCTAAAACTGTATTGAATATAACTTTGCACTGATTACTCAGAAGCGATAGAAGATCTGATATTCCTTGGAGGACATTATTAGAAACATCATTGTCCCGCAGGCAGAAATGCACTGTCATACAGTGCTGGGTAAATCACCTTTAGAGGAGCATAATTTTTAAAATTATGTTTGAAACATATCTATGTGACTTGAAAATTGAAACATAAAAAGATTATCTCCTTATGCATTTCATGTGTTGGAGGCCAGGGGAAGAAGTATGAAATGCTTATTCAAAGTATATTCATAAAGCAAAATGTTTAAATTAAGATTATGGGATGGACTTTGAGACTACACCAAACGGTGAGGAAACTCACTTCTGTAAATGATTTTTACTCTTGGATGGGGCTTCATGAAACCAATTTCTGTGTGGGGTAAAAAGAATGACTGAACTGAGCAGTAACCTGCCCCTAAAATTCTGGAAGAAAAAGCACACGTAATCTTTGGTAACGCTCGGGCGTGTTCTGGCATTCTTCCTTCAGAGAAAGGATGTCGATTATATTGAGATCATCTGAGCGGACCTGTTAAGAACTTCTCAATATGAAAAGAATAGTCCGTTGTGTTTGGAACGCCTGTCATGGTCAGGACCGCAGGCACGGGCGTCTTTCCCTGCGCGCTGACTCCTGCGGCCTGACGAGCGCGGCAGCAGCCACGCAGGGGAAGCGGGTCAGAACGGGGGCCGGCCTTGCACTGTTGCGAAGCGTAGCATTTTTCCATTTAAATCTACACTGGGACATGTTCTCATGCGCTCCTCTTGACGTATTTTGTGTTTAAGACTAGCTTCTGTGAAAAGAGAGCTGAAAGTGAAGGAAATGCACTTACAGGATGCTACAAGAAGGCGCTTTCTGAAGCTTCAGCAAGACCAGCGGGAAATGGAACTAAGAAGACTGAACGATGAAATCGAGAGAAAGGTCTGTGACTCTCCTCACAGTACCCACACATGGTCTCCGTTCACTGTCACTCAGATGTCCTGACCACCTTCACGCTAAAGGTTGTTGCCAGGATCCACAGTGAATACTAAATAGCCCCTTTGGTTTTATTTACTTTTTCCCTCAGCTTTTCCCAATTCTTTTCATAGTTCATTAATAGTTAAAGATTTCAGAAATGTCAAGAAAATTCGTCAGTTTGGTGGGTGTCCTTGACTATTTCTCTAAAAATAGAAGAATCAGTTAACCACTCTGAAGTAGGGGAAGTACTCTTTTTGAATAAAATTTGCACATGGCCAGTATCAGAAAATTTCCATCATTAAATACATGGAGTCAAAAATGGATCTTTCCTGCTCTTCTCTCATTTTGTCACCAGAGATAAAATGAGAATGTGGATATGTATCTTTTTCTTTTCCAAAGATTTCATTTTTAAGTAGTTGCTGTACCCAACATGGAGCTCAGACTGACCCTGAGACCAAGAGTCTCATACTCCACTGACTGAGCCCGCTGGGCACCCCCTAGCTTTTTCCTTTTCTGTGGTTGCATAGTATTCCATCGTGTGCCTGTGTCACAATTTATTTAACTAATCCTTTGCTGTTGGACACTGACCTTGTTTGCAGTGCTGTGCTCTACAAGACGGTGCTAGGTTGTACATTCTCAGTACAAACCTTGACTCACACACATAGTCTTGTTGAGTAGATTCCAAGGCATGCCAAATTATCCTCCCAAAATGAACCCACCTAAGATATTTTAAGTGTATGTGTAAGAGTACCTATACCCTTGTCAATTTGGAGTGCATCGGTCTTAATATATGGCAGTCTGCTAGGTGGAAATTATATATTCTAATTTGCCTTTTTTTTTCTTGCTAGGGAGGTTAAATATGTCTCCAGTTACTTGTCTTCTGTTTGTGGAAGAACTATGAATTGTATTTCTAAGTCATTTGTCTGCTTTTCTGTCCAGTTTTTTCCACCAATGTACATGGTCCGTTGGTGCCATCTGGGGCAGTGCTATCCAGTAGACATACAGTGTGAGCCACATAGGCAGTTTTCTAACAGCCACATTAAAGACGTAAGAAGAAACAGGTGCAATTAATTTTAACAACATTTTATTTTATTCCATATATTTACAAATTATTTTAATATGTAATTAGTATAAAGATGTTCTTAATGAGCTCTTTTACTTTTTTTTTTTTTTAACTAAATCTTTGAGGAGCTCCTGGGTGGCTCAGTGGGTTAAGCCTCCGACTTCGGCTCAGGTCAGATCTCACGTTCGTGGGTTTGAGCCCTGCGTCAGGCTCTGTGCTGACAGCTAACTCAGGGCCTGGAGCCTGCTTCCAGTTCTGTGTCTCCTTCTCTCTCTGCCCCTCCCCCTCTCATGCTCTGTCTCTCTCTGTATCAAAAACAAATAAAACATTAAAAAAATTTTTTTTAACTAAATCTTTGAGGGGCGCCTGGGTGGCTCAGTTGGTGAAGTGTCCAACTTGAAGTCATGATCTTGTGGCTTGTGGGTTCAAGCCACACACTGGGCTCTGCTGACAGCTTGGAGCCTGGAGCCTGCTTTGGATTCTGTGTTTCCCCTCTCCATGCTCCCCTCCTCCCCCAAATAAACATTTAAAAAAATTTTTTAACTAAATCTTTGAAATCCACCAGTCTGCTTATAGTACACTCAATCTGGACGGGTCACGTTTTAGTGCTCAACAGACCTATGTGGCTAGCGGCTGCCACACAGCACAGAGTTGGGACAGTAACCCTTCTGTCCATTGTAAATGTTTTCCTCACATCAGTGTTGCTTGTCTCTTAAGAGTGGCTGTCATGTCTTTTTTTTTAATCATGTAAAATACTTTAGTTTTTGAATAACTTTTCATGTTTATGATTTGTAGCTTCCATATCCTATTTATTTATTATTTTTTTTTTAGGTAGGCTCCATGCGCAGTGTGGGGCTTGAACTCATGACCCTGGGATCCAGAGTTGGATGCTCTACTAAATCAGCCAGGCACCCCTAGTGTCCTCTTTAGAAAGACTTTGCCATTCTAAGATTACATTACTGTATATGCATATTTTTTCAAATTTTATGGGTTTTTTTAAAATGTTTTTTCGTTTTTGAGAGAGAGAGAGAGAGTATGAGCTGGGGGTGAGGTGCACAGCAAGAGAGAGAGACACAGACTTTGAAGCAGGCTCCAGAAACAGGCAGAGAGCCAAACACGGGGCTCAAACACACGAACTGTGAGATCATGACCTGAGCTGAAGTCAGCCACTCAACCAGCTGAGCCACCCAGGTGCCCCTCTGTTGTGGGTTTTTGTTTTGTTTTGTTTTGTTTTGTTTTGTTTGACCTTTGATGTGTCGCAAGGATCAGCAAATTATAGAGCACCAGCTAAACTGGCTTGCTACCTGTTTTGTAAGGACCTGAGTAAGAATGGTTTTAACTTTTTAATTTTTTTTCTGTTTTTTTTTTTTATTTATTTTTGAGAGACAGAGAGAAACAGCACAAGCAGGGGAGGGTCAGAGAGAGAGGGAGACACAGAATCCGAAGCAGGCTCCAGGCCCTGAGCTGTCAGCACAGAGCCCCATGTGGGGCTGAGACCCACGAACCGTGAGATCATGACCTGAGCCAAAGGCGGATGCTTAACCAACTGAGCCACCCAGGCGCCCCTGGTTTTAACTTTTTAAGTGGTTAAAAAAAATTAATAATTTCATGACATGAAACTTATATGACATCTTAAAAAACATGCGATTGACACCTCAGTATCCCTAAGTACAGTCTTACTGGCACACGGTCACGCCCGTTCTTTGATTAGCGGGGGCCCTTGCCGGCTGCTGGTCACCGAATGTTCCATCCCCGTGGCTTTATCCGCTCCCTGGCTCGGCCTGCCTCAAGCCAGCACCACACGGAATGGCAACTTTGTAACATTTTTCTGACTAGTAGACCTAAGTCCCACCATTAGGCTGCCTTTTCATAGTTTTCTTCCACATTCTCAAACGTGTGTCATTTCAAATGGACTTTGAGAATCTTACCACGCTTTCTTTCTGAATCCTTCCCTCCTCTGATCCTAGCAGCATTTTTATTGGGATTGCATTGAATGTATAGATTAATTTAGGGAGTTTTAAACCTAATTTTGGTAAAATACAAAGTATTTTTCCAATCTCTGAAAGTACTTTTTTAAGTTTATTTTTGAGAGAGAGAGAGAGAGAGAGAGAGAGCATGAGCGGGGGTGGCAGAGAGAGAGGGAGAAAGAGAGAACCCCAAGCAGGGTCCATGCTGTCAGCACAGAGTCCAATGTAGGGCTCAGTCCCATGAACCGTGTGATACGACCTGAACCGAAATCAAGAGTCAGGCGCTTAACTGACTGAGCCACTCATGTTGCCTCTGAAAGTATTTTGAATTCATATATTAGAAATCTGTTATCTCTTTTTTATAGCATCAGATAATAGTTTTTGTTTTGTTTAAAGCTAATTAATTTTAAATTGGATTTTGAAAGCTATCATTCCTTTTATCTCATCTAGCAAATGAGGTTGATAATACATTAGTCTAATAAGGCATGTGTTCTCCAAAAGTAATACAGGCTTACAACTCTGACCTCTTTATTCCAAACTCTTTGAGATAGTGAAGGCAATTGTTTTGTCAAAGAATCCTGGAAAGTCCTTTCAGTTCCCATGATCTGGCCTCTCCTTACCCTTCCAGCCTCCTGTCCCTCACCTCCTTCTTCAAGGCAAGCTCTGACCCTACTGACCTTTCGGAGGTTTTCTACTCGGAGATAGGCACCAGCAGGAAGACAGGGTCCGTGCGAGATGTACAAGTGACCGCACGTTCGTTAGCAGTGAGCAGAGTTGATGTGCGTTAGCTCTGGCACGGAGCTGGGTGTGTGTCTAAGACTTCCTAAGCGGAGGAGCTTCTCTAGTTGAAAGTCCTAAAAGGCGTTATTAACTGTACCAAACCTCCCCTCCACCTATCAGCATTTTCCTACTCTTGTTTCATAAGCTCAAGCATCCCCACCTCTGAGCCAGCTGCGCTCCCAGGAACCCCCTTACGGTGACCCGGTTGCCAGCCAGTAGTTTATTTGCTTCCCAGTGCGTGTCCTGCTTGTGCATCCCACTGTAATTCAGTCTTCACTCTTTGTTTCTCTGATGAGAGGTGTTCAATGGTGTGTCTCTCCAGTGTCTAACGCTCAGGGACACAAACAGTAGTGCAGTCATTAAATGTTTACTAAACAAAGGAATGGGCTGAGATGACCGATGGGTGCTTTGGTTTGTTTTGTTTTGTTTCTGAAACACGCGTCTCGCCTAAAAAGTGGGGACTTTGGGCAGCCAAGTATTTTATTAAGATAGCTCCTAAGTTTCTCTGTCTACCTCAAAAAGGCCTTATTCAAACCCTCCAGTGTAGAGGGGTGAAAAGCTCCCAAGTAATCAAAATGTGGGGAAAGGTAAACTTAAAATTAGCGAAGTCCGAGGGGTATCTAGGTGGCTCAGTTGGTTAAGCATCTGACTTTGGCTCAGGTCATGATCTCATGGTTCGTGGGTTTGAGCCCCGCATTGGGCTCTGTGCTGGCAGCTCAGAGCCTGGAGTGGCTTTGGATTCTGTGTCTCTGACTCTGTCTCTCTCTCTGCCCCTCCCCTGCTCATGCTCTATCTCTCTCAAAATAAACATGAAAAAAAAAGCTAACTAAGTCCAAGCAGGGCACCTTTAAACTTGGAGTTCCAAAGTGAATTTTTAAAAGTATAGACATTTAATCAAAAAGAACATTAAATAATGTTATATTTAATAAGATTAAACATTCTATATTTTTAGCCACTGCAAATTTAAATTGCTCAAGTTTTTCTAACACATAATATTGGCTGATAGAATATGGTAAGAGCGCCCATCTGTTCTCCCAGTCTGGGTGGATGAGCATATGGTAATTGTACTTTGCTTTTTAGAAAATTAAGCTTAACTTTAACTCAGACATTATTCCTACACTCGACAGTGAGTGTTAATATCCTGTCAATTACTCTGATAGCAAAAACCCAATACTTCGTACTGTAAACACTATTAGGGGGTTGTGTGGATTTCAAGATTACCAAATCCGTGAAACAGAAATAATTTTGTAAATTCCTCCCGGTGTTCACAGTTTGTTGCTTGGCCATAGGTACATATGAGAGATCGAGAAATTGCTACTGCGGCAAAAGACCTAGAAATGAGACATCTGGAACTGGAATCACAGAGTAGACTTTACGAGAAGGTATAAATCATCTGTTTTCACCACAAGAGCCGCAGGGTTTATACAAACTCTCTTTAGATTGTATTTATTCATGATGTTTTAATGTTTCTTTTTTTTTAATCAGAATAGTGTCATCCAGGATTATAAGATAGCCAGAATGTCTGAATGTACAGTTTATTGTAATTCTTTAATTCACCTGTCTCTTAGCAACTTAGTTTAGTGTCTGAAGCACCAACTGTAAGCCCCAGATTTGGCCTCAGGATTTTCTGTCAACACACTGAGTTTCCCTCTATCTGTGTAGTACTGACTACAGAATCGCCCGATGTGTCCCAACGGTTTAACAGAGTAAATCAGACAAGAGCTGTACAGAATTTTAAATCTGAATCTTTGGGAATCAAATTGTCAAGTATCTACTTAGAATATACAATTGCGTTTCCACGACACAGGAAAAAGGAACTTTTGTTAGTATGAATATTTATTATTTGGGATAAGCATTTTGTCACTCATGTATTTAATGTTGAAACCATAAGTTGTCACTTCCCTCAGTCCTCTTAAAGTGAGACTTTGAGTTTGAAATTAGCGAACACTGCAAATCTGTAGCAGCTAACATGACTGTTACACTAAATAAGATTTAAAACACATGGCATCCGTTCGTGTCTATGACACGTGTACACGCCACGCTGCACTCCTCGAACTGAGCCGGGGGTTCGCACTTCGGCTGAGTCTCCCATGATTTTGAGTTCATTTGAACCAAACCTTAATTTACTTTTTACTATCTTTCCTTTGGGGGAGATGGGCGGTGGCACCTGGGGGGCATGATTTCCAGATTAACAGAAAATTTGCAAGTAACATACTAAGAGTTTCCAAGTCTGTTTCTCTCAGATGTCTCAAATATTAACATTCTGCTAAATTGGCATTATCCTTCTCTTTCTATCTGTACACAGATACACACATAGATACTTTTTTTTTTCTAAACTTTTTAAGAGAATGTTGCAAACATGATACCCTTTTACCTTCAAATACTTCAGTGTACATTTCCTAAAACCAAGGAATCCTTATTGCGTGATCACAGAACACTTGTCAAAATCAGGAAATGAACATATCATTATCTGTTGTATAAGCCTTATTCAGATCTTATCAGTTGTCCTAAAAATGTCCTTTAGAGCAGGGGCGCCTGGGTGGCTCAGTCAGTTGAGCATCCGACTTCAGCTCAGGTCATGATCGTGGGTCATGAGTTCGAGCCCCATGTCAGGCTGTGTGCAGACAGCTCAGAGCCTGGAGCCTGCTTCAGATTCTGTGTCTCCCTATCTCTGGCCCTCCCCCACTCGTGCTCTGTCTCTGTCTCTGTCTTCCTCTCTCTCTCTCTCTCAAAAATAAATAACCATTTAAAAACTGTACTTTGGAGCAAAAGAGAATCTAAGATAATCCATTTTTTTCAGTTGTCCCGTCTCTTTAGTCTCCTCTAAGTGAGCGCCATTCCTGAGTTCTTTACTTCTTTGTATTTTATAGCAATTATATTTTTGAAGCATTTGACCAGGTATTTAGTAGAATGTCCCTCAGGCAGCATTTGTGTGTCGCTCCCTCGTGGAAGGTTCAGCTTGCACACTTTTGGCAGGAATGCCTGAGACTTGACGCTGAGTTCTTTCCATGCATCAGTGTGTCCGTATCATTTTTGCCCTCTTTTGAGGGAAGTATTTATTAAGCAAAGTGATAGAGAAGACTGAACCTACTCAACAAAACTAATGTATAAAGTCATGAATTTTATCTGGTCGTTAGATTCAGACTCGCGGCTACTGCCCTTTTCATCGACTTTAGTGATTAGTACTTTCTTTATCTGCCAAACTTAGCTCTTGCATTAGGTTGATTAGCTGTGTCTATTTCTAAACCAATTACACCCTAGAAAACAGATAATATTGGGTTGCCCTCTGCTGGAAATATATGCTCAATATTCCATATATCTCTAATTTGAATAAAAATTCTTTTAACAAAAGAATAAAGGCACAAACAAGCGACTGCTGACCTCTGATCCAGATTCCACCCGCTTCATCCCCTAGGCCTTGTTCCATGAACTCCGTCTTCTGCCTGTGTCTTGGTCTCTCTCATGCGTACACACTGTCTCCTTGGCAGAGGCCCACCCTTGTCAACGTTGCTGCGACCATGAAATGAGTTGATATCTAGATGTCAGTGATAGGAGTCCCCAAGACTACCCTCAAGTTCAGTGATTTGCTAGAAGGCCTTACAGAACTCGGAAAAGCTGTTTCACTCATGATTATGGTTTATTACAGTGGAAGGATGCAGATGAAACTCAGCAAAGGTAGGAGGTGCCTCGCTGGCTCAGCTGATGAAGCATGCAACTCCTGATCTCAGGGTCATGAATTTGAGCCCCACATTGGTGTCGATTTTACTTAAAAACATAAGAAAACAAAACAAAACAAAACCCTCAGCAAAAGTAAAAGGCACACAGTGTAGAGTCCAGGAGAGACGAGGCACATGCTTCCAGTCGTCCTCTCCCAGTGGAGTCGTGCAGGTAGCGCTTAATGTCACCAACAGACAAGCTCACTGGAGCCTCGATATCCAAGGTTTTACTGGGACTCAGTCACGTGGCTGAACCTGGATACTTACTCTGCAGAGGTCAGGCTGGTGGGGCCCGGGGCTCCTGCCACGCGTCACATTATCACCATAAACCGTCTGGGGGAGCCCGAGACCCCAGGTGCACGGAGACACTCTTACCAGGCACTGTGTTCCAGGGCTGAGAGCTGGTCAAGGGTTAATCTTTGCTTTGGGACATTCAGGATTTGATAACTCGGACTTCTGAGCGGCCCTTTACCGCTCAGTGTCTGCTGTTGGCACACGCTGGATAGACATTCGTTTCCCATCATCCCCTCTTGTCCTAAAACGTTCTGACGCTTTACAAAAAGAATTGACAGCTTCCTCCCCCACCTGCTGCTTTAGACCGCCACCTGTCGTCCCTCCTCGTCACTGTTTGTGGATTCCCGTGGTTTTCCTCCTAATCCCTAATCGATATACATACGCTGTTTTGCCTCTTAGGAGTATCTAAGATTCTGTATTCTGCTTTTCTTTTTTACTTACTAAAATCCTTTTTCTAAGTGATTACATATCTTAGTAGTTGTCATTTGTCACAAATAGTGATGAACCAGAACTTATTTAAACTTTTTTTCCTGTTGGATGTTTAAGTGGTTTACAATTTTTGGCAATAAACTTCTTCATACATATATCTTCTCTGCATATAATTGGAAAACATTTTTAATTGTGAAGATAATTATGTTGCCAGTAGATAATTAGAACAGCAGGAATAAATCCCTGAGTTAGGAAATAACTGCTAATATCATCAATAAGGATAAGTGAGATTATTTGGTACATACAGTTGCTATTCTGCATTTTTTTAACTTAAATCTTCATGAATACCCTGTGCCCTCCTTCCTGCAACACAGTACTCGTGAGCACTCACTCCCCATTCCCGACCCTGGAAAGCACTCATTTACTTTCTGTGTCTGTGGATTTGCTCATGCTGACATTTCATATAAATGAAATCCTACATGTATAGTCTTTTGTGACTGGTTTCTTTCACACAGCATGTTTTCAAGGCTTATTCATGCTGTGGCGTGAGTTCTTCATTCCTTTTTACGGCTGAATGATATTCCATTGTATGGATAGACTTCCTTTTGTTTATCCATTTATCCTAAGTTGGTGGATATTTGGGTTGTTTCCATTTGTGGGCTGTGATGAGTAGCGCTGCTATGAAATTTTACATACAGCGTTTTGTTCGAACATATATTTTCAGTTCTCGTAGACCCGCACCCAGGAGTATAGAGTTCTCATTTCTCTACATTCTTGTGAACGGTTGTGTCTGTCCGTCTGATTGTACCCTCACCAGTGCATGTGAAGTGGTATCCCACGAGATTGATTTTCATTTTTCTAAGGACTGCTGATGCTGGGCATCTTTTCATGTGTATATTGGCCATTTTTATATCTTCTTTGGAGAACGTGTGGCTAATGTATATTCAAAGAACATGCAGCCATACTTCTGGTGTTTAATATCTCCTGTCATTAAAAAAAATTTTTTCTTTAAAGTTTTATTTATTTTTGAAAGAGAGAGAGAGACAGCATGAGCAGGGGAGGGTCAGAGAGAGAGGGAGATATAGAATCTGAAGACATCAAAAATTAGATATTTTAAATCATGTGATAATGATAGTTCTGAAAATCAGATTCTCCTCTCCCCTTAGCATTTCTTGTTTCGTAGTGACTTCACTGAGTTGATTCAGTAAAGTTGAATTTACAGAACAAAATTAAAGTCTTCACTGAGTTTTAGTGACTGGACAGAGATTTTCCTTCAGTTGCCTGGAACCAGTAAAGCGTCTAGGTGTTTGCCAAGGCGCTCTGTGTGCCTTCTGTTGGGGCGTGGCTTCAGCACTTACTACGCAGCTTACAACTCTGAGTTCCCTTCCTGACTGTGCAGCACTCATGTTCAGCAGACTCACGCGCCTAGCACTCGCTCAGGTCTGGGCCTTCACATCGCCCTGGGCATGTGCATAGCCTTCCACATGCACATGGACTTTAGGTCTCCAGGAATCTCTCAGCTTTTCAAAGTGCCCCGCAGACATCTAATTCTTCAACTTTTCCTGTAGAACTTTTTGATTAACTTGTGGTTTGCACTGCGATAGGCTGTCTCCAGCAGCCAAGATATTTACCAATTTCCTCTAATGTTTTTCAGCAAATGTTCCCAGGGAAAAGGTGGTTCAAAGTAGTGAGTTCTGAGTCACGACACACAGCTTTGGGAGGAGGTTTTTCCAGAGCCGCCACACTGGTCAGATGGGGACTGTTGGTGGAGGGTGGGAGTTTGAAGGGGTCCCACCTCCATTTTGCCCCCTTCTTTGGCTGCCAGGTCACCAGTTTTCAAGGCTAATGCGGAGCTTAGGGGTCGGGTGGGACTAGGATAACGCGAGTTAAAAATGCCCCCATGCTTTCTGTTCTTACCCGAGGTTCAGCCATTTTTATGAGTAAATGCTCCTCAAATTGCTGCAAGCCTTTAGTTAATTTCCAGAGTTCTGGAAGAGGTGGGTTCCCAGGTGTTCTGAGGGCTTTTTTGGACAAAAGTATTTTCAGAGGACCCTGTACTCATATTTTCACTGATGTCACTGCTGTTTGCTTTTTACTTTGAAAATTAGATGACTACAGTTTTTATTTGTATGCTAGTATTCTGGGCGGGAAAAGGTCATTTTGTGTTCTAGCATTTATTATGTAGATTTGTGATTGCTCTCTCTCTTTTCTTTTTTAACAAATGTTCTTTTTTCTTTTAACAGAATCTCATTAGAAATCATGAAGCTGTCGCAAGAGAGATGAGAGAAGATGCAGATGCCTACAGACGAAAAGTGGATCTTGAAGAACACATGTTCCACAAACTGATAGAAGCAGGTCAGACTCAGAACGAAAAAACTCAGAAGGTAAAAATATGGTGAACTTAGTGTATGTAGAGAGGGGGAAGTTTCCATCTGGCATCCTTTTCTGTGTTTATTTTTCCCTGCCCTGCCTCCCACATCTGTCATCCTTCCAAAGGGAGAAATTCAAAATTGAACTCTGCGAAGGAGTTAATTCATTTCTCTGCTTCAGTTATCATAGCTCTTAGAATCTCACATTATTTTATTTATAGGCTACTTCACTGCCAGACATATACAAGTATCTTTTATATTCTTTGAGAATTTTCAGACCTAGAAGAAGGTACAAGGGAAATAGTATCTTTATCAATACTAACCTACGGTGCTACATCTCAGAAATTATCCCTGAGCAGATTAGTTGCAAAGCATCAGGTCTTTGCCTGGTATATACGTCAAGGTTTCCAAAGTATATTATGTAGAATATTAGTAACTATCATTCAGTAAAATAGGGGGTGGCAAATAAGAATTAGAAGTGCTGCTTAAAGTTGGGATTTTTCAGGCCACCTGGGTGGCTCAGTCAGTTTAGCGTCTGACCCTTGATTCTGGCTCAGGTCACAGTCTCACGGTTCATGGGATCAAGTCCCAGGTCAGGCTCCCACGGTTCATGGGATCAAGTCCCAGGTCAGGCTCCGTCTGTGCTGACAGGGCTGAGCCAGCTTGGGATTTTTTCTCTCTTTGTCTACTTCTCCCTTGCTCTGTCTCTCTCTCTTAGAATAAATAAATAAACTTTAAAAAAAAGAAAGTAGGGTTTTTCATGCCAAATTTGAGGATATGGTATATTGTGAAGCTTTAAGAAAATTTCCCAAACTTATTTTGTAGCATTTCTGTGAAGTACCCTTTCAGAAATGCTGGCTTAAGTGAATTGAAATAGAATTTGAGAACTTCAAGAAAGAACTTTCTGTATTATCCAGTCCGCAAAATGCTAAGTAGTCCATGGCCAGGCCTGGCCCTGGTCCAAAAGCCGGCAATAGTATAAGATTTCTCTGTCTTCTGTTCAACAACCATCCTTGGCTGATCCCATCAGAATAGCCCACCATTTATTTTTCCTTATAGGCTTTTGTTCAGTCTGTAAGAATGGGCTCTTCTGACTCCTTTTCACAGGTTGAAACGTGGAAATTGTTAATCCCATCCATTCCTGAGCCTAGAAATTCTCAATCTTAACTGTGCATTAGAATCACTTTTGTCGAAGTTCCGATACCTAGCCGCTTCTGAGACTGATGGAATGGGTCTGTGCCGGGTCCTGGACCCCGGTTTGTTGCAAACACCGTTTGGTTACAAACAGCCGCCCTAGACGCTTGTTTACATCGAACGGATATACCATATTTTATATATAAGCTGACCTTGTTTCTGAAATTTACAAATGTTTCTTAGTTAATTGAAGAAAATTTGGCAGAAGCTGAACAAGCATGTCTAAATGCTGACTGGCGAATTCAAGCTTTACATAAACAAAGATGTGATGACCTGCAGCGGCACGAATGTTACCAGGAAGTGGCCGAGCTCCTTCAGGAAAACAGAAGGAAAGAAACAGAAGTATTGAACGCGATGGTGGGGGAGGGGGCTAAAAAGGTAAGAATGAGGTTACAGATTTTTTGCTATTTATCATTTAAATTTTGAAATATAATCAACAGAAGCATCAAACCAGATCATTTTTGTTGGAAAAGCTAACCTAATTTTATTAGGTACATGCAGAGAAGAAATCTGATATGATACCTAAAACTGACTAGGCATCTTCCTCATTGACATTAGTGCCTCTCAAGTCCTCAGCTTCCTGGAGTGGATTCGTTCTGGCTGATTGGATAACATTACTACTTTAATCTGCCTAGCTTTCGATTCTTACAATATAGATGACTTTAAACAGTTAGGAATTCTATGTAGCTACTACTAACAAAACCCGAAATAATAGTGACAATGAGCAAGATGGAAGTGTGTCTCTGTCATGTGAAGGAAGTCTGGGGGCAGGAATCCGGAGCCGCCTTCCTGACCCCAAGGTCAGTAGGGAAAGGGCCTCCTTCAGTCTCCTGCACCACTTCCTGGGACATGGCTTCCCTTCTCGAGGACAGCTTCCCGCCGAGATGGCCTCCGGTTTCCCAGCCGTCACAGATGCGTTCCAGGCCGCAGGCGGAAGAGAGGGCAGAAGTCGAAAAGGGCCAACCCCCAGCTGAGACAACCCTGTAACTCCTTTCCAGAAGTCCCACGTCACATTCTAGCCACATTTGTCTGCAGAGGATGTTGGGAAATGTCATATTTTTAGCAGGGAGCATTATCATCCCAAATAAAATTAGAATTCTGTTCCTAAAGAAGAATCAGAGAATGGGTTTCGAGGCGGCAGCTAAGAGTATGTGTCACGCAGACGGGCCCGTGGGCCGGCCCCACCGCGGCGGCGCCCCAGCTCTGCAGAGACCGCCACGGGCGCCGTGCACCGCCCGAGGACCCTGCAGAGCTGCGAGAGGCCAGGCACTGGAGGGCTGGAGCTCACTCCTCCTGCTGCTGCTGTGTCGTGTTGTCTTTTCTGAAAGCTTCGCATAATGTACTTCCTTCAAGTCACCATCCCTGTTCTTTCTCCTGCTACTCCATCTCATGTGGCCCTGAGGCCACTTTCAGTCAAGGACAGGGAGGGGCAGGAGTGATGTCTGCCGAGGCTGTTCTCCTCGGGAAAGTTACGGTGGGGGACCAGGTCTTCGAGGATTGCTGACCTTGGCCCTAGACTGTGCACTATTAGGTGCTGCTGTGCTTGGGTTAAAACGGTATTATTTGAGGGTGGGCTCAGAATCACTGTCAGCGCTTTCCATTTCACACAGAGGTCCTTTGTATCTGGTGGTCTAGCCTCTAAAGCTCGCTGGACTACTGTGTGGCCTGGGGACATCCCGAAGACTCAGTCTGCTTATCGGTCACAGGAAAGGCTGGGATTTCTGTGTTCTTCCTGGCCCTGATGAGTCTCTAAAGTTGTGTCTCTTCATGCATATTTAATGCCTTAGCGTTTCTGTAACAAAAATTATACTATATGTTAACTAACTTGGATTTAAATTTTAAATTATATGTGTGTTTGCATATAAGAACTGTAGCATAGAACATTGATAAACTTTAGGAGTTGTACAATATCTTAAATGTATTATTTTTAGTTATCCTTGAGCTAATTTTAAGATCAGTGTTTTCTCTCTTTAGGAAAAAGCCAGTTGGGGGGGAGTAGAAATTCCTTGACTTCCATGGCAGAGCTGGGCAAAGAATTCATTCTCTGAACTTTGTAGATCTTATTATTAAGGGATAGCGTGCAAATTAAATAAGAAAATTGTCATTAATTTTAAAAACTACATCCCTCAAGCTTTGACCCTTGAAATGTGTTGGAATGACTTGTTATCTCAAAGACAGTGGGCACCTGTGTGTGTGCTCTGTGGCATGTCACACGCGCCTGCACCTTCAAGGGTCTTCAGCCTTGGGCCAGGACTGGCACCCAGCTCACCCTAGAACCAGACAGATCCTGCGCACCATGGGAATTCCTAAGGAAGTGGAGGAGAGGAAACAGAAGGGGGTTATTCCACTGTGGGAACCGACATCGCCCCAACTTTTAAGTGATTATTTTCTTTCATTTATTTGCACATAGTGGGAGGAAGCTAAAGAAAAAGACTTTCACTTGAAGTCAGAAAAGAAAGCTTCAGCTCTCTCGGATGCATCTCGAAAGTGGTTTCTGGAGAAAGAGCTACATGATGCTTTAGAACATGCTGAACACCCACACAGGACAGGTGAGTGGCGCCGAGTGCCTTTCTCTTAATGAAACTGCACCCGTTCCTCACAGGCGGTCTGTCTGCGGTCACGAACAAGTCCCCAGCTATGTCGTAGCGCTTTGTTCAGATGGTTGCCCAAAAGGTGATCACCAGTCATCATTTTTGGGGTTGCTTGGGGCTTGTTAAAACACAAATCAAAGGGGCGCCTCGGTGGCTCAATCAGTTAAGCTTCCGGCTTCGGCTCAGGTCATGATCTCATGGTTCGTGGGTTTGAGCCCCGCGTCGGGCTCTGTGCTGACAGCTAGCTCAGAGCCTGGAGCCTGCTTCCAATTCTGTGTCTCCCTCTCTCTGCCCCTCCCCTGCTCATGCTCTGTTTCTGTCTCAATAATAAACATAAAAGAATTTAAAACAAAACAAAACAAACAGCTCTGGCCAAGAAAACTCTCTGGACCGTCCTGTAGAATTTTCTGTTTTATTCCGTGGTTCCATGGTCCTTGGCATCCCCTTAATCTATCAGAATATGATTTGTTCCCAAAGTGCTATTTCTAGTTTATTTTGGTAAAAATTGGTGCTTTGCCAGTAGCTGGTCCTCAGAACAACAGTGCAGTGAGGTAGCACAAGGAAACTTCTTACAACCAAACATTAGGCTTGTTGTAACTGAAAATCTCAATTACTGTACTTAGAATTCTAAAGTAGGGGCACCTGGGGGCTCAGTCGGTGGAGCCGCCTGCTTCGGATTCTGTTTCCCTCTCTGCCCCTCCCCCACTGTGTGCATGTTGTCACTCACTCTCTCTCTCTCTCTCTCAACATTAAAAAATATATATATTTTTAGTGCCCCCAAATAAGCCCTGTACCCATTTGCATTCACTGCCCCCCAGCCCCAGGCTCCCACTGATCAACTTCCTGGTCCTGCATAGATCTGTCCACTCAGGAAGCTTCATCTAAATGGAATCCAAGGATCTGTGGTCTTTGTGTCGGACTTCTTTCACTTCACGTAATGTGTTGCAGCATGCATCAGGATTTCATTCCTTTTTATGGCCTGTATTGCTTTGTGTCGGTATTCCACATTTCGTTTATCCATTCAGGTTGTGTCCACTTCCTGGCTTTTATGAATAATGTCATTATGTGTGTAACTTTTAGAATTCACAAATTCAGAAACAAATTCACAAAAGCAGAAACGTAGGTCAGGTGCATCGTCATTTACTTATGCCTACTCTTGAAACTCCTCATTAGCCCTTGTACTTTTTTTAAAAGATTTTTTTTCATATGTATTTATTTTGAGAGAGTGAATAAGCATGGCAGGGATGGGCAGAGAGAGAGTGGGAGAGAGAGTGTCAAGCAGGCCGTGTGCTGTCAGCACAGAGCCCGACACGGGACTCCATCCCACAACCGTGAGATCAGGACCTGGGCCGAAGTCAAGAGTTGAATGCTCAACTGAGCCCCCCAGGCGGCCCATCTCTCAGACTTTAGATTTAGGTCCCACATAGCGCCCCAACCCATGAGGAAGGAGGGAGAAGAGTGTCACTCTTTGCACAAAGTAAATATTTACAACCGGCTTACGTAAGACCAGCAACCAGCAGAGCTGCTCCCTGTCCCTAACCCTCTCACACTCCCTCCTCCTCTAGGAAGAAACACTTCATGCGGGATTTTAGAGAACCTATGGGTTTAGGAGTAGAAAAAAGGAAGAACCTGCGAACAGCTTCTTCCGCATTCCTCATCAGGAATCAGTAGGCCCCCTGAAGATTGGCCCCTCTGCCTTCTTGGGCTCTTCCTACCATGCTACCTAAATTTTTAACTTTCCTAAATTTCACCAGTGAGAGACAATTTGGTTAAGAATCATCCATTTTTCAAAAGGCAGGCATGTAAGGATTTGTTATTTTCTTAGAGTGTATAAATGAAATCAGAGTCATTTGATCTTAACATTGGGAGATAATCAGCTGTAATTAGGAAAATGGCATTTTGATTGGAGGCACTCAGCACTGGTTTGTCACTCAGGGCCTAGAATAGAGGCAGCGTGAAGTAGGAGCCAGATAAGAGTGTGCCAGTGATGGCTCGTTTATTTCAAATGTTGGCTTAGTGCCAAATCTTTATTAGCAGTGGGGAAGAACTTATTATTTTCTACAAAACAGAACCTTCTGGACAATGTGAATGGCCCCTTGCAACCACTAAAATCCCAGGTCTATAAACGTAAATCATAGCTGACTAGTCATGTCCTATAAAGCGGTATTAGTCCAGAGTTTTAAATGGGCAAAAGATTTGAATGTACAGTTCTCCAAAGAAGATACACATGGCCACAATACACACATGAAAAGATGTTCAGCTTCATTAGTCATCAGGGAAATACAAACCAAAACCGTATGAGGAAAACGTTTTTTTAATACGAAAACACAGTGAGATACTGTTTCACACCCACCGGCATGACTAATCCGACAATAGCACATGTAGGGGGGCGGAGAACTGGGACAGTGCTGGAGGGGATGTGACAGGGGGCGGCCACTCCGGGAACAGTCTGGCAGCTTCTGGGAGGGTTAGACATAGAGTGACTCCACTGGGAGGCATGTGCCCGGGAGATTCGGAAACACGTCCACACAAACACTTGTATGTGAATGTGCAAAGCATCGTTATTCATAAGAGCCACAGAGTAGAAACCACCTGGAAATCCGTCAGACCAGGAATGGACCAGCGGAATATAGTACATCCATGGGATGGAAACTTCCGTAGCGATAAAAAGTGGGTGAACCTTGTAAACCTTAGGCTAAGTTTAAGGAGCCAGACCTAAAAGCACACATATCCCATGAGGTTATTCACGTGAAATGTTTAGGACAGGCAGATCCAGCGGGGCAGAAAGTGGATTGGTGGTTTCAGGGGGGTCAGGAGGGTGACCCCTAATGGCTGTGAGGGGTTGGGGTTTGGGGGTGATGAAAATGTTCTAGGTTAGTGGTGATGGTTGTACAACTCTGAATATAGGAAGAACACTGAATTGTACACCTCACCGGGTGAATTTTAGGGTATGTGGATTAGATCTCAAATGGTCATTTTAAAAAAAGACCTTAGTAAGTGCTGTTACCATGTGGGGCCTTTGACCAGGTTTAAGTTACTGCACCTTTTAAAGGGAACAGGCTTAGAACCACAGGAGCACGCTTCGGAGGACGGGCTGGTGGCACGGTGCAAGAGCCCCTCCTGGGCGGCAGTGCTGGGTCCTAGACCCAGCTTTACTCCCCGTCGTGAACTTGGCCCGAGTCACTAAGCTGGTTTATTTAGCCACTTGCATTTCTTCAGTTGGATTTGTTCAGAAATGTTGACTGGCCTTCACTTTCCCATCTGTAAAATGGGAACGTTAGAGACTAGGTGATCTTTCATGTTGTTGCAGCTCTAGCACGGAGGAACGCCACTGTCTGTGGCAAAACCATTTCCGGTTTGCGGGCCTCTGGGAGTCTTCCCAGAAACGTGCACATACACATATGCACACGGAGTTTTCCCTTATTTATGAGTTTTGTGGATTCACCAAAGCCTCCACGAACTCCACGCGTACCTGACAGAACGTGTGGAGGTAATTTATCCCTGGGAGGACGTTGCCTGCGGTGGTGACGGAGGTTAGACGAGCTGGAGCAGGGAGCCCACGGCAGAAGACGGCGGATGGGGACCGTCAGGGCCAGGCTCGGGAGCTGGGCCACATCCTGTTTGCCAACTTGGATGCGCAGCAGCATGGCCTGGAAACGCTAGTGCAGGGCTTGCCTCCCAGGTAAGAAACCGGGTGCCTGGGCTCACGAGAAGGAAGGCGTTGTGGGGTGTACCTTTTATTCCTTTTGAATTTTGTGGTGCTCATAATACAAATTCAGTACATAAATACTGATTTAAACTAATATGAATCCCCTTTGGGGCTTTAAAATATATTAAGTGAAGAACAAGTTTCAGTACAAAAAGTACAGGAAAGGAACTTTGACTTCTTATTCCTTACGTGTTCAAATTTGTCACGGTTAGCTTTTTGTGTGTGTGGTAGATTACAGGACCTCACCCCCAGTGACTTAATTTGGGGGAATTGGGACAGAGGCTAGGAAGCTGGGTTTTTGCTGTGAAATTTCATCGGCGAGTCTGTCCAGCCAGTGCGAGCCGTGGCTGTAGGCACAGGGGACCGCTCCGCGCTGGGACAGATACCTCGTGCTTACGCCACGGGCCCGGGGAGGGGGGGTTCAGAGGACGGACGGGAGACAAGGCACAGCGGGGCCTCAGATCTGGAGGACCGGGACCTGCTGTGGGAATCCTCTGCGACACTGCAGGAGCGCAGAGTGCGTATCGAGCTCATGCCAGGAAGTTAGAGCTGGCCAATTCACTACCTGATTCCACTTCTGCCAGTGTTTTATTCAAAACCTAGGTCTTCCTTCTGTAAAGTTGAATAGGAGGGGGTTTTTTGTTTTTTGTTTTTTTGTAAATTCTCTTATTAGAAACCGTTTTTTGGAGCAAATGCAGATTAGATCTACTACTACCTCTGCCACATGGCAACCCTTCAGATATTTTGAAGATAAGGGTCATATTCCCTTTCTGCACACCCGTTCAAGTTAGTCATTTGGTAATTAGCCCCAAATAGTCTTAATGATGCATTGAGCTGAATCTGTGAGTTTAGAACCGTTGGCTAAAGCCCTTGAGACCAGGTAAAAGGCATGCATCTTACCAAGTTGGTCAAACTCAGTGTGGGCTTGACTCCTGGAGGCCTGGACCCTAGTGATGGGAGTAGGAAGGAAGGAAGAGTCGTGACTCGTTAGGATGAAAAAAATTTTAAAAAAGACCTTGGTGTCTTACCGGATGAAAGGCTGTGGAAGTCAGGACAGAGAAGATGCAGCTGAGGGGCAAGTGTGACTTTTGAGATGAGAGGGATTCAAAACCAGGGGCAGCCCCAGTCGGTTCTGGAACACTGGAACACTGCTGGGTGCGCTGCTCCCGATGGCGCCCGCCTTCTCCTTTGCCCTCTGCTGCTGAGATCAGGCGCACCTGCAGGAAGCCGCCAGCAGTGGGCGCAGTCTCCCCGAGTAGTCACCGGGGAAGGCTCCATCTTGTCACAGTTCGTAATCTTCTCCAGTGTTTGGGATCTCTGTCCTAACGTCGCTGCTTTTGAGGTGGTGGCTTTTCGTTTTAGCTATTGTTTTTGGGGTTTTTTTTTAATGTATTTTGAGAGGGGGGGAGGGGCAGAGACAGAATCCCAAGCAGGCTCTGTGCAAGCAGAGCCCAACAGGGGCTCGAACCCACAAACCACGAGATCATGAAATAGAGTCAGATACTTTTTATTAAATTTTTTTAATGTTTTATTTTGATACAGAGAGAGACAGAGCATGGGGGCGGGGAGGGGCAGAGAGAGAAGGAGACACAGAACCTGAAGCAGGCTCCACGCTCTGAGCTAGCTGTCAGCACAGAGCCTGATGCAGGGCTCGAACCCATGAATGTGAGATCTGACCTGAGCCAAAGTCGGAGGCTTAGCCGACTAAGCCACCCAGGCGCCCCCAGAGTCAGATACTTAACAGACTGAGCCACCCAGGCGCCTCTTGGTGACTTTTTTTTTTAGAGAGAGAGACAGCATGAACAGGGGAGGGTCAGAGAGAGAGGGAGACACAGAATCTGAAGCAGGCTTTAGGCTCTGAGCTGTCAGCACAGAGCCCGACACGAGGCTCGAACCCACGAACTGTGAGATCATGACCTGAGCCAAAGTCAGACACTTAACCAACTGAGCCACTCAGGCGCCCCAGTGACATATTTTAAAAACACCTTTAGCTAGGGGCAGCTAGCTGCACTGCCAGTACAGAGCCTGCTTGGGATTCTCTCTCCCTGTATCTCTGCTCCTCTCCTCTCTCAAGAATAAATTAATTAATTAAAAATAAAATGTGGCACCAAAACTCCCACTTGTACCTGCACTCACCCTGCCTTCAGGATGGTGACGGCACTCCTCTCCGTGGAAACAAAGGTTTTCTCCTGGGCGGGTGTAATTTCCTAGGGACCCGTGCAATCAAGATAAGGCTTTCTCCTCACTCCCCATGTCTTTTATCTTCTCACTGCTGTACCAGTGCCCAGATGCCCAAGTGGCCAGGCTTCCGCAAGCTGTCTGCCCAGAGCCGCACAATTAAATGACACTTCTGAAGTGGATTCCAAAACACACAGTAAGTTCATAAGCAGTAAGTATTTCTTTTGTCATGTATTTATTCATTTATTCACTTAAAGACCATGTGAGCGGGGGGGGGCGGGCAGAGAGAAGAGGGGAGAGAGAACCCCAAGCAGGCTCGTTGCTGTCAGCACGGAGCCCACCTGCGGGCTCGGTCTCATGACCTGGGCTGAGATCAAGAGTTAGACACCCAGCCTCCTGAGCCACCCAGGTGCCCCTCTTCTGTCATTTAAAATTTACTATTAATTCAAGGAACATAGTGACTTGAAATATATTTATAGCTTGTTGATACCATTTTCCTAAAGCATGGATAATAGCAATCTTGAAATGGAGGTAGCAAAATTCTCAAATTTCTAACAGGGGTTAGAACGGAGACCAGACCGTAACCAAGTCAAGAACATTTGCCAGATAACATTGATGGATTTCATTCCTTTTCACCTGCATCGTTGTCCAGAAACAGTTGCAGGCTCCGGCAGAGGTCTGTCAGTCACTGAAGTAATGACATTCAGGACTATTTTTTACCTCCTTGTGGAAAGAAAATCTGAGCATTAGTTTTCAGAGCTATTACAGATTTGGAATTTTCTGACTCTCTCATGGGCTGGGCTCCATGTAATAACCACTAAAAGCATGTGTTTGCTCCGGGCACCATGGTGGACCCCCTCGGCCACTGCTGTTGGAACTGTTGGACACCAGCGGCTTCGTGCTGATGGGCTGACCTTTTGTTTGGTTTTGGGGGTGTTTTTTTTTGTTGTTGTTGTTTGTTTTTTTTTTTTTTTTTGAGAGAGTGAGAAGAGGAGCCAGGGAAGGGCAGAGAGAGAGAATCCCAAGCAGGCTCTGCACCAGCACAGATCCGGATGTGGGGCTCAAACTTCCAAACCGTGAGATCATGACCTGAGCGGAAGTCAGGAGTTGGAGGCTTAACTGAGCCACCCAGGCGCCCTGATAAGCCAACCTTTGATCCCTCCACTTGATTCACTGGAAGTTTTTATTTTTGGAAGGGACAGGGTGGAACAGAAATATGATCACAGCATTAGCTCATAAAAGAGCTGACAGTTTTCCCAATAAAGTATTTGATTTCTTTTTAAATGGGGGGGGGGGGCACCTGGGTGGCTCAGTCAGTTAAGCGCCCAACTTCGGCTCAGGTCATGATCTCACAGTCCATGGGTTCGAGCCCCACATCAGGCTCTTCTGCTGACAGCTCAGAGCCTGGAGCCTGCATCCAATTCTGTGTCTCCCTCTTTTTCTGCCCCTCCCCCGCTCACTCTTGGTCTCTCAAAATAAAGACAAATTTTTTTTAAAACTTTAAATGGGGGAGGGAACAAGAAACCCTGTTGGGCTTTGATTTCCACTGCCTTTTTCAATAAAACTGTCATATAGGGAATCAAAATTTAATAAGATCTCTTGAGTACTTTTAGAAGAACAGATTTTTAGGAACACCTAGGTGGCTCAGTATGTTGGGTGTCCGACTTCAGCTCAGGCCATGATCTCACTGTTCATGTGGGTTCAAGCCCCGTGCCGGACTCTGTGCTGACAGCTCAGAGCCTAGAGCATGCTTCGGATTCTGTGTCTCCCTTTCTGTGTCCCTCCCCTGCTCACACTATTTTTGAGAGAGACACAAACATTAAGAAAAAAGACTTTTTATACAGTGCCCTCTAAAACAAGCTTTTGAAGACATATGCCAAATAACAAGTCATGACATCCCAGAACTGTGTATGTTTGCTAACTCATATTTTACATGCATCATAGATTATGCTAGAATACGAATTAAACCAAGTCATGAATCAATGAAAGTACATGAGATTTTCAACTGTTCTCTATTCTGACATAACTGAACCTAAATTTTTAGTTACACAATTCTAAATTAGGAAGTCAAGTTTAAGGCATATGGTAAGTTTAGGTTATTTAGCAGCAAAACAAAACAATAAATGTGGTCTTCCTTTGGAGGACAATATAGCTTTCTGGAATTGGAGCTATTTAAATATATAACTAAGTATTTGAATATGTAACTAAGTTTTAGAGAAGTATACATTTTTTTAAGTTTATTTATTTTGAGAGAGAGGGAATCCCTAAGGAGGCCCCACACTGTCAGCACAGAGCCTACTGTGGGACTCAAACCCATGACCCATGGGATCATGACCTGAGCCAAGGTCAGGCACTCAACCAACTGCACCACCCGGGTGCCCTGAAGGAAGTGTATTTTGAAGGTGCTTTTCCCCCACCTTCAGATTCTAGTGTTTACCAGCCCTGAGTCCTAACCCAGTAGGAATGACTGTTACACTTGGTTAGACACAGTGTAATATTTTAACTTGACTCTCCCCGTGTTGGCCACTATTAAAACCACTTGATTTATTTAGTCATTGGGAAAGTAGTCTTGGTCTACACTTCTATTATTTTTGGCAACTCAGAATGCTTTTCCTCAATATCATTAAGCATCATAGTGAGGAAACTTACTGTTGCCAAGAACTCACTCATCCTCTTGGACAAGATTTATCCTAATGTAAAAGATTGACTGGGCGCCTGGGTGGCTTAGTGGGTGAAGCCTCCGGCTCAGGTCACGATCTCTTAGTTCGTGAGTTTGAGCCCCACGTCAGGCTCTGTGCTGACGGCTCAAAGCCTGGAGCCTGCTTGGGATTCTGTGTCTCCCTCTCTCTGCCCCTTCCCTGCTCGACTTCTGTCTTTCTCCGTCTCAAAAATAAACATTAGGAAAAAAATTTTTTCTTATCTTTTAAAAAGATTGTCTGTATCCCCCAAATGAAAAACAAGTGCTAAATAACCAAAAGTAGACGAGTTCTCCTTCTCTGATAACATTCATTCAACTCAACAAATAAATAATTGGCTTGTAAATGGAATGATATAGGGAAAAATATGTTAGGCTTTTTGTTAAAGAAATTTGGTTTTCAAATTTCATTTCATTACTGGGTTTTTGCAACATATTTACCTTTAAAATCCATGCTGTGTCATTGCTAACACCAGAACGTTAAACTATCGTTAATTTAAAATTTTGTTTTCAAGTTTCTTTAAATCAGAGAAGAGTGCAGTGGGACGCCCGGGAACAGGATCTTATGGAGAGAGTGAGAAACCTCCGCCAGAGGCTCGCCGCCCAGGCTCGCCGCCGACGTCGAGCGCCTCACCTCCTGGCCACGTAGGAGGCTGCTCACTGAGAGAGAGGGGGGGGGAGAGGGAGGGAGAGAGAGGGGGAGACAGAGACAGAGAGAGACAGACAGACACAGACCTATTTGGCAATCAAGGACACTGATTTTTACATTATTTATTTTATAGACCTGCAGACATCTACTTTTTGTATAGAAAATGTATGTATAAAAATTATGTGGACTATTTCATTCTGATGCTTTTTGGCTTGTAAATGTCTTGTACTTTTCATAATAAAATTTGTGAAGGATCATGTTAGGATCGTTCAGGCTGCAGGGACCAGCATAAATCTCTAACTTAAGTTGAGAGTTTATTTTAAAGATCAACGGAGAAGTAAAGAATAGGCGGCCATCTCAACAACCGGTGCGCGCCACAGCGCTGTCCCCCCATGGCCGGGTCTCCGCTGGCCAGCCCACCCGCTCATAACATCGGCGCCTCCTTCTCCAGACCGCACTGGCTGCCCTAAGCGCCAGAACCGGGCTCCCCACAACCTCATCATCGTGGGCAGATTACTTCCAGAACCTCTCCTGAACGTTTTTTAAAATTTATTTTGAGAGAGTGCAGGTGCACGTGCAAGTTGGGGAGGGGCAGAGGGAAAGAATTCCAAGCAGGCTCCATGCTGGCCATGAAGCCCAATCCCACAACCTTGGGATCATAACTTGAGCCAATTCAAATGCTTAACCTACTGAGGCACCCATGTGCCCCCCTGAGCCCATTTCTAAAAGGACTCTTGATCTTGGGGTTGTGAGTTCGAGCCCCACTTTGGGTGTAGATTACTTAAAATCTTTAAAAAATGAAAGATATAGCTCAGGGACTGGATGTGAGGATTAAATTAAGATAATGTCAAGTTCTGGTATTGTGTTTGACATACCGTAAGCATGCAGTACGTAACGGGATCCTTGTTTCTGTGGTTATAAAGTGTAATCTTAGAGTAAACCAAATACGTCAGTAGGCAAGATGCCTTTTGTCCAAAGGCAAAGTCCTGATGCAAGACACTGGTTTCCCAGGAGCCATTTCCAGGTAGTCCTAGCCGTGCCGTCACTGGCCAGGCTGGCTTGTGGGTGGCAATAGGGAAGTCACAGAATATGAAATGTATAATGAGAACTTGAGTGAACTAGAAATTGCTCACTTAAAAGCTTGATTCAAATTTTAAAATATTCCCCATCCGAGAGGGGAGGCAAGATGGCGGAGAAGTAGGGAGCTCCGTGTTTTTCACCTCCCCGCAGCTCTCAAACAAGGACTGAAGCCATAAGACACTGAGCTGCAAGAGTCTGGGAGGAAAAGAGACAAGAGTCCACTAAGACAGCCTCACAGGTGCGTGAGTGCGAACTGGGGAAGATAAAAACGGCCGGGCCGGAGGCTAGGAGGGGAGGGAGCCCCTCCACGGAGAGAAAGAGGCTGAAACCACTCAGAGCTGTCTCTGGAGAAGAGGAAAACGTCGGGATGGAGGGGAATCCTATCATCCCATCTGTAACCACAGGGCATTCAGAGAGAGCCTTTTCTAGCTGTGGCGCTTTCCTTGGGCCGGGTGCCCGGTCCCAGGAGGCGCCAGGAGAAAGTGCTCCCCAGGCCCCTACTCCATTCCCAGCTAGGAGGCCGCCCAGCCTGCAGGAGTACATTTGGGGCGGTATCATTAAAGTGCGGGCCTAAGAGCTGGAAACCAGGTGGGGTTGGGAAATACGACTCGGCTCACTGGCTACACCTGCAGCACAGGGAGATCTGACACAAGGGTGAGTTGCAACGCTTGGTTCAAGAAGGCACTGGGGAGCCGCATATTTTCTCCCCCAAGCCACCAAGGCGGGGCCTCAGGGAGCGGTGGAGGGACCCAGTGGAGGCCACTGAGACCTGCCTACACCAAACCACGCCCTTCCTCGCTGGAGAGCTGCCCGCCTTTTTTTGTTTTACAGGAGCCCAGGGCAAGACAAACATCGATGCATTGCCATGATTAGATCAATTCTTGCTATTCAGATATATTTTCTCTTATCTCATTCTTACCTCTCCCCTCCACTGGATTGGGCACTCTGGTCATTGGTTTGCTTAAAAGTCACACTTAGGCCACTTGTAGCAAAGCAGATGGACCTCGAGGGTGTCATGCTAAGCGAAATAAGTCAGGCAGAGAAGGACAGATACCATATGTTTGCACTTATAGGTCTAACAGACCAGGAGAAACCTCATGGAGGACCAGGGGGAGGGGAAGAGGGAAAGAGAGTTGGGGAGAGAGAGGGATGCAAAACTTGAGAGACTATTGAATACTGAAAACGAACTGAGGGTTGAAGGGGAGGGGGAAAAGTGGTGGTGATGGAGGAGGGCCCTTGTGGGGAAGAGCACTGGGTGTTGTATGGAAACCAATTTGACAAACTTTTTTTTTTAAAGTCACATTTAATCCATTCTCTTGATGGATATGCTACACCTCTATCACTACCTTCCTTTCCCTCCCTCCCTCTCTGGAATAATCAGACTATATAGTTTCTTCGGGTAACGCCGTCTTTGTTTTTTTCTCCTCTCCTAGCATATCCTCCTCTGAATTAAGCCTTTTAGTCTCTCTGCCTGGGCAATATTCAGTTTTGCTTCCTCCCCACCCCTGTCACCTCTCTTCGTGTATACCCTCTTCCATCAACACCGCCTCCACCCACCCTGCTCTTTATGTGTAGCTGGAATTTCTGGTTTTATGCTTTTAGACTGTCCTTTGTCTCTTGTTGTTTTGGTTCCTCCCCTTTTTGTCCCCCCTTTTGGTTTGATTTGTCTGTGCATTTGTGTGCTTTGGTTCCCTGTGTTTTTGTCTGTTTTCAGGGCTTCAAGAAACAAGCCAAAGTACACATGGTGGGAAGTCCCAAATATCACTATGAGTAGGGAAACAAAACCACCAATGGCACAACAAGGAACACCAGTAAAAGAACACTTCCTGAACGGACAGGCCCTGGACAGTGAGCCTCCGTTAATACAGCAGTACTCATAGGTGCGGAGTGCATAACAAGCTTTTAAAGCTGACAAGAGACAGAAAGCTAGCCAGAATGACGAAACAGAAGAACTCTCCTCTACAGAGATTCCAGGAAGAAGTCACTGCTGCAGAAATGCTCAAAACAGATATAAGCAACATAACTGAGCAAGAACTTAGAGCAACTGTCATAAAATTAATCACTGGGCTTGAAAAAGGCATGGAAGACATCAGAAGCTATTGCTACAAAGACTATGGACCTTAAAAATAGTTGTGACGAGGGGTGCCTGGGTGGCTCAGTCGGTTGAGTGTCTGACTTTGGCTCACGTCATGATCTCATGGCTCATGAGTTCGAGCCCCACATCAGGCTCTGTGCTGACAGCTCAGAGCCTAGAGCCTGCTTTGGGTTCTGTGTCTCCCTCCCCTGCTTGCATTGTCTCTCTCAAAAAGAAATAAACATTAAAAAAAAATAGTTGTGACGAATTAAAAAATGCTATAAATGAGGTGCATAATAAAATGAAGGTGGCCACTGCACAGATTGAAAAGGCAGAGAGAAGAATAGGTGAATTAGAAGACACAATTCTAGAAAAAGAGGAAGCTGAGAAAAAGAGAAATTGATCCAGGAGCACAAAAGGAGAATTCGAAAACTGAGTGATACAATCAAATGGAACAATATCTGTATTATAGGAATTCCTGAAGAAGAAGACAGAAAGGTAGTGAAGGGATAGAGAAATATCTATCATGCATCAAAAGAAGTCAAAAGAAAGCCAGAGTAGCCATACTTATATTGGACAAACTGGACTTTAAGGTAAAGGCAGTAACAAGAGATGAAGGAGGGCATTATATAATAATTACAGGGTCTCTCCATCAGGAAGAGCTACCAATTATAAATATCTATGCACCGAATTGGGAAGCACCCAAATACATAAAACAATCACAAACAATCTTATTGATAAGAACGTGCTAATTGCAGGGGATTTTAATACTCCACTTACAGCAATGGATAGATCAACCAGACAGAAAACCACTAAGGAAGCAATGGACCTGAATGACACACTGGACCTGGTGGATTTGACAGATATATTTAGAACTCTACATTCTGAGGCTATGGAATTCACTTTCTTCTTGAGTGCACATGGTACATTTTCCAAGATAGATCACATACTGGGTCATAGTGCAGCCCTCAATAAATAAAGAGCTGAGATCATACCACGCACACTTTCAGATCACAATGCTATGAAACTTGAAATCAACCACAGAAAATAGTCTGGAAAACCTCCAAAAATGGAGGTTTAATTGAGGTTAAAGATCATCCTACTAAAGAACGATTGGGCCAATCAAGCAATTAGAGAAGAAATTTAAAAACATATGGAAACAAATGAAAACGAAAATACAACAATCCAAACTCTCTGGGATGCAACAAAGGCAGTCCTAAGAGGAAAAAGTATATTGCAACCTAGGCCTATTTCAAGAAACTAGAAAATGTAAAAATTCAAAATCTAACAGAGCACCTAAAGGAACTACAAGGGGAGCAGCAAGAGTACCCCAAACCCAGCAGAAGAGAAATAATAAAGATCAGAGCAGAAATCAACAATATAGAATTAAAAAAAAAAACAGTTGAACAGATGAAACCAAGAGTTGGTTTTTTGAAAAAAATAAACAAAATTGATAAACCTCTAGCCAGGCTTCTCAAAAAGAAAAGAGAGCACCCAAATAGACAAAATCATGAATGAAAATGGATCTATTACAACCAATCCCTCAGAAATATAAGCAATCAGGGAATACTATGAAAAATTAATATGCCAATAAACTAGACAACCTAGAAGAAATGGAAAAATTCCTAAACACATATGCACTACCAAAATTCAAACGAGAAGGGATAGAAAATCTGAACAGAACCATAACCAGTGATGAAGTAGAGTCAGTCATTAAAAATCTCCCAACGAAGAAGAGCCCTATGGCTTCCCTGGGGAATTCTACCAGACATTTAAAGCAGAGTTAATACCCATTCTTCTCAAACTATTCCCAAAAATAGTAATAGAAGGAAGACTTCTGAACTCCTTTGAAGCCAGCATCACTTTGATTCCCAAACCAGAGACCCAACAACAAAAAGAGAACAGGACAATATCCTTGAATACAGATGCAAAAATGCTCAACAAGATACTAGCAAACTGAATTCAACAGCATATAAAAAGAATTATCCACCATGGTCAAGTGGGATTCATTCCTGGGTTATAGGGCTGGTTCAATATTCACAAAATCAATGTGATACAGCACATTAACAAAAGAAAAAACCATATGATCATGTCGATAGATGCACAAAAAGCATTTGACAAAATGCAGCCTCCTTAATAAAAAACCCTCGAGAAAGTCGGGATAGCAGGAACTTATTTAAACATGATAAAAGCCATTTATGAAAAGCCCACAGCTTATATCATCTTCAATGGGGAAAAACTAAGAGCTTTCCCCTTGAGATCAGGGACACGACAGGGGTGTCCACTCTCACCACTTTTGTTTAACATAGTGCTGGAAGTCCTAGCATCAGCAACCAGACAACAAAAGGAAATAAAAGGCATCAGAATTTGCAGAGGTAAAGTCAAACTTTCACTTTTCGCAGATGACATGATACCCTACATGGAAAACCTGACAGACTCGTCCAGAAGCCTTCTAGAACTGATCCACAAATTCAGCAAAGTCGCAGGGTACAAAAATCAACGTACACAAATGGGTTGCATTTTTATACACCAATAATGAAGCAACAGAAAGAGAAATCAAGAAAGTGATCCCATTCTCAATTGCACAAAAAAGCCATAAAATACATAGGAATAAACCTAGCCAAAGATGTAAAAGGTCTGTATGATGAAAACTATAGAAAACTTATGAAGGAAATTGAAGAAGGCTCAAACAAACAAACAAACAAAAAAACATTCTATGCTCATGGATCAGAATAAACATTGTTGAAATGTTATTACTACCCAAAGCAATCTACACATTCAATTCAATCCCCATCAAAATTGCACCAGCATTCTTCTCAAAGCTAGAACAAGCTATCCTAAAGTCTGTATGGAACCACAAAAGACCTCGAATAGCCAAAGTAATATTGAAGAAGAAAACCAAAATGGGAGGCATCACAATCCCAGACGTTAGCCTCTACTACAAAGCTGTCATCATCAAGACAGTATGGTATTGACAGAAAAACAGACACATAGGCCAATGGAATAGAATAGAGAACCCAGAATTGGACCCACAAATGTATGGGCAATTAATCTTAGACAAAGCAGGAAAGAGTATCCCCAGTGGAAAAAAGACAGTCTCTAACAGGTGGTGCTGGGAGAACTTTACAGCAACATGCAGAAGAATGAAACTAGACCACTCTTACACCATACACAAAAATAAACTCCAAATGGATGATAAGACAGGGAACCATCAAAACCCTAGAGGAGAAAGCAGAAAACAATCTCCTTGACCTCAACTGCAGCAATTTCCTACTCAACACATCCCCAAAGACAAGGGAATCAAGAGCAAAAATGAACTATTGGGACCTCATCAAGATAAAAATGTTCTTCAATGCAAAGGAAACAATCAAAAAACTGATAGGAAACTGACAGAATGGGAAAAGATAGTTGCAATGACATATTGGATAAAAGGCTAATATCCAAAATCTATAAGGAACTCACCAAACTCCACACCTGCAAAACAAATAATCCAGTGAAGAAATGGGCAGAAGACATGAATAGACACTTCTCCAAAGAGGATATCCAGATGGCCAACAGGCACATGAAATGATGCTCAACATCCCTCATCATCAGGGAAATACAAATCAAAACCACACTGAGATACCACCTCACACCAGTCAGAGTGGCTAAAATGAACAAATCAGAAGACTATAGATGCTGGTGAGGATGTAGGAAAATGGACACCCTCCTACACTGTTGGTGGGAATGTAAACTGGTGCAGCCACTCTGGAAAACAGTATGGAGGTTCCTCAAAAAACTATCAACAGAACTCCCCTATGACCCAGCAATAGCACTGCTAGAAATTTACCCAAGGGATACAGAAGTGCTGATGCATAGGGGCACATGTACCCCAATGTTCATAGCAGCACTGTCAACAATAGCCAAATCATGGAAAGAGCCTAAATGTCTACTAACGAATGGATCAAGAAGATGTGGTTTATCTATACAATGGAGTACTACATGGCAATGAGAAAGAATGAAATCTGGCCATTTGTAGAAACATGGATGGACCTCGAGGGTGTCATGCTAAGTGAAATAAGTCAGGCAGAGAAGGATAGATACCATATGTTTGCACTCATACGTGTAACAGAAGAAACTTAACAGAGGACCATGGAGGAGGGGAAAGGGGAAAAAGAGTTGGGGAGAGGGAGGGAGGTAAACCATGAGAAAGTCTTGAATACTGAGAATAAACTAAGGGCTGAAGGGGGAGGAGGAGAGGGGAAGGGGGTGATGGGCATGGAGGAGGGCACTTGTGGGGATGAACATTGGGTGTTATATGGAAACCAACTTGACAATAAACCATAAGAGAAAACAAATTTTTTTAATAATAAAATAAAATGTTCCTGATCCTGGGGCACCTGGGTGGCTTAGTCATTAAGCTTCCAACTTTGGCTCAGGTCATGATCTCACAGTTTGTGAGTTCAAGCCCTCCACCAGGCTCTGTGCTGACAGCTTGGAGCATAGAGCCTGCTTCAGATTCTGTGTCTCCCTCTTTCTGCCCCTCCCCTGCTCGTGCTCACGCTCTCTCTCAAAAATAAACATTAAAATAATTTTTTAAAAATATTCCCTATCCCGCCAGCCAGAATCAGCTGAATAATGCCCATTTTTTACCTCTACTTCAGATCCCCTTCTATGAGAACTTACACCTACTCAGACCGGTTTTGAAACTACACACACGTCATTTCTAGTATTACAGTATTTCATTTTTAAAAAGCTTCCTTTTATCCAGTGAAAGTGAGTTATGCCTACTCTCAACCAAATGAAGTTCTTACCACATTCTTAATCCATTTTCTCTGATTCTACAGATCTTCCAGTAATACTCTTGATAACATCACCACCCTACCAGAGTTCATATATTTGGCTGACTCTGCTCATATGTGCTTGGTTGGCATTTCAAGGGCTATCACACTTAATAAAATACATAATAAAACACATTTCTGATTATCTATTCCTGCTTGTCATATCTTCAACTTTACCCCAATTTCGTTACAGTGTGAATTCTCAGGGAATTGAGCTCAGCAAAAATTCTTCCCACTCCAGGTGTCTTCAAAAAATCTTCTCTCCAGTGCTCCCTTAAGTCCTTGAATCTGTGAAAGCAGAGCGGTTTCTCAAGGCCTTTTCATATTTATTACATTCATAAGGTTTCTCTCTGGTGTAAATTGTTCAGTGTTGGAACAATTTGGGGCTTCAGCTCAAATCTCCACATTGGTTACACTTCAGTGTTTCTCTCCAGTATGAATTCAGCGGTTGTAAATAAAATATTAACCTGGTAACATTTATTACTTTCATATAGTTCTTGTCTAGTAAGAACTCTGATGTTGAGCGAGACTTGAGCATTTGCTAAAGTGTTGCAGAATCTGGTCTGGATCACCCGGCGGAAGAACCAAGGGGCACTTGGAGGTCTTGGAAGGGAGGAGGTTTGTCTTACACGGACAGGCTCCGAGGAGCTCACTCTCCAGAGGTCCGAGCCCAGAGCATCAGCAGAGGGAACGATTTATGGCCAGTTACTTCAGCATTCCTCATCAGGGACAGGTGTCTCCTATTCATCCTATCGGCCCCCTTTCCCCATCATGCCTCACTTTGAATGGGTATATCATTGTATCTTATTTAGCGTGGCCCCTGACTCACTTTGATGCCCCATTAAACACGTCTGTATTAGGGGCATCATCTTTAGATTCTTCCACTGAAGGTGCCCTGCTCTTACTGGCTCCAAATGGGTACCATTTGATACCAACAGAACATCCTATTCATAAGAGGAAGGTGAGTGAAAACAGGAACCTCTCGTGGTTTCCCCAGCTCTGGGGTAACCTCTGCCAACATGATGGCAAAGAGTAAAGACAGTCTACCTTATCACAGTGGCAATTCCTCAAGCTTCTGTCGTGCATAGACCAGCCAGCTTCCGGGGTGTGGCTGGAGCAGGGCTGAGGTTCCTAAGAATCTAGGAATCTCTGAAAGGTCATTTTGAGTGGGTTCATCGGACATGGATCAGTCTTCCGAGTTTTGGGGCTCCTCGAGGTTGGCCCTCTTGACTCTGGAGTGGTGAACCCGTGATATTGGTGAACTTGAGGCCAGTACGGGGCGGGGGGTCAGAATAACGGTATGAGGCCCAGTCTGCTGTGGTTTGAGACGGTCATTCTTCCAATCTTTGACCCAGACAGAGTTCCCTGGTGAGAAAGGGTGCCCAGGGGATCCTAAAGAGATCAGGGCCCTCTCTGTGGGGCCCTCTCTAGGGTGTATCATTGTACCTTATTCAGCGTGGTCCCTAACGTTTGAAGTTGCTCTCTTGTTCCCTTATCCGCTATTTGGTGTAGGTTCCCTGGGAGGTCTCCTAGACATGGAGGGGACCTCCCATATATTCAAAGGGGGAGAAACCCTGAGTTCCTGGTGTGCAATGGACACGCAGGAGGGCCAGGGGCAAAATGTCCGGCCATGGGGGAGGGCTGTTTCCTGACAGAACTTGGCCGAGGTTCCCTGGAGGGTGCAAATCACTCACTCTACTTTCCCTGAGCTTTGAGGCCGGTAAGCAGCGTGAAGCTTCCAAGGGATGTTGAAGGAGTTTGTATAATGTCCGCCACAAATGCAGGTCCCTTATCACTGTGGATTGTGGCCAGCAGGCCGAACCGGGGGACAATCTCTTTGAGGAGGACTTGAGCTACCTCCCGGCTCTGCTCTGCCCTGGTAGGGAAAGCTTCAACCACCCAGAGTACGTACAGACTATTCCTGGGAGGGATCTAAATCCTCAACTTGGCTGGACACCTGTAAAGTCTATTTCTAGACCTTCACAGGGGGTGGCTCCTACTCTTTGGACACCAGACAGGGGTTGCAGCATGGAGCGGGCATTATTCCTGACACAAGTCACACGCCATTCGCTTATTGCTCAACATAATGCTGGCAGCCGGCTGATGTAGTATTGCTTTTTGAGGAGAGCCTCGAATGCAGTTTTTCCTAGATAGGGAAGGTGATGGTATTTGCCAACTAGGTGCCCTCTGAGGGCCGCTGGCATGAAGATGCCCCATCTAGCAGTTGTCACCCTCCTTCCTCGGTCTGGGTGGCCCCCTTGACTTCAGCCCACTTAATAAAGACATAGTTTGGCCCCCTACTTTCATTTTGACTGTGAGCTCAGGGGGGCCAAGAAGTGAGCCTGGTCCCCCTCAATCTGAATCTATTCCTGCTGGCCCTATGAGGTCTTTTCCGCAGGCTGCTTCTACGTATCGGCTGGGTTTCTGAGACTTTCCCCGGTTGGGACATTTATTTTTCCAATATGCAGCAGGCTCATTGATCCCTTGCTAAGGAGGTCCTGGGCTTCCCCATCCTTTCGTAGTCCTTTTCCTTTAAAGCAGAGGCGAGGAGGCTGACCTTTTTCCTGTCTTTTTCTCGGCTTCCCTCTCGGCAGTGCCCTCCCTGGTCACGTAGACCTTGTTAGCAACCTCGAGCAGCTGCGTGACGTTCATTCCACCGAAACCCTCAAGATTTTGGAGCTTGCTCCTGATATCTGGGGCAGCGTGGGCCACGAAAGAGGCGTTTACCGTCTGCTGGCTTTCCTGTGCCTCCGGCTCAGATGGGGTGTAAACGCAGTAAGCCTCGCGTAGCTGCTCATAATAATCCCGGGGGCTTCCCCTTGCTGCGGGGGGCTTGAGGCCATCTTGGTCACATTCATGGGCTTCTTATCCCCCGCTGGGATCCCCCAGAGGAGAGCTACTTGGTACCAGCAGACGTAGACTTGTCCCTCTTCTGTTGATGTCCTTCAGGTGCGGCAGCTCTAGCCCAGGTGCCAGGACCGACAACCCAGCCGGTGGCCGTTCAAGGTCTTGCCGTCTCTCTTCAGTGTTAAACAAAGTGCGGAGCAGCTGTTGGCAGTCTTCCCAAGTTGGTAGGTGGGTCTGGAAGAGGGTCTCCGTTAGGTCTATCATTGCCTGCAGTTTTTCCAGAATATGATGTGCTAAGTTTCCAGTTGAGGAGATCAGTAGTGGAGAAAGGCTGCTAATAGTCATGGAGCCACCAGGCTGGAGGGTTCCATGTTCATCACTCTCCCAGGCTTCCCTCGTTCCAGCATCCCGGCCAGCGCCCCGGTCCCCCATGTGGCATCTGGACAGCACCTGGCCCTGGCCCAGGCCGCAGTCAGGCTGCTGGTTGGGAGGAGAGAGGATCTGCTGAGTCCGGAGGTGGCGGAGTATCGGGGGCGGGGGCGGGGGAGGTCAGGTGCTGAAGGTCTCCGGGGAGCCTATGGCGTCGGCAAAACTGGTTCTTCCCCGGCTCAGCGGCGGGAATTTGCGGAGGTCGGGACCTCTGTACCCTAGCCGGTCCCTGTCCTTTGCAGGTAAATCGCACCTAAGGGGGGAGGTTTGAGGCAATCTCTAACCAGGATATATGGGAACTGATCAGGGTAACCTGGGTCTCTGGTAACATGCCAGCCACGGCAGATCATTGGAACATCTAAGGTTCCCTCTGAGGGCCATCCTACCCCCAAAGTGAGCCATTCCAACTCACAGAGAGTTCTTACTTTGCTGAGGGTCATCTTAATTCCATAGTCTCCGAAAACCCCCTTCTCAAAGTTCTTAATCATAGTTTCAAGAACCGTGGGTTTGCTCTGTCCCAACCCCATAATGTTCCCGTGAGGTGGTGTCGCAAAGACAGACAAAGGAGTACAGGTGCCCCCTCTAGTGAGGGGCCCAGTCAGATGCCCCTCTGGCCGTGTCCCTAAGGAACTTAGGCGACGCTTAGCCGTAGCAGTCTCAGCTTTGTGACTTACTATCAGAAACTATTCCAATGCCGCCACAGACTATGCCATTAACCACAAAATCATAGACACGCCAACTCAGACTCCTTAGGCTTTTGGGGACCATAAGGGTGGCCACCTGTGGAGCCACCAAATTGAACCGGCGGGCAAGCAAGACCGAGCCACACAGTCACACTCACATACACACCCAGAGGTTATTACATTCCCTCCCACAGGATTCCTACAGATGGGACCACTGAGGTCTCCGGGGAGTGATCAGCTCCCCCTTCCACCACCAAGGGTGGGCAGGACAGACTTAGGGCCCAAGCCTTACCGGTTTCTGATGTCAGTTCCAGGTTCTCACTTGCATGAATGACCGAGTGGGGCAGCCGAGGCCACCGAGCCGGAGACAGCTGACACTCAGGGCACGCCTTCTCCTTAACAATTTCTCCTTCAGTCACCACCTCGCCGTTCTCCCAAACTGGTGGCAACAACAGGCCAATGCAAATGGGTTTCCCAGTAAGGGAACCAAATGTTGTGGAATCTGGTCTGGATCATCCAGCAGAAGAACCAAGCGGCACTCGGAGATCTTGGAAGGGAGGAGGTTTGTCTTACACCAGCGGGCTCTGAGAAGCTCACTCTCCAGAGGTCCGAGCCCAGAGCATCAGCAGAGGGACTGATTTATAGCCAGTTACTTCCGTGTTCCTCATTCATCAGGGACAGGTGTCTCCCATTCATCCCGTCGGCCATTTTACGGCAGATTTTCCCCATCAACGGCCCTTGCAGTCACAGCACCTTGACCATCAAGGCGCCAACAGCTGCCCCAAGGACTGCCAGCGGCTTGACCTAGCAGGGGTGCACCTGGCACAGCTTCTGGAGTCACTGGATCCTGTTAGAGGAGACACACCACACGATCATTTTAACAGGAAAACCTTGATACGATGAGTTATTAAACTATGATAAGGGAGTAACTAACTTAAAGATGTAAAGGGTAGCCAGGACCGAGGGAGAGTAAACGAAGGACGAACTTGGAAAGGAGGCTCCTCTTGCTCCCGGGAGTGCTGTCAGGGTGGTGGGCGCCCTGTCCTGCACTGTCCGTGGTGGGAGGGCCACGGAAACCACTTTCCAGGCCACAGGCCAACCAAAGCTGGAAGGCAAGTGCCAAGAGCATGTCAGGTGCTCCTTGCTGGCACCAGACCTGGAACATGTCCTCTCCGACTGTGGCAAAGTGGTCATTGGGCTGAGGCTGTGGCGTCACTGAGAGATTGTGCACTCCGGGCACACGGCCGGGGCAGAGTACCCCCGTCTGGCCCCACACACTCCCACTGCTGATGGACCCAGAAGCAGGACAAGAATAAGCACAGCCCCTGGCAGCCAGGAAGGGAATGCGCATGCCTCCTGCCTTGTCCTCCAGCACCCTCTGCCGGCGGCTTGCCGTCCTGCATGCTGTAGAAGGGCTGGGGTCCGGGGGTTATTGCAGAGCAGGTAAGGAAGGGTGAAATTGGAGCTGAGAGGCAATAAACCGATAACTGGCATTCCCGTGCAACTAAAAGTGGTCCTCACACTTTACTCCACTGATTGACAGCAATGTGGACTCAATGTGGGGCTTTTAAAAACCAAATTAAGATGCCAAAGTTTGCCTGGCATGATGTGAATGACGGAATCCAAAAGCTTAGGAAGGTAGGAATGTAGGAGTGGATTTATCACGTATGAACTTCTGGCTCACAGACCCAAAGACGCTCCCTTCGTTAAGGCACTGAGTGAAGGGAGCATCCGTGAACTTGAAAAGCTCTGTGGCGGCATTCTGTGGGTGATGAGGGAGGGTGAGAGATGCCACTGTTGATATGCTCCCTGATTTCAGCAGAGGTGATGGGATTCCGTAGTAGCAGAGGCCAAGTGGCAACATTGAGCTACCGAAGCCAAGCATTTAGAGTACCGAGCAGCACAGAAGCTGTGGTAGTAAGCGGTTGGGACTGTTGGTAGTGGATTCCGTTGTCCCTAAGAATGAAATAGTTGCCAGCCTACTAAAATAGATGTAACAGGAAAACTTCCGATCTGGTGGCTGAAAATCTAACTTGAGTCATCACAGTGGAGACCCATGTCTGTCACCCTTTCCAGACCTAAACTCATTTCCAGATCCAAAGCCATCTGACTGAAGGGGGAGAGGGCAGGAAGGGTCCTGCATCAATGAGGGCCACATATTATGTTATAAACAATCCCCCTAATCATTTCCAAAGGGACCGTTGCTGTTTACTTGAAGGATTGGAATAGAGAAAACACCCAGCCCTTTCAGAGGTCCCTAGACATTGGCTCTAAATGGACACAAATTCCTATGTCCACCAAAGTTAGGGCTAATGGTGGCAGGTGATAGGGTCTTGGGACAAGTTTGAATCCCAGCGGAGGCAGTAGGGCTACGAAGCCAATTATTTGCGGTTATTTTCTGAGTACCCGAATGCATAATCGGAATAAACATATTTGATAAGTGGCAGAATCTCGGCAGCGGCACTTTGACTCGCTGACTAAGGGCTCTAACAGTAAAAAAAAAAAAAAAAAAAAGAGCTAAGTGAAAGCCTCTGGAAGGTGCTCCCTCTCAGGACAGTAAACCAAAAGTATTATCGCATCCCTGATGGGGGACCTTGCAGAGGTTAGTGCCGCCATCAAAACCTTGAACGGTGAAGGGGCGATTGCAGCGATCACGTCTCCAAGTTGCTATTTTGCTCAGTGCGGAACGAGAGTTATCAGAAACCGGTGACGCCTGCAATTGCAGCACGGCCCCCGTCCCGCTACGCCACGGCAACGGCCACCTGCACGACCTGCCTAAGACCCCCACACACACGCACCCCCCCGGCGCTGCCCGCTCCCAGCTCCGCAGCCCACACTGCACGCCGGGGCTCCGTGCCCCCCGCCGCCCGGCCCGCTCGCAGGTCCAGCCTTCCCAGCCGCCGGGCGAGACGGACCGGCCCCCTCCCGGGACCACCTGTTCCGGCGCCTCCCGCAGAGCGCTGCTGGACCCCGAGCACCCGTCCCCCAACCCCAGGCTGTGCGCGCGGCCCGCGACGGCGGGTGCTCCGGGGCCGGGACAGGAGGACCAGGCAGCGTGGGGCGGCAGGGGCGCTGCCTCCTGGCCTCCCGCGCCGACGCGCGCAGGGGAGGGTGCAACTCTTTCACAACTGGCTTACGAGGTCGCGACCCACGCGGCGCGGACCAGTCTCCTAGTTTGTCCCCAGGTCACGGTGCCTCCGCCTTCCTTCCCGTCCTCCGCCCCGGACAGGAACAGAGAAGGGACAGAGTCCCTGAGCCAGTACTTCGGAGAGCAAGGCCGAGCTTTAGGACACACTGGAGACCGCTTTGCGGAAAAGCGCGGACGCCCGGGGTCTGTGGGTCTTCAGACAAGTAAATAAAACCCGTCGTTCGGGCTGGAATGGAGACGGAGATCGAACAAAAGTATTGTGCCCCGTGTGAGGATCGAACTCACGACCTTCAGATTATGAGACTGACGCGCTACCTACTGCGCTAACGAGGCACCTACATGCTGCTTCCGGCCGTAGGATAATGAGGCTAGTGCAAGGACCCGGCGCGCATGCGCAGAAAGCTGCGGCTTTATTCCTGTCTGCAATGGGTTTGCCGGCCTCCAGTGCCCACGCTGTAGCCAAACTCAAGGCCCTGACAATCCACCACCCGCGCTCCGTCTTCCTCCGCCTGCTCCACTGTTTGTCAATTAACAAACACTGCGGCTTGCTTGTCCCCACTACGTTGAGTAGTGGGAACACGGAAGAGTGGGATTCTTCCTGCTGCAGTACCATCTTATTTTTGTTATAGTGCTTACAAAGCGTTCGCACATTTGTGATCGCCACTTATTGGGCACCTACTGTGTTCCCAGCCCGGTGCTGAGCGCAGCGTTCATAGCGACATTCCCAGCCTCAAACACTTGGGAGTGGAAGCACAAATGCATAATGATTTGAAAACACACGCTTACAGGCAAGCACACATGCACACCTTTCCCGCTGCACCGTAGATCCCCCCGATCCAGCTCGTGCCCAGCCCCTCCGGGCGCCCCAAGTTTGCACCGCGCCCCGGAGCTCACCGGCTGCGGCCACTCTTAGAAGCGACAGAAGCTCAGGAAATGACACCTCGCCACAGCCTCAGCATCATGGAAGTCTTCTCCCTCCTTTTCCCTCCCCTCCCCCTAGCCCTTTACTTACATTATTCAAGGAAACTATGTCCCTTTCATACACGAAAAACGAGTGTGTGTTTTTTAATACACTTTAAATACATAATACTCTTCAATGTGCCATCTGGCATACTTACTATTATGACACACTTAAAAGTCTGTATATTTCGCTGTAAGTCATTTTACCTTAAAAAACGTAAATTAAGACTGAACTCCGGCCAACGACCGGCGTGGAGAAGGGTTTTCGGGGCGTGCACTGCCGGCTGCAAGCCCGTCGGGCGGGCCTCCGGGACGGCGAGGCAGAGACTCGGGTCTGCCGGAGCAGCGGGGTGTTGCTGTAGATCGAGGCGGTGGGCATACTGACACTCTCTGTACAAGTCTTTCAAGGTTTTCTATTTTTCTGAAACTTGTCATTATAAAATGATGCGGGAGGAGTTTTTAAAATCA
>NC_043714.1:62180069-62279377 GCF_006229205.1 Suricata suricatta
CACTGCGACCGAGTGGCTGGAGAGGGAAACCCCCAACACACACACTCATAGGCGCCCTTGTGGGTCCCTGGTTACCACAGTTACAGAAGGACTCGCTCCTGGGTCCCGCAGGCCAACAGATCAACTCACTCAGTTTGCCACGGTTACATCCTGTTATGCCCTCAAGTCATGTTAGGGTTGCAATAAATCACAAAGAGCCCAAATCCACGATCAGGGAACTGGCCACAGGAAATCAGGGTCTTTCCAGTCTGAAAACAAGAACACAGAACACTCTATGCCCGATATGAAATGTGTAAAGAAAGCAAGGGCAGAACTGGGTGTGCGGTATGCCACCATTACAATATGAAGGGGGGTGAGAATATTCCTATTTGCTACTATTTGCACACTACATCTCTGAACGGATACACAGAAAACCAAGATCAATGATTAATATGTGTCGGGTTGGGTGGAAACGATTGTTAGAGGCAAGGATAGGATGAAGACTTTTGTTTTTAAGTACACTATTACTTTTTAACAGTTTTAGATTTATGGAGAAATTACAGATAGTAGAGTTCCCATTAAGCCTGCCCTGTTTCCCCTATTACCAACATCTTACATAAGTGTGGTACTCTGGTTAATGAACCAGCGTTGATATATTATTGCCTGAAGTCCATCTTGACTCAGATTTCCTTAGTTTTCCCAAAATGTCCTTTTTCTGTCCCAGGATGCCTTGCAGGCTCCCACATGGCATTTAATGGTCCTGTCTCCTTAGGCTCCTCCTGGCTGTGACAGTTTCTCAGTCTTGCCTTGTTTTTGGTGACCTTGACAGTTTTGAGGAGGACTAGTCAGATATTTTATAGACTGTTTCTCAGTTTGGAGATTTGTCTAATGTTCTTCTGGGAGGAGGCTTTTCACTGTATATCTTTGAGTAGTTGAAAATAAAATACTTGAAGTGTGTTAATCTATTGCCTATTTAAAATTACAAATTAATGAACCTAAAAGAGACCCAAACTGCAGGAACTAGGAAGAGGAGGAGGAGGAAGAGGAGGAGAAAGGAGACTGAGGGAGGGGAAAGGGAAAGGGGGAGAAGGGACAGAGGAAAAGCAGGCGGGGGAGAAAGGGGAGGGGCAGGGGAAGGTGAAGAAGGGGGAAAGGAGGGAGAAAAGAAGGGGAAGCTTGGGGGAGTGGGGGGCGTCCTTGCGCCGGGCAACCAGTCTTTGCCGAGCCCGCTGGCCGCGAGGGGGCGCTTTGCCCAGCGGTCTTCGCCCCCACCCAGCTGGACTTCGGTTTGCCCAGCGCGGAAAGGCTGGATAAGGGAGGCGGGGCGATCCTCGGTTCTAGAATGTCCTTGGGCCCGAGGGCGGGGCTCAGGGGCGGGGGAAGGGGAGCCGACGCCGGGAGGGTCTGGGGAAGCGGTCACCCGATCTTGCTGGGGACACTGCTCCACGAGTCGCGGCCCCTACACAGGGGACCCACATCATCACCCAAACGTACTAACGTAAAGTAGACCACAGGAGTCGGGGCGGGGGTGAGGGGGGAGCGGTACACATATTCCACCAAATAAGTGTCTCCATCTTTTAAATACGTGTGTCACCTGTTTTCAAAGACTTTTCCGAGCGAGTCCCTGTACTGAGACACACACGTGCTTCCTCCCTGCCTCCACGAGGCCCACGCTCCTCCAGAACCCCACTGGGCACCTCTTGGATGCCCCTGGCTGTGTCCTGCACACCAGGGTTACAGACGCAGCCCCCCAAGCCTGGCTGGTAGTGGGTGACTGATGGCCGAGACCCGGCAGGGCCTGAGGTTGTGCCAGCCTAGGGGTTGGGGGGGAACCCCCAAACAAGCCCTTTCCACCTCCTGGCCTTTAGACGGGCTGTTCTTTAGGCCTCGCAGGCTTCTCCCACCGTCAAGTACCTTGTTTGTGACAGGGACCTCTTCCTGGCCTTTCTTCAGCCAGGTGAAAAGTCACCCCCTCTGCAAAAATCGGGTCCCCATTTCCTTCTCCAGCTGCTGCTTCCCCCACTCCCTCCGCCGCTCCCTCGGGTGGCTTCGGACGCTTCCTCCCAGCGGAGCACTCTTCCAGGCGGCTCATCCCCTCCCGGAACAACCCACCGGGGTCAGCACGGCCCTGCTGTGCGCCTACAGGTGCGCAAACTCAAATTCAAGGCGATTAGACCGACCTGCTTAAATTGGAACCGGTGGTAGCGGGGCGGGGGCGGGGGCAGGGGCAGGACCCTCCCCCTCCCGAGTCAGACGACGCTGGGCCTCCTCCCTCCCTCCCCCCACCCCAGCAGCGGCCCGTGAACGCGTTTCTTCACGTGCGCCCCCTAAAATAATTGTGAAACATTTAGGCACCTCCATGAATAATGTTGATATCCATACTTTTTCATTATAATTTCAGTCACAAAAGATGTAATTTCCAGTATATGCAAATTTTCTAAAAATAATCACTATGATTTTTTAACATGTATCCAATGAAATCAAAATACCCTATGGATTCCATACAAACAATAAGCTATTTTAGTTAGTTTGTTTGTTTGTTTGTTTATTTATTTAACGTTTGAGAGACAGAGAGAGACACCAAGAACAAGGGAGGGTCAGAGAGAGAGGAAGACACAGAATCTGAAGCTGGCTCCAGGCTCTGAGCTAGCTGTCAGCACAGAGCACGATGCGGGGCTTGAACCCACAAACCGTGAGATCATGACCTGAGCCGAAGCCGGAAGCTTAACCGACTGAGCCACCCAGGTGCCCCTTTTTTAGTATTTTTTAAAAAGGTGGTTTTTATTTTTAATTTTAGAGAGAGAGAAAGCGAAGTGGAGAGGGGCAGAAGGAGAGGAGAGAAGAGATTCTCCACGTGGAGCACAAGCCAGGGCACGTCTTCATCCCAGGACCTCGTGACACCTGGAGATCATGGCCTGAGGCAAAAATTAAGAGTTAGCCAAGACCTGCCCAGGTGCAGCTCCCTCCCCCCCGGCCCCCCCCCCCGCCATAGTCTATTTTAAACACCCAGGACCAAGCTCCCTTTTAGCGCTGCTTACGTTTACATTTATTCCCCACCCTCACCCCGAATTTCAAATTCCATTTTACTCCCTGCCTCCTAGAGCCCTGACTCCATATAATACATATTCTCTGATTGAATGACTGTTGTCGATCCCCCTAACATGTCTCTCAGCAACAAAAATATGTACCGAAACTGCAGTCTTCTTGTTTCTCCATGACCTTGAGGCTCCAAGTGCCAAAGTTTTCTTCTAAATTGACATACTGTTATTTTTATTAGTACGCGGTGAATCAAAAATCATCATTATCTAGACCTGAGGAATACTTATGAAATGAAAAAACTGTAAAAGTAAATCCAAAACAAATATCCAAGACATGGATGCAACATTCTAATCCTGTGGTTCACAGAGTGACTACTACATTTTGCTAGAATAAGGTGGATTTCAATATTAATTTTATTCCTATTTTTCATATTTGCAGACCAAAAAACCCACCTCTTCTTAAAATAAAACAGCTTATTGTTTGTATGGAATCCATACAAACTGTTCACATAAGGAAAAAAGGGTGGAAAGGATTTTGTTTCAGCACCAAAACTCAATTCCTTCAGCATGTCTCAAATGACAACCTAAAAACACTTCAAAAATCTTTTTCATCCATTTAGCAGCTTGGGTGGTGCTCTGTCAGTTTTGAATTGATAGCCGCAATAATTAGTCACTAGAATCTTTAGGTTTCTCAGCTTTTTTTTTTTTACTGTTTTTTATTTATTTTTGAGAGAGAGGGAAACAGAGCAAGTGGAGGAGGGGCAGGGAGACACACACACACACACACACACAGAATCCCAAGCAGGGTCCAGGCTCTGAGCTGTCAGCACAGAGCCTGACAAAAGGCTGGAACCCATGAACCATGAGATCATGACTTGAGCTGAAGTTGGATGCTTAACTGACTGAGCCACCCAGGCACCCCTAGCTTTCTCAACTTGTAAGTAATGTCTAACTGAACATTCGAGGTGCCGGAAGCTTCAACACCCTTGTAACACAATCCTAAATGTGATGAATAAGAACAGATGGGAAACAAGAGAGGGAGAAGGAGCAGTGGCCTAACCCTGCCCCGCCCCCCACCATCCAGCTGATCAATTGTAGGACCTCTTCATGTACCCTTGGGTGTACTGACAGGCAGCAGAGACTGTTGTAAACCCGTTTTACAGAGTGGAAAGTTTATGTGGCTGGCTGTGTGTGTGTGTTGAGAAAGTCTCAGCGCCAGCTGAACAGGGTAACTTAATGGAAACATGTTCAAATTACTGCTCTCCCAGGGCCTGGGTGGACCCAGCCAGAGAGGCCGCCTGGGAAACCCACGAGACAATCCAGGCCCCAGGCCATGAAAGCCTGACCCAGGAGATGGCTGTGGAGACTAAGATTAGGGAGCCAGTGGAGACACGTGCTCTAGGAACAGCCAGGACCTGGGTCTGGTTAACTGCCAAGGATAGAGAAGCCAAGAGTCACCCCAAATTAGGATAAACAACGTCCAGAAAAGTCCTGGTACCATCCATCCGCAGGCAGGAAAACAGGGAAGAGGGGCCCATTTTGCAGATTTCGGATTACACAGAGAATGTGTGCTCATTATAGACGACACCCTTCACACCTGCTCTATCAAACACTGCCTGATTAGTGCCACTTAACACATTCTTTGAAACTCAATGGCTTAAACAACAGGCATGTATTTTTCTTTTTTAAAAACTAGCTTTAGGGGCGCCTGGGTGGCTCAATTGGTTAGGCGTCTGGCTTTGGCTCAGGTCATGATCTCACGGTTCGTGGGTTCGAGCCCCATGTCAGGCTCTGTGCTGGCAGCTGGCTCAGAGCCTGGAGCCTGCTTCTGATTCTGTGTTACCCTCTCTCTCTGACCCTCCCCTGCTTGTGCGGTCTCTCTCTGTCTCTCAAAAATAAATACAAAACAAAAGGTTTTTAAAAAAAAAACAAACTAGCTTTAGTGAAATGTAGTTCACACACTGTCCACTTTACCACCTATTGTGTTAAATTCAATGATTTTGCTCTTTTACATTTTTTTTTCTTGAGACTGTGCACAAGCAGATGAGGGGCAGAGAGAGAGAGAGAGAGAGAGAGGGAGGGAGGGAGGGGGGGGAGACACAGAATCTGAAACAAGTTCCAGGCTCTGTGCTGTCAGTGCAGATAGATAGACAAAACGTACCATTTGACCATTTTAAGTGTGCAATTCAGTGGCACCAAGTACATTTACGATGTCAGACAACTGTGCTAACTATCAATTTCCAAAACCTGTGCGTCACCCCCAGCAGAAGCTGTGCCCATTAAACACGGACTCCCTCTTCCCCTCTCCCCCTTGTTCCTGGGAGCCTCTCATCTACTGTGTATGGACTGGCCTATTCAGGGTACTCCCTGTTCGTGGAATCATACGGAACTCGTCCGCGTCCGGCTTACTTCACGCAGCATAATGTTTTCCAGGTGAGGGTGTATCTTCCTCGTTCGCTGGTATGTGGCTCGCTGGGCCCGCTCCAGGCTGAGGGTGAATTCAGCTTTGCTAGTAATTGTCTCCACTGTCTCCAGAGATCAGCCTTTCCCTGGGGGTGTATTCTTCTCAGTGAGGGTCATGGCAGCCCAGAAGGCTGAGCTATGCCAAGCAAGCACATTTAAGGCCTCTGATCTGGGTGCATCCATCAAAATTCCCCTGGGCAAACCAAGTCACCTGGCCAAGTTCAACGTCCATGGGATAGGGAAATACACTCAGCCCACGGCCGGAGAGGCGCAAAACCAGGGCCAGGGAGGGAGTGAAGAGCGGAGAACAATCATCCATTCTGTCACAGACAGACAGACAGACAGAAGTAAATAACATCCCCCTTGTCCCATCCTGGCCCCGGATTTATTCCCTCTCCTGAGGATATCCTGTCGCCCGGTGACTTACTCTGTCCACTAACAGTGAGCTTGGAACTCTTTCTGCCAATACGTATAGATCTTCCTGTTCTTTGTAAGCACAGCAGAGAAGAGGCGAGCAGAAGGGGCACGCACAGGGGAGGCTGTATGAGGTCACAGGGAGACGCTGGCCACTGCGAACCGAGGAGACAGGCCTCCGAGACGTGCTCTGCCAGCACTGGGTCTCGGCCCCAGAACTGTGAGAGGATGCGTTTCCGTGGTGTCAGCCACCCCGTCCATGGTCCTCTGTGGTGACAGCCCAGCTGCTCTGGGTCTTCTGGTTCTGGAACATCTGAGTCTTCCCAGTCAGGAACAAAGGCTGTCGCAAACATTCTCGTGCGTGTTTGACGGTGATGTCTGAGAACTTGTGAACAGCCAAAACGTTTGTTCTGTCCTGGCTTCTGGTGGATTTGCTGTTTCACTCCCAGGGGAGCACATACAGAATTTTCCAGGTACCTGGTGGCGACAACCAGAAGCTCCAGGGTCTGTCTGGGCTGTTAAGGGTTGGGACTTCTCTTTTCACCTTGACCTCTCCCTGCACTTTCATCCCACCCCGGGGCCACTGACTCCATCTGCTTGGCAGCGTCACGACCACACTGTGGGCCTCGTCGGACCTGACCACAGCCCACGGCCTCTTTCCTCAAGCAGCTCTCTGTGGTCGCTGACCTAGTTGGGCAGAAGGCAGGGTGAGCGGGTTCCGGGGCCCAAGCTCACTGCGAATCCCATCTGCTTTCCAGCTCTCTCTGCTTTATATATACATATAATCCACATTATATACACACATAATCCTATTTTGTAATTATATAACATATTTATAATTATATATAGTACATTTCATGTACATATATTAACAAAAATAAAAATATAGAAGGCTGGGTGAGGGGAAAGGCTATCGGGGAGGGAAAGAGCTTGGGGAGAAGGGTCCCGTTTACGGGTGTAAGTTGGCCTGTGGCACTTTGGGTAACAGCAGGGCTCCCCAGCCTGGCCCCTTCCCAGCCAGGCCTTGGTAACTGGCTGCAGGCCCACGTGTCCCATCTCATTATTCTGGCTGCAACAGGCCAGGAGCGAGCTGGGCAGGTCCAGGAGAGACCCGAGAGGCAGAATGTGGAACAGAGGAGGATTTTCTTCAGACGTCCTCCGTGGGAAATCCTCCTGCGCCCCAGAGGCCTGAGCTTCGGGGTTCATCTCTTCCCTGGCCCTCGCCACCCTCTGCACCACCTCTACACAATGAGAAGGGGGTGCCCGTTCCCTCCCACCTCCCCCAGCTGATTCCTGGCGCCCTGCTGGTCACCGCCTCCTCATCGGGGCCTGAGAGAGGCCGCCTGCCTAGGGCCAGGTCAGGCCTCTCTGTTCTGCATTCTCTTGGCTCCCTTGGCCTTAACGCACATCCCAGTTTGATGTTGTGACTTCTCGTTTGCTGTCTTTCCTGTGGGAAGGGCGCTGCACTAGGCTCTGTAGAACCCACGGTGGGCCTTCCCCTGTTGGCTTCGGAGAGGAAGCGTCTCACATTCTGCTGTAGCTGCCTGTCTTTCCTGGGGGCCGGGGACTGCTGTCGGTCATGTCCATAGCCCCACCTTTTAGTCTGACCAAAGACCTATTTGTTAGTTGCAAACATGTGCGGGATCTGATTTAATAATCAAGTAGCCTTTCCACGACCTGGCCAGAAATGGACTCCAAGATCCACTGGCCACTCTTCACACACGGGGCGGGGAGGACAGCCAGGTCCCTTAGCCAGAGGAGAGACAAGGGTTACAGCACCCCTTCTCAGGGCCTTCCCACTCCTCAGGTGCAACAGGTGGTTTGACGGGTGTGGTCCCAGCGGCCCTGGGGCCCCACGGAGGTGGGCCTGCCCCTTCCCAGTTCAGACCTGGAACAAGACAATGGTTTTGCCTATGGTTCCAACAGACACAATGGCAATGACAGAGGTCACAGTGTGTGTCCTGGCAGGGTGCCGAGGTGCCCAGGCATGAGCCCCCCTTCTTCACGGGGCTAATGCGTGTCAAGGCTCCGACCTGCAGTTCTGGGGCTGGGCTGCTTAAATATTAATGTTTTCAAATCATATCACTAAAATCTACTCTGACAGCTGTATTTCAAACACAGAGTCTGTGCCCGAGATTGCACAACCATATTGTGGACAAGTTGCATCACCTGGCTTTTAATTTAAGGCTTAGAGGCTTCAACTAATTTAGGTGACAGTCCGATAGCCAGAGGGAGAAAGTGGATTACTAAGTGGATTGGACTGGGAGGGCCGGGCCTCCTCCTGCACTTCCTGCTTACACGCATAGCACACACTCAATCACTGTGGAATGAATGAGTGAATGAATGAACGGACGGATGAACGAATTTACTATTCTGAATCTGTGGGTCTTTCTATTCAGAAAATCTGTCCCCACTTAACACATACAGACACACACAGGCTCATCAGAGAGCAGGTCTTTGCTCCCTGAAGGGAAGCAGGGGATTGCCGCGGTGGGCTCATTCATCTGTACAACCTTACGTCACTCAAGCCAGAGAGGGGTGCAAGCTGGTGTCTCCTAGGACATTGCTTTTCTCTGCACAAGAGAAGGTCGGCAAATGTTGGCGGGGAGGGCATCCTGCAGAAAGAATGCCCCCTGACTTGATCCACAGAAGTGGCTGGTGCTGGGCTAAGTGGTGCTGGAAGGTGACCAAATATTTCAAGGGACAGATACTTACCAAGCGCTGTCCTGATACAGCCACTGGGATCCAAGTGGTGAGTGAGACAGAACCGGTTCCTCCCTCGTGAAGACACGTGATGTGGTAAAGGAAACATGCGCAAGGCGATTCCATTTCATGGTCAGTGATCCGAAGGGGGGTGGGCAGAGGGAAGCTGAGGCCCCTGGAGAGAGTTCTTCATGCTGACGACAGAATCCACTCTGGCTGGTTAAGCAGAGGGTGTTTGTGGCAGTGTTAGAATGGCATTGCACCATATGAAGAAGAATGGTTACATTCATGCTAATAATTTTGAATTTTAATATTTCTTTACTTCAAACATGAAATAGCAAGTTAAAAAAAAAACACCAGGAGAAGTCGAGAGAAAGACTCTATGGTAGCAAGGAAAAAGTTTTCTACTTTAATACCATTAATGGTACTTTTTTCTCCTTTTGTTTTGTTCCCCGGAGCCCCATGTTTTCGTTTTGTACAGGACCCCACAAATTATGTGGCTGGCCTTGCTGTCAGCAGCAATGGATATCAGTGTTTTGAAGTCTAGACTCTGGCGTAGACACGAAGCTCCTGGAAGTCTCAGATGTTTCTGGCGGGAGGCAAAATAGTATAGGACTCTAGGAAAGAGTTTGGAAATTTCTTATAAAGTTATCTACACACCTATTATAAGACCCAGCAACCTCACCCCTAGGTATTTATCCAAGTGAGTAAAAACTTATGTTCACTCAAAAGCTTATAGATGGCGGCGCCTGGGTGGCTCACTCGGTTAGGCGTCCAGCTTCAGCTCAGGTCATGATCTCACGGTTCATGAGTTTGAGCCCTGCGTCAGGCTCTGTGCTAACAGCTCCGAGCCTAGAGCCTGCTTCCGATTCTGTCTCCCTCTCTCTCTCTCTCTGCCCCTCCTCATCCCCTCACTCTCTCAAAAATAAACATTTTTAAAAAGCTTACAGATGAATATTTATAGAAGCGTTGTTCATAAACACTCATAACTATAAACAACACCATGTCCTTCACCTGGGAAACAGATGAACTGGTACATCTAAGACCCTACTCAGCAATAAAAAGCTGCTAACCACGGACACACACACCGCAGTATGGATCAATCCCAAGTGCACTATGCTAAATGAAAACAACCCAGACTCAAAAGGCTCACACTGTATGAGTCCATTTATAGGACATTCTGGAATAGGGGAGAGATCATTGATCAGGGGTTGCCAGGGGTTGGGTGTGGGGAGCAATGGACTACCGGAGAGCATGGGGGATAGGAACGTTCTAGATCTTGGCTGTGCTGTGGTTATATGACTGTGTGCATTTCTCAAAACTCATAGAGGTGAACACTAACAAGGGTAAATTTTACTTCCTCTAAGTTATACCTTAATTAAAAAAAAAAAAGCATCTGCAAATTTACTAGCCCCGAAACTGGGAGCTCCCAGTTTTTATGCATGTTTATGGTTTTTATGCACATTGGAAATCTTGAACCACAAACTGGGAACACAAACTCCCCTGGAGGAGCCAAAGGGACCAGGCAGCCGAGGGGCCCTGGGGGTTAAGCCGGGTGCCCAGGTTGGAATCCCTGAGGACAGCCTGGGAGAGGCTGCCCCCACAAAAAGGGTAGAAGGGCAGGTGGCTGGGGTTCAGGGTGCCGGGTCGGACACCCACCCATTTCCGCTCCCGCCCCAGCCTCTCCCTGCCAGCAGAAGGCCCAGCTGCCGGAGCTCCCAGCCTTTAAGGGGCTGATTCTACGCAGAATGGAGTGATTGGTGTTGACAGGGAGCTATTTACCCGTCTAATTAATTATGCCAACTAATTTCCAACTTAATTGCACTTTCTGGGTCACTGGGTAATGAGACTGAGCAGTTTTCCTGCCACTGCAGGCCCTGATGGAGCGGCGTTAGGGGAAAGGTGGCAGCTGCTCCTCAAGGGCAGACAGGCTTCCTGTTCCTCCCGTTCCGGGCCCTAGGCCCCAGGCTCCCAGACCCTGGCCGCTGGAGACCCACTCTGGAATCCTCTCTGTGGACCTTCTCAGTGATCCGGCCTCTGCCCCAGGAGCTTAGCCAGTCATTCACCTAACAGGCCTTTATTAAATGCCTACTACGTGCCAGTCCCCAAGGGGCGTAGGCACTGGGGGTGCCAAGAAGCTAAGTCATGCCCTGCTAGACCCCATCCCCCGCCCAGACCGCAACTGCTCACAGCCCAAGGGAGGAGAGTCTCACCTAGACCAGTAATTGCAGAAGCTGTTTGCAGATTGGAGCCAGGGCTTTGGACCTTTGCTGTTGGGCCTTTGGGCAATTCACTGCACTTGTGACGGGACTCTCTCTGCGCCCCCTGCTCCCCAGGTCCCCGTCCTCTCCCGCATCTCCCACTGCCTGTCTCCTAGAATGCTTCATAGTCTGGATTTGTCTGTTTCCTCCTTACGGGATCACCTAAAAACATTTTTTTAATGTTTATTTATTTTGAAAGAGAGACAACAAGCAGGGGAGGAGCAGAGACAGAGAGAGAGAGAGGGAGAGAGAGAGAGAGAGAGAGAGAGAGAGAATCCCAAGCAGGCTCGGCACTGTCCGGCTGGATATCATAAACAGCGAGATCATGACCTGAGCCGAAATCGAGTCAGACACTTGACTGAGCCACCCAGGCGCCCCTCACCTAAAAACATTAAAAAAAAACAGTGAAAATTCAGTTTATGCACGTTTGGCAAGAATATCATGAAAGTGATACGGGGTCCTTCTCACTGTATCCTATCAGCTGGCTCAAGGTTTTGATTTGTCCCATTATTGACGAGGGTCACTTTGATCACGTGATTAGCATGTGGCTCACAGGGTCCTCAGCCACCAAGTTTCTTAATCCCTCTTTGTAATTATGAAGTATTTCATGAAGAATTTATTTGAAACTGTTTAAGTACCTGTTCTTGGGGCACCTTGCTGACTCAGTGCAGCGTGTGACTCCTGATCTCAGGGTTGTGAGTTTGGGCCCCACGTTGAGTGTAGAGATTACTTAAAAAAATAAAATCTTAAGGAAAAAAAAAATACTTGTTCTTCCTCAAACTTTCAGTAGCTATATTTTTGTCAGTATGGACTCATGGTTTCCTGCTTTATTACATGTATGACAATCCTTTATTACCATTATTTTGATATTTAAATTGTGCCAGGTTTAACCAGTGGGAACTCTTTTAAGCTGGTCTCTTTGTATTTTTCACAAGTCCATGTTATTCTTTTTTTTTTTTCGTAACATTAATTTTTGAGAGAGAGAGAAAGAGCAGGAGGGGGCAGAGAGAGGGAGAGAGAGAATCCCAAGCAGACTCTGAGCTGTCAGCACACAGCCAGACACAGGGTTCAGTCTCATGAACTGTGAAATCGTGACCTGAGCCAGAATCAAGAGTCAGACGCTTAGCCTGCTGAGCCTCCCCAAGCCCCAAATTTTATTTTTAAGTAATCTACACCGAGTGTGGGGCTCGAACCCACAGCCCCAAGATCAAGAGTTGCACACTCCAGCAACTGAGCCAGCCAGGTGCCCCAATTCATTTTCTATGTGGATATATTTACTTATCATTTATGTATTATATATTAGAATTTATTTAACTCAAAAATTTCTAAATTTATCTATATTGGAAACTGTAGTGTGACTGAGGAATACCAATTCATGTTCAACATGAAAGTTCATTCTGGTTTCCCCTCTTTCTGTACTTAAACTCCCTGCTCTGATGGTGAAAAAATTGGTTTCCATCATTTTTAAATATTTACGTATTTGATCAGTGTCCCTCTAGGTAACCAATCTAGAAGCTGCCTCGGACACCCCATCCCTCTCCGTGTGTGGACACCTCCTCACCTGTACCTCCTCCCCGGCTCGGGCTGTGACACCTGCTCCAGGCCACCGTGGCCTCCCCACCACCGTCCCCTTCCTTGCTCGAACCCACCCAATGGCTTTAGGACTAAGTTCAGCAAGAAACTGGGTAGGGCAGCAGGAGGGGGAGCATGGGCATTTTTAATGACATGAAAAATATACTTCTGAGTATTGTTAAGCTACCAAAGAAGGCAAGATATAAAATTGCATGTATGGTATCATATCAACTATGGGGAAAGCTCCGAAAAAGATGCTGGTCTGTCTGAGGCTGAAGAGTGGAGCAAGAATGGAACATGTTTTGATCACAGATTACACAGGGCTCCCCTTTAAATCCCACGCCCTTTGAGGCTCACCCCATGAAGGAGGTAGCAGGCGCTGTGGCCACCAGGTAGACTAAGGACCAGACAACCCCACCCACACTTGGCTCCTGGCACTGCCACTTCCCAGCCAGGTGACCTTGGACGAGGCAGGTAGGTAACCTCTGTGCTTGAGTTTCCTTCATCCGTGAAACAGAAATGGTAATAGCACATCATTTTAGGTTTACTATGTGGATTCAGTGAGTTAATACACATAAAGCACTTAGAATGGTACACAGGACATTCCCATGAATGCTAGCTGTTGGTATATGGACAGAAAAGAGAAGAGTTCAGTGACGTCCTCTGAGTTACCTACCCAAGGTCACATTATCATTGGAGCCCCATAGTGCCTGTTCTGGAAGCATGGAAGTCTCTTCCGTTGCAGTGGGGAAGGTGAGGCACACCGCCAGCGCCAGACTGATGGAGGCGAGTTCTCCAAGCACCTGGTGGGCTCAGAGGAAGAATGCAGCCACTGGGGAGCTGTCTCAGGGAAGCTCCCTTCCCCAGGTGGGACTCGAGACAGATCGCCAACGCTGAGAAAGCTCCCAGTGAGTTGTGATGGCAGAGGCCAGGACTCGGCAGCGGAGGGGACAGGCTGGACAGAGGCAGGCCACCGGACCTCCCACAGGGGCGAGGGGCAGTCTTTCACTCAGCACACTCTCCTTGCTCACACCAGCCTGGGCCCCAGACCAGGTCCTCAGCCTCAGCACTGCTGATATTTGGGGCCTGTTAGGTCTTTGTCGTGGGGGCTGGCCTGTGCATTGTAGGACGCAGCAGCGGCCCTGATGCTGGCAGCGTCACCTCCTCAGCTGTGACAGCCAGAAATGTCTTCAGACATTGCCAGATGAGCATCTGAAGAACCCAAAATGCCCCCTATTGAGAACCAGTGCCCTGGAGAAATGGAAGCCTCTGGAAGCCCCACCACCATTCATTTTATCCGTTGCTCCTGTTAGGAGCCTGCTCCTTATTCGTCCCTTCTGGTGGGTGTCTTTGGAGCAGGAAAGACTGCTCTTCAGGCCGCAGGAAGGAAGGAGGGAAGTCGTCCGTAGCCCAGCGCCTGGGACTCAGGGCTCTTTGGTAAGATTTCTCGACATATCTTCATCAGCTGGCCAGACTTCCTGGTCCTGAAGTGCAGTACCAGGTGGGGGAACTTATTTCATCAGCGGACCCGGCAAGAGTGGTGATGTTCCACAGGGCTGTGGCTGAGGGGGGGAAGGGGTGAGGACGGCACCGATGACGGTCACTGGCCAGCCGCGTGACTTCCACTGTCCGGGCTTCTGTTTTCTCATCAGCGAATGGAGGGCTGGCAGTACAGCTAAACTCCCTCCAGGTGAGGACTTCTCTGGGAGCCCTTAAGGAGCAGGGAGGGATGCTTCCCAGGTCCTAGGGAAAGAGATCTGTGATCAACTAGTGAGGTCTGCCAGGGGCACAGAAATAGAGGGGCTGGTGGGGTCGGCACACACAGAACATCTCTGTGTCTATTCTGAAGGACTTAAGTACAGTCTCTGGGGTCTTTGTGAGGACAAGCAGCTGAGGGAAGGAGAAGCAGGGCTCTTCCTCCAGCAGCTCTAGAGGCAAAAGTTCCACTCAGATTTTTTTTTTTTAATGATAGCTGCTCTGCAAGTGCACAGGTAAAAATAGTCCCCCAGGGCACTGGGGTGGCTCAGTCAGTTAGGCATCCCACTACAGCTCAGGTCATGATCTCATGGTTCATGAGTTCGAGCCCCACTTTGGGCTTTGGATTCCCTCTCTCTCTCTGCTGCCTCCCCTCTCTCTCTCTCAAAAATAAACATTAAAAAAAATAGTCCTGGGGCGCCTGGGTGGCTCAGTCGGTTAAGCATTTGGCTTTGGCTCAGGTCATGATCTCACGTTTGTGGGTTCAAACCCTGCATCGGGCTCTGTGCTGACAGCTAGCTCAGAGCCTGGAGCTGCTTCAGATTCTGTGTCTCCCTCTCTCTCCAGCCCTCCCCTGTTCGTGCTGTCTCTGTCTCTCAAAAAAAAAAATTTTTTTTTAATTAAAAAAAAAAGTCCTTTACAGGCCCGGGAGACTTGCCATTGTTTCAGGGGTCCCTCGGTCATTGATTAATCTAACAGAGAACTGGCCTTGCGTGAGAAGAGAACCCCATCACATCCACCCACTTCTTCCGTTCTCCCCTGCATACATTCTGGAACTCATAAGAGGATGTAGATTGTTCTGAGGGTAGAAAGGGAAAGGGGAGGGGAAGGGAAAGGGTGAAGCTCAGCAGAATGGAAAATACATGGGCTTCAGGGTGACAGTGCCCAGGCTGTGGCGCTCACTCGCTGTGTGATCTTGGACAAGTTACTCAACCTCTGTGAGCCTTCGTTTCCTTATTCGTGTAATGAAACCCACTAATCTGTGTCTCCCTTGGCACAGATGTCCAGCATGCTGTGAGCACTCAATTCTGGCCAAGTAAGGATGGAATGTCCACACAGGTCTCAAACACGCAGGATCTCAAACATGAGGCTCGAAAACTTATGGGCGATAAGAGAGCTGTGGACAACTTTTGAGCCCTGGCAGGAACCAGAACAAATCCCAGGGATTATAACTTCCCTCCCCAGGCTGGTCTCACCTGACTGGGCACTGGACATAGGCAACAGGAGAAGGGACTGAGGAGGGCCAGAGAGGAGGAAAGCTCCGAGGACAATGTGGGAAGGAGGCGAAGTCCATCTGAACAAGCAAGAGCTGGCCACACGGAGAGGCAGGAGGGCATGGAGCCAACGGCAATCGGGGGAGAGTTTGCTAGGGTTGTTGTCCTCAAGGCTCCAGGGGTTGAGGGGGAAGAGATCAGGTCTAATAAAGGGAGGGTTGCCTGAGGGCATGAACTGGATTTTCTTCAACGACCTTCAAGAGAAGAGAGGAAAGTTCTTATTCTCTTCTTTGGACTGTGCTTTTATTATTATTTTTTTAATGTTTTATTTTATTTTTGAGAGAGTGCAAGTGGGAGAGGAGCAGAAAGAGAAGGAGACAGAGGATCTGAAGCGGGCTCTGTGCTGACAGCAGCGAGCCTGATGTGGGGTTCAAACTCACGAATGGTGCTATCACGACCTGAGCCAAAGTCAGACACCAGGCCCCCCTGAGCCAAAGTCAGACACTTAACCGACTGAGCCACCAGGCCCCCTGTACTGTGCTTTTAAAAATACTATTCTTCTGGGTGTCTGGGGGGCTCAGTTGGTTAAGTGTCTGACTTCGGCTCAGGTCATGATCTGGTAGGTTGTGGGTTTGAGCCCCATGTCTGGCTCTGTGCCAACAGCTCAGAGCCTGGAGCCTGCTTTGGATTCTGTGTCTCCCTCTGTCTCTGCTTCTCCCCAACTCAGGCTCTGTCTGTCTCTCTCAAAAATAAGTAAACATTAAAAAAAATACTATGCTACTGGACTGAGCCTCTTCTGCCACAGCTTCGGTGGGTTACAGATGCTGCCCGCAATTTTCCTCCAAAAAACAGATAGGGCACAGACAGGCTTCCGGGCTCTTCCTATCTGCTAGCTGTGTGGTCTTCTAGTTCCCTGAGCAGACACCATCAGGGTCCTTCCTACTTGGGTCCCTTAGCACTCACCAACCACTCCCGTGAATCTCTGACCACAGGTCAGGGCTGTGCCTGATGAGCACCCAGGGCAGGCCGGGGGATTCCTGTGCACCCAGGAGCAGCACCCCGCCACCACCCCACCCCCCACCGCCAATGACAAATGGAGGTTGGTAGATAAATTCTCACGCTTTGGGTAGGAAAACTTTAAGATGTATTGATACCATCTCCCAAGGGGCCCGGCAGGACTGACCCCAGCTGGTCCCTCAAGTTCATGAATGACAGGTGTGCCCAACAGTAACCTGCTCACTAACATGCCCCGTGGCAGCTTCCTCATACTTGAACTTGAATCCTGTCCCAGGCTGTCTCTGGCAGAACCCAAAGACAGACATAACAGTCCATTGACATGGACTTGACCATGAGCTGACCTGGAAAGAAAATGTGGCTTCTCCCTTAGCTGTTCCTACACTTGAAACATGCCTACTGCACAGCTCGCAGGCGGCAGGTTCCATCAGCCAGGACTCAGCCGCAGGTTCCTCTCCAGGCGGTACTCCAAGTGGGTCGCACGGTGGGTCAGTGCTGGCCCCCAGACCGCAGTTTCTCTGGGGGATCTGTTCAAACATGACTTTGACAGACACAATAGGGGAGAGAGGGAGCAGAGAAAAGCTCTTTCAGAGGACCCGAGGTCAGGAACTGGGACATCACTGGGAGAGGGGAGGAGCGCCTGGTGGACAGTGACAGTGGCCTGTGTCCAGCCTCCCTCCCCATGCTGGTGCAGTCTCAGGGGCAGGGGACTTCTCGTCTTGAACCAATGGCATTTGCACTGAGGGGCACAGGAGGGGCCGAGGCACAGGGGTGCTGGGGGAGCCTCCCTGCTCTGCACCAGCTGCCAGGGGCCCTGGAGCATTGTGCAATGAGCGGAGGCCGGCTGCTGGGAGGAGAGGCCGCCTCCCAGGGCTGAGTGTGCCAGGGCGTGACTGAGCTGGCCCTGGGGCCCGCGGGCAGGGTGGTGTCGCCCGGAGATAAGCCAAGGCCTGGCAGTGATGATGTTCCCTGTGAAGTGTTACTCAGGACAGCGGTAAATCACTTCCTTGGAGCGGGTGTGAGGGCTGGCAGGTGGATGCCGGGTGCTTCCCAGGAGCGCTGAGGGCTCCGCATCCCGTGCTGTGGCTCACTTGCCCTGACATCAGGAAGAGCTCCGGCGCCGGACTCCCCACCACGGCTCAGGGATAGGGCGGCATGAACCGATCGAGGCATGTGGGCAAGATCCAGAAACGCCTGGAAGATGTCAAGAGCCAGTGGGTCCGGCCGGCCAGGGCTGACTTTAGCGACAATGAGAGTGCCCGGCTGGCCACAGACGCCCTCCTGGATGGGGGTCCCGAGGCCTACTGGCAGGCACTCAGCCAGGAAGGCGAGGTAGACTTCTTGTCCTCAGTGGAGGCCCAGTACATCCAGGCCCAGGCCAAGAAGCCCCCTTGCGCCCCAGAGCCTCCGGGAGGGGCAGAGGCAGGTCCCAAGGGACTCGACTCCTGCTCCCTGCAGTCCGGTACCTACTTCCCTGTGGCCTCCGAGGGCAGTGAGCCGACCCTATTGCACAGCTGGGCCTCAGCCCAGAAGCCCTACCTGAAGGAGAAGTCCAGCGCCACCGTGTATTTCCAGACGGACAAGCACAACAACATCAGAGACCTCATTCGCCGCTGCATCACCCGGACCAGCCAGGTATTGGGGGTGGGCACTGGGTCTCCTTGGCCGTGGGGTGGGTTCCGGGAGAAGAGAAGAGGGGGTGCCTTCTGCTTTACGGGATGGGGTTCAGAAAACCAGGGCTTAAGACAGAGTCAGGGATGTTGTTCTCTGTCTCCCCCTGGATCACTGACCTTCTGATCCCACCTCTCACAGTCTGGGTCCAGGCCCCCACCACCCATCACTGGAACTCTGGTGACTGATCCCTTCCTGCTCCTCCTCTTCCATCTTGACCCCCAACCACCCCCCACAGTCGCCACGTTGCAATAGAGCACTTCTTCTATACTTCAAATCTAACTTGGTCCCTTCCCTGCTTAGAGCCCTCCATGGCTCCCAATTGCCCAGAGTGAGAAAAGCAGGCTCCTTATGGCCCACAACCCTTTCCAGCTCCTCTCCCACCTCCTGCCGTTCAATTCAGAGGGACCTGCAGATTCTCCAGCCCACTCTGTCTTCTGGGCTTTGCATGTGCTGTGCCCTCTGCCTGGGATCCCCTCACCTTCTCTGATTTTCATCCAACTGATGCCTACTCCGTTCTCAGGACCCAGCACCCAAGCCCCTTTCTCAGGAAGGCTCTCCTGAACTCCTCCAGCTGGGCCAGGTGCCTCCCCTCTGTGCTTCCGAATGAAGGGGCCTGTCCCTTGTCCTCTCAGACTCGGCTTAGATCTGCCTGCCCACAGATGACGTACAGCCCCTGAATCCAGCTGGTGGTCAGACTGGGGACAGAATACGCAGAGAGAAGGCTTCTCTCTCCCCAGAGTATTCACATCTTAACATGTGACCTTAGAAGAAGAAAAAATGTTTCAAGCCCAGAGCTTGGCTGATAGAATTTCAGGCATGGTGACCAGCAATTGGTCAGTTTTCCCCACACCCCAAAATCGCGGGCTGCACTGGCTACCTGCTGCCACGGGGAATGGACACTCACTCATTCTATCCCAGGAGCATAAAATGACTCTTCCGAACGGGGCTCGGGATGCCAGCTCCGCCCTCCGGAGGCTGCAGAAGGACGAGAATAGACTCAAAAAAGAACAAGCGGATATTTAAGCTCATTTTCTGCTAGGACCCCCCAGTCTCACGACCGAATCCCCTCTGAAGTTCAGTACTGAGTGATATCTGAAGGCTCTGGAAAAAGCCCTGCTTAAGGTAGAGAAGCTGTGAGTGGATGGGGGAGGGACGGAGTGGAGTTCTGGAAAGCTAAGTAAGGTTACAAGGGGTGGAGCGTCCTTTTCAAGCCCCAGTGCTGGTTCGGAGCAGTGTTTCATGTTTCAGTGACATGTCAGCGTTAAAAACTGACAGATGGGCCCAGGCAGGCAGCCAGGAGCTCCGGCATGGCCTGGGGCTGGCTGTGTGACCCAGGGCAAGTCCCTCGACCTCCCCAGGCTTCAGATTCCACGCTGGAGGAAGGTCTCTCCCAGCTCCCAGGGCCTGCTCCTAAGTGCGCTAGCTCCGGTCTCTCTGTGTGTGAAGTTCGGTGCCCTCTGGGGTGTGCGGACTGGTGGTATCGGGGAGACTGTCAATCACAGCTCCAGGGACGGAGGTAAGGGTTGTGAAGCAAGCCCCTGGCTGAGTCCCCCTCCTCCTACACCCTCCTCCCCACCCAGCAAGGCTTCCCTCCCTCTGTGGCCCTGAGGCCCCTCATGTCCTTTGTTTTACCAATACGGATGCTATGAATTTAAGACATTTAACAATCTGAAGATGTCACCTAAAAGACTTGCTGGCCCCACTTAGCTCATGGGAACAGATGGCTCCGTGGTGCTAAGCAGCAGCCACCTCTTTGGGTGAGTCTCCTTTGCCACGTCCCCACCATGCCCTCTTGTCCCAGGCCACGCTCATGGCTTTCCTGAGCTTCACCCGTTTTGTTGCCCGTGAGGCCCTGCAGGCAGAGTTTGTGATATTCTACACACACACACACACACACACACACACACACACACACACACATGGGCTCAGGGCTGTCCTGCTGCCACAGAGAGCCCAGGGGGCCTAGAACCCAGTCACAAGCTGTCCACGGAGGCCGGCTGCCCCCTGCCTCCGTGCTCAAGCCGGAGGAGTTTGGATTCTCCGCCCTGGCTTCAGCCTCCAGAAAGGACAGACAGAGCCAGACGGTTGGTGTTTTCCAGACCAGTTTGAGCCAAAGCACAGGAACGCTCCCTATTTCCGTCCATGCTCACATTCCTTTATTCCACGACGCCAGATTCACGGCCAGGCCCTGCAGCCAAGATGGCCGCATGGATCAAGAGGCCTCCTTGCCTCCACCTGCCCACTCGGGGAGAAGACATTGGTGTGAGCAGCCCTTGCGCCCGGGAGGGGTGGTGAGGGTGACTAAGGCAGGCTTCCCCGAAGAGGTGGCCTCTGAGTTGAGTCTCAGAGGCTGAGTAAGGAGGTGTGAGGCAGAGAGGGAAGGGAAAGGGATTCCGGGCGAAGGTCGGGAGGGGCGAGTCAGCTGTCTGTCCCGCAGGTGGGAAGACGTGCAGACACAGAAATGACTGGCACGAGTCGGTCCCCTAGGAGCAGGGGCACAGCACGTCTCCCAGGGCCGCACAGGGAGCGCCAGGGTCGGCCTGGAGGCAGACTGAGCCAGGGCAACGCGCGGGCACAGGCCCTACTGTGCCTGTGCAGGAAAGGGCGGGCAGGTCGGGTAGCTGGGGCCATCTCAGCGGGCTCCGGGCTGCAGGTGGTCCCTCGCTGTCCAGGACCCGGCCCTGGGGTCACATAAGGCAGGGAGACTGTTGGCTTGGTGTGTGTTAGATAAAGGAGGTGAGCTTGCTTGGTCTGCACGGCAAAGGCGAGCTCCTAGGCAAGGTGTTTGCTGATTCCCAGGAATCAACTGGCCCTGGAAGGCAAAGCATCATAAACTATGGAAAAAGCATGATTTAAGAAAAAAATGAGCATGAACAGGGAAAGGGCAGAGAGAAAGGAGGACAGAGGATTTGATGCAAGCTCCTTGCTGACAGCAGAGAGCCCTATGTGGGGTTTGAACTCATGAACCCTGACATCAAGACCTTAGCCAATTTGGACAGTTAAGCAGCTGAGCCACCCACGAGATCACAGATGCTGAAGTCAGACGCTGAACTGACTGAGCCACCCTTGAGATCACGACCTGGGCCGAGGTCGGACGCTGAACCAGCTGAATCACCCAGGCGCCCGGGAAAAGCCGTGACTAATACATCCTCCAAGTGTGGTCAGGATCCCTGAGGGTTCCAAGATCCTTCCAGTGGGCCCAGGAGGTCATGCCCTCTCCAACCACTTATCTGTGTGAGGCCAGATTATCTTCATGTGCTCCCACCCACACGCCACAGCGCCACAGCCTGCTGCAGAAGCAGCTAGGAGAAGCCAGCTGTCTTCCATTAAGCCAGACACCACAGAGATTTGCAAAACTGTAGAGGAAGGGCCCTCTGCTCACTGCGTGTGGCTCTGGTTGTTTTCTCGAGAACGAAGGAGCGTCAGCACATAGGAGAGAAAGAGGAAAGACTAGAAATAGAAGCATAAAGTGGGGAGGGGGGGTGTTGTTCCCAACAACTGTCCCCAACATGACTGGGCCCTGCCAGGACCCAAATCCCATTTCACGGTCTACACACTGCCCTTCCCGAAGCAGCAGGATTCCAGCCCAGGAGGGGCTCACATGTGTCTGGCAGGTTGTGGGAGGTTCTCGGCCAGGATTTGAGGCCCCCACAGGATGACCCTTGCATGGGGGTATCGACCCAGCAGACCAGCATCACCCCAGTGGGGCGCCTTGGTCTCTGGTACCCAGAGGTGGCCTGCCACACGGCTCCCTTACAAGGCGTCATGAAAGTCCTTCCTTCTTCTCAGCCAACTGCACCCGACATGCCGGGCTAGCTGATTGGCCTACTTTATTCCTTTTCTATGCCTGTAGAGGTGTAGGCACTGATTTTAATCCTCTTCCATAATCTGGACTAACGTTTTTGGATGGTGTTATCTGACATTATTCATTCTTGCTTATAATGCATATAAAAATCACAGTCATATTAAAACTATAAACTAGAATAAAAACATTTACTTTTTGCACATGGTTTCATTGCTATTATCTGGACTTAGGGTTAGATGCATCTGGAGTGATAGCTGATGCTCTGTTTTTGAGCAGTGTCTTATCAGCAGAGAAACTGAGGCCCAGAGAGGGTCAGTGACGTGTCCAAAGCATTTAACTCATCTCCAGGAAGACTGGAGTTGTCAGTCGTGCGCTGGGGTAGTTCAGTCCATTAAGCATCTGACTCTTCAATTTTGGTTCCGGTCACGATCTCCAGGTCATGAGGTAGGGCAGCACGGAGCCCGCTTGGAATTCTCTCTCTTCTCTCGCTCTGCTCTGCACCCCCCACTCTCTCTCTCATGTTCTCTCTCTTTCTCAAAATAAACACACATTAAAAAATAAATAAACATAGGGGTGCTTGGGTGGTTCAGTCAGTTGAGCATCTGACTTCGGTTCAGGTCATGATATCACAGTTCGTGGGTTCGAGTCCCATGTCAGGCTCTGTGCTGACAGCCTGGAGCCTGGAGCCTGCTTCGGATTCTGTGTCTCCCTCACTCTCTGCCCCTCCCATTCAGGCTCTCTCTCTCTTTCTGTCTCTCTCACAAAAAATAAAAGAAACATTAAAAAAATGTTTTAATAAGCATAAATAAATAAATAAAAACGAAGATGTCACTTAGGCCCTACTTCCTCTCAAGTCTCTAGGGGAGGGTCCTGCCATTGTCTCCCAGCTTCTGGTGGCTGCAGGCATTCCTCAGCTTGTGGCCACTTCACTCCAGACTCTGCCTCTATCTTCACCTGGACTCCTCCTCTTCTCCCTGCCTCTCCTCTGTGTGTCTTTTCTAAGGACACATGTCATTGGATTGAGGGCCCACCAAATCCAGGATGATCTAGTCTTGAGAGTCTTAATTGCACTTGTGAAGACCTCTTCCAAGTGCGGTCACATCCATAGGTTCTGGTGGTTAGGATGTGGCCATATCTTCCTGGAGGCCATCATTCATCCCACTTGCCCTGTAAGGTAGCTCGTCCATGCAGGGGACTCAAGAGGTTATTGGCCTTGAATCAATCCAGCTGGTAAACGATCCCAACAGGAGGCAAACAAGATAAACCTAGATGTTGTGAGCCTGTGTTTTCAACATCCCTTTAAACCTGCCCCCTTCTCTGTTCAATCTGTCACCAGCCCAGTCTCTGGGAAACAAGGACTCATGGGAACACAATGGGAGGATCTCCTGGCCTCCTGGGGAGAGACAACTGTCCCTTTTGTCAATGCCTCCCTCAAGGAGGAGGCATTTAACTTTCAGCAGAGAGGGCATCATAAGTTGAAGTGTGTACAGATAATCCTGTGAAAACAGGGTCATCCGTGGTTCTAAAGGAGCATGGCCTCCCGATTAGGGCATCTTTTCTGACTTCTAACCTGGGAAGTTCCTTCCCCTGTTCAGAGACCCACATCATCTGAGCAGGAAGTCAGCTCCAAGTGGGTACCAGACGTCTCCTTCACCTGTTTCAGTGACCTTCTTCCTGTCCTTGCTACTTCCCAGATGTTGATGGCCAACACATCTCTGTATCTCTATATATACTATAGAGAAATAAAAAGTATACTCTATATCTCTAGAGTCTACTATATATACGCCATATATAGTATCCATTACTATACATTAATATGTAATACTATATTAGAAAAATGGTGGATCATTATTATAGGTAATGCCGAAAACTGCCCTAGTACCCAGTCCAAACCTGACTGCCAGTTTTGGCTTTGTACTTGCTTGTGTGTCTACACAGTACTTTCCCTCACTGGCAATCCTACTGGGCAAACTATCATTTTGTGCTCTGTTTTTAACTGAATTCATTATTTGCCAATATGTGTGTTGAGCATGGATTACACAGCAAGTTTTACCTCCACATTTCGCCCTGTCTTAGTTTTTAATGTAACCATTCTAATTATCATTTTTAATGGCTGCCTAATGACCCACTTGTCAATCTGCCATGATTTGGGTATTGGGTCAGACTTTTGATGGGGTGACAGAAATCTAATTCTGCTTCAGTCCCACTGTGTGGGAGTCCCACACCACCCAGCAATTCTCTGACACCAGCTGGGGGTCCTACAACCCAACACACACCAGTCCTGAGCCAAGGTTGTCGTCTGTGTTATACTCAAGTTTCCAATATCGTCCTCAAAAACTAGAAACTGCCAGGGAGACGGAGTCATGCATGCAAAAACAAAGGGCTTTGTTACGGGTTTAGGCTCGCTGGACCTAAACTCGTAATAAAGCCCTTTGCTTTTGCATGTGTGACTTGGTCTCCCTGGCGGTTTCTGGTTTTGGAAGACGATATTAAAAATCTGGGCATAACAGTCTGTGCTTCTGAACATTCTGACCAATCAGCTCAGACTGGACACTCCAATGACCCCCTCCTTGGATTTGATTTGCAGGCTACAGTGGCTCACAACAAAGAAACTTTTACTTTCTAGATTACCAGTTTGTTATAAGAACTAGAACTCAGGAAAAATCAGATGGAGATATAGGGCAAGGCATGGGGAAGGGCACAGAGCTTCCACGCCTTCTCTGAGCACTCTGCCAAATCACCAACCCAGCTCTCTAATCCCTTTTGGGGTGTTATGTGGGATTCATTATACAGGCATGATTGATTACATTATTGGCATTGAGGATTTATTTAACCTCCAACCCCTACCCTCCTTTCCTTGGGAAGAGGGGGTGGGAGGGAAAGAAAATTCCAAATCTCTAATCACTTGGTTCCCCTGGCAACCAGTCCCCATCCAAAAATCACCTTACAACATAACAAAGGATCTCTAACTCCTTCAGTTCTCACCACACCACTTAGGAAATTCCAAGTGTTTTAGAGCCTGGTGCCAGAAACAGGGACAGAGACCAAATATACATTTTTTTTCTAAATCACAATAGGGTGGAAAATATCCCCAAACAAGTTTAAGAAGAGGACCATGTACTGACATCTACGGTGGGAAAGTGAAGGGTAGGACTGACTTCATTTTCAGCAGGCTGTCCCCACGTGGTGGCGAGCTGGCCGCTGGCAGCGGTAGCTCAGAATCCACAAGCTGAGCAACCCCAGTAGAAAGAACTCCTCCTTTCCGCTCAGCCCCGGCATAAGTCCCAAACTGGCTCTCATTAGAATAATTTAGATCATGTGAGCAGTCCCGGACCAATCACTGTGGCCAGAAGGGGATACAAGTGCTCTCATTGGTCTGGCCTTGATGAGGTATTCTCCCACTGCCCAATCCAGCGCAAGGCAGCGGCCCCACCCACGCACATTGCTTGCAGAGGGGAGGGGCTTCCTTAAAGTGAAGATGGTGCCTTGCTGGCTGGAGGAATGGTTGCATGGCCAGGCATGGACACGTGTCCTTCGCTTTGCTGGATTTCTCGAGCTCCCTCCTCCCCAGGATTCCAGTATGATAGAAGAAGTAGTAACTGCTGGCTGAGCAGAACTCCCTTCTCCATCCCACTGGGGCAGCTCAGCTTAGTGTAGTCTATACGAAGGGTCTCCACAGATTCTGTTTGAGGCAAGGATTGTGTGGCTTAGCAACATTTGAAAGCCAGTGGTCACAGAGCGCCTTCGAGCTCCACATGACTGGGCAGCCATGTCGTTAAGTCTATCTCTCTGTCCTAAACCTCCTGTTCTTCTCTTCCCTTCCTTGCACTCTGTCTCTACTTTTCTCTCCTTCCTCCTGTGCGTGCTGCACCAACAGTGGACCAAGTGGCCACAGGGTACGTGGTTGGGCTGGAGAGATGAGGTCAACACAGAGGCCTCCACAACGGCTCTTTCCCTGGAATGCTGCCCTGGCAGCGCCTCCCACCCCATCCTTTTTCCTCCAGCCCCCAGAAGTGGGAAGGGCTCTCTCAGCCTCACTGGGTTTTAGGAAGCTTGGCTGCAACCAGTTAGCCCCTGGCCCTTTGACTCTTTTTGTTTCCACCTTTCTGCCCTGGCCCAGGTCCTGGCCATCCTGATGGACGTGTTCACTGATGTGGAGATCTTCTGTGACATTCTAGAGGCTGCTAACAAGCGCGGGGTGTTTGTCTGTGTGCTGCTGGATCAGGGAGGTGTGAAGCTCTTCCAAGAGATGTGTGACAAAGTCCAGATCTCTGACAGACACCTCAAGGTAGGGGCTCCAAAAGGTATTTATATTAGGATAGTATAGCTGGGGCTCCTGGGTGGCTCAGTCGGTTAAGGGCCTGACTTTGGCTCTGGTCACAGGTCATGATCTCCCAGTTCGTGGGTTCCAGCCGTGCATCAGGCTCTGTGCTGACAGCTCAGAGCCTGGAGCCTGCTTCGGATTCTGTCCCCGTAGCTCTCTGCCCCTGCCCCGCCTCTCTCTCAAATATAAATAAACATTAAAAAAAAATTTAAAGGATAGTATAGCTTATGTCACCCTAAGAGACCCCCCCATCTCAATGGCTTAACATAATGAAGGTTTATTTCTTGTTCCAAGTCCAGTGTAGCACAGACCCCTCTCCCCATCTTGTAGCTACATCGTAAGGAATCTGTGGCCTCCAAGATGGCAGCGACAGGGAGAGAGAGCACAGGAGGACGCCACAGCACTTGACCATGGACAGATTCCCATCACTCCCACATACAGCCCTTTGGCCTCACCCGGACACATGCGGGCTGGGACTGCAAGGAGCCCATGCATTCTCGTGGGTATCAATCTCTGCCGATGCCTTTTCACCTCTTGGTTGAGGAGACCCAGTGGCACATGTCACAGGCCAGGGCAACAACATCCAAGCCTGCTCGGTGCATGTCTAGGACTCCCCAGCTCCACCAGGAAGCTGCTCCTCTTGGATTGAACCCAACTCCCCACTTCCTTCTTCTAGCAATCAGAAAAGAAACTCAGAGATGAGAGTTCATTTAGTCATGTCACATTTAGGGCAGCCAATTCAAGGTCAAATGTAAAACCACCCAGTTTTTATGAGCAGGCCCAGCTGAACAGCGGATGGGTGCTTCCCTTAGCAACTCCCCTCTAGCTCAGGCGAGGTCAGCCTCCAGGAGACACAGCCCTCCTCCCTTCCTCCTTCCCTTCCTCTCCTCACTGCCTGGGATGCAGGCCTCGGTCCTCTGATTACTGCGTCTGCTTGACATTACCTGGATCACACCCCCTCGATGTGAGGTCATCAAAACGGGTCCAGAGAGTCAGCGCAGGTCTTGCCTCCACGGCCCACATCAGCTACACCTAACAGTCCTCTGCCCACCAAGGGATGGTGGGATGTGGCGCTCCTGTCAACATGTCACAGAGCTTATGGAGAAGCTGGGAGTCACTGTTGGAGGCATTAGGCATCCCCTTCCCAGAGCCCGCACAGCCACCAAGCACACTCATGGGACCCCAGCAGTAGCCCACTTTCCTCGGAGACCCCTGTGCTTTGCCTGTCTTTTCATTTCTCCAGCCTCCCAAGGGTTCTGGCTGACAGCTAGGGCAGCCAGTGATCCCGGGGAAGAAAGGGACAAGCAGGGCCATGATTGGGTTGTGGACATTCCTTTCCTAAGGACAATCTACACAGCCACCCCTTCTGGCTGCACTTCTCCGGAGCAGCTTGGGATCAGGGACTCATGTCACTTCCAGGGCAAGGCTGGGCTTGCCAGGCCTCTGAGGTCCATGGGAGCCTAGACTAAGGGCTCCATGGGCATTAGGCCTTCATCTTTCTTCTATTTTCTGCTTTGTTTAAATTCTACCATCTCCCCTTTCCTTTTTTTTTTTTTCCTTTCCCATTACTCATATAATGTCAAGACAATGAAAAGATTTAGAAAATTCAGTCAAGGGAAAAATAAAAGTGGCCTCTGATCCTACCAATTAGAGAGAACCCCTGTTTATGTCTTGGTGAGCATCCTTCCAGGCGTTTTCCTAGGTAAATGTGCGTCATGCATACGTAGTGAGTGATACCTTGACTCTCTGTCCAACAGAACATTTCCATCCGGAGTGTGGAAGGAGAGGTGTACTGTGCCAAGTCAGGCCGGAAGTTCGCCGGCCAGATCCAGGAGAAGTTTATCATCTCGGACTGGAGATACGTGCTGTCTGGATCGTACAGGTGAGCACTGGGGTTCACCTGTCGAAGGTGGGGAGGAGGCCCAGACTGAGCGGGGTCCACAGCATCCCCCACTGCTCAGGCCCCCAGGTCCCCGCCAGTCCTGTGCCTGGAGGGGCTGGGACTTCATCGCATACACGAGGCGGGAGGCAGGACCAGTCTGGGCAGAAGGGGAAAATCTGGACCCTTCCTGGCGGAGCTTCAGGATAGAGAGGCGCTTCCAATTTCTCTTCAGACTGCAACAGGACATAGACTCTTCTTTTTCCCTTCTCAGCTCTCTCATGCATGATTGTGAAACTATCCAATTTGCTTTGGACTGTGTGTGTCCTATTTTATTTTCAGAAGTATGTCCAAATTCCACTGGACCTACAGCTGGTGCTAGGGACAGGAAGTGGCAGCAGCCCAGACTGGAAGTCAGATGACAGAGGTTCAATTCCCAGCTTTGTAGTTTCCTGGCTGAGTGACCTTGGGCAAGTCACCACGCCTCTTTGTTCCTTCATTCATTGGACAGCTATGTGGAGACCTGGGTACATACTAGGCCTGCTTCAGGGCTGGATGCCCTACTAGAGCTCCCATTCACACCGAGGAGATCCAGGCACCTGGCTGGCTCAGTCGGTAGAGCATGTGCGTCTTGATTTTGGGGTTGTGAGTTCGAGCCCCATGTTAGGTGTAGAAATTACTTAAAAAAAAAAAAAACAGTACAGAGATCCAGTGATGGAGGAGCTATGGGAGCCTGGGAAGAGGTGGTTGGCGTGGGCTCTGCTTTGGGCCTCTCTCTCCACCTTTTCTGAGCCGGTGCAGCACTGGAGCTGACTGCACTGTGGTCCGTCCACAGGCGGATGTGCTCGTTTTATGGCTCCTACACCAGGAAGGACTCTGAGGCAAGGCAGCCTCAGGGGCACCTCCAGCATCCGGGGGTCCCTGAGCCCCAAGTGTGTCTCCACCCATGGCTTCTCCCCACGGTGTTTTGCTTCGTCAGGGCCCCTGTGCAAAAGGAAGCCCGCGTGCTCTGATCCTTGGGCCCCGCGTCCAGCACTTGGTTTTTCTGTAAGAGGCTGAGGTGGGGCTGAGCCACCCTCCCCAAGTGGCCAAACCCACCTTCTTCGCTTTTGCTTTTTTCCTGGGGAGTGACGAAGGCCACTGGGCATCAAGCCATACAGCTTTGGCTGGGAGCATGGCCTCATGCTCCACATCAGGACTTGAGGCCTCTGACCTTGACCAAGCTGCCACTAGCCCTAGTTCACCACCTGGATGGGAAGGGTCGGATCTCTATCTGGGCAGCTGCTCCGACCCAAGGAGCCAAGCCTGGAGGCAGGGGCCCACCATAGCTGAGGGGTTCTCTCTCTCTCGTTTTTTTTGTTGTTATTACGGGGAAATTCATATAACATAAAAGTAGCCATTTTAAATGTGTAATTCAGTGGCATTTAGTACATTCACTGTGTGTGCAACCATTACCATTGTCTAGTTCCAAAATATTTTTGTCACCTCCAGGAAAAACCCATACCCACTATATGGGGAGGAAAACTTCTTTTTCCTATTATCCTTCTAGGTTGTTTGCATGGGGCCTGTATATTGAACAAGATAGGTTAACAAGAGAAAAGCATATGGATTTGTTTGTGTTACGTGGCCTGGAGCCGCCATAAAGAAATGATCCTAAGAAATGGCTGAGCCTGAGCACTTTTTAGATGAGGAATGATGAGGAGCAGAAAGTCCTGGAAAGGCATGGAAAACATGGTAGGACAGAAGGTGTGAGCTAAAGGTAGTTACTGGGGAAATGTAGCAAGGCCTCTTCATTTGGATTCCTCTGCTGACCTCAGGCACAGAGAAAGAAATTCTGAAAGAGAAGATGAAGAGGAGGAAAAGTCTCTCCTCTTATTTTAAATGGGGAGAATTAAGCCTCTGTTTTCATTTGTACCTGCTCTTCCGGAGCTCAGCACCCAGGGGTGGCCCTTGCCCTTCGTAGAGGCAGAAGGGAGCAGAGCTAACCTTGTTGAGCTTTGTGCCAGACCCTCTGCCAGGTGTGGTCTGACCTTTGGTAATGACTGACAAGCCTTGGAAGGAGGCATTATTCCTCCAATTGACAGATGGGGGAACTGAGGCACAGAGAGTGTGGGTGATTGGCCTCCGGCTCTCCGGTGCTTACTGGGCTTGTCCTCCACATATGGGAGGTGCTGGGAGGAGGCGGGCAGTGGGCTCGAAGCCATGCAAGGCCATTCCTGAGAACTGAAGAACCCGCTCCTGGAGAGAGCACAGGGCGACAGCGATAACTTGCTTTGCACTCGGCACTCACGGGGGACCTGTTTGCCAGCCTTAAAGAAGATCCTTTTCCTCGAGACTCTCAGAGTTGTCTCCAATTAAAACACAAGTCTCTATTTCATTCTTTCAATCCCGCTGTCCCTGGACTTCAGATCTTTTAGCCCTGGGTGCACACAGTTCAAACTGAAGAGCTCTGTCCGCATCTTCAGCTGCGGGGCGGGGGTGAGGTTTGGGGGGCTCGTTTGCATTTCAACATTTAAGCTCCTGTTGAAAGTCTTACCGCAGCCCAGGCGCTGTGCCAGGTTTGGGGACACAGAGCTCTTCACTCTCAGAAAATGTGGATAAACGACCACAGAGCGGTTTGGTGTGTGCTCCAAGATTGGCATGAGCTGGGGAGGTGAAGGTGCCCCAGGGTCAGCTGGGAGGGAGCCCCCCTTCTGCTGGCAGCCCTGGGGCTGGGCGCCTTTAGGGCTGGGCCTCGGTGGGCGCATCATGAGACCCGAACTGGCCCTGATTCCTTTCCTGCCCGGACCCACCCTTACACCTCTGGGCTTTCTCCACCAGAAAAAGTCAAACCAGATCAAATCACTTGCATCCTTCCAGGTTTGGGGCGTCTGTGTGGCTCAGTCGGTTAGGCATCTGACTTCGGCTCAGGTCATGAACTCATGGCCCGTGTCAGGCTCTGTGCTGACAGCACGGTCCCTGGAGACTGCTTTGGATTCTGTTGCCCTCTCTCCCTGCCTCTCTCTCACTCACACTGTCTCTGTCTCTCTCAAAATAAATATCAAAAAAAATTTTAACCCTTCCAGGCTTGTCACTGCTCCTAGAAATGGAAAAAAATCATTCTTACCATGGCCTCTGTCTCGGCAGGATTTTCCTTCCCTGCACTGTGCTGTAGCCACACTGTGTTCCTCCAGGTCTTTCATGCTATTTCAGGCTCAGGGCCTTTGCACTTGCTGATTATTCACTCTGCTGGAGAGGTCATTCCCGCTGTCTTTATCCTAATTCCTTATCTTGTAGCTTCCAGATCAACCCCTAGAAGCTTCTCTGGGGACTTGTTTAGCCAAGATGGTAAATATGATGTCAGAACCTGGACTGGGTCTGTTTTCTTCTCTATTGCATTCCTGGCATGAAGTACCATTAATCCAGTGCCTGAACTTCATATATGACAGTAAATATCTGTTAAATGAAAAATGAATGAATGAATGAATGAAGGAAGGAAGGAAGGAAGTCCATGTTAGGTCCTGGCCATCCAGTGTAGCTAGAGGAACAAAGTATTTCCAACTATGTGCATCATCATCTATTAGCAGGATATGAAGTCAATTTAGTAGAGGATGCCTGAGAAAAAACTTTTTTAATAATGAAATAGGATAGAATAAACATAATCAGAGCAGACCGAGGTCAGGAATGTTCTGGAGACTGTTGTGGGAGCATGTATGTGTTTCTATGCGTGAGTAGGTCATGACGTAAAATGTTATTTCTCCAAGATTAGCCGAGATGAGTGTGAGGAAGGACAGGCAGGGAGGACCTGCCCTGCCAGCGATCGGGACCCGTCATGAAGCCGGAGGATGAAGACGGTGTGGGGCTGGAGGCGCAGACTGACAGCGGAACAGAGCAGGAAGCCCAGAGAGACCCGCACGTGATGGGGCCCGTCAGAGCAGCGGGGAAAGGAGAAACTGGGGGGAAAAATCTCCATATAGAAAATTGGATTCCATATCACATAGAGATAAAAAAAAATCACCCTCCAAGAGATTTAAAGGCCTTAAATGTCGAAAACAAACTTTAAAACTTTTAGTAGAAGAGAACAGATGAATATCTTTTAGACCTTGGGATTTAGGATAAGGATTAAGTGTCTTTTTCTTAAGTTTATTAAAAACATTTTTTTAATGTTTACTTTCAAGAGAGAGACAGAGCACAGTTGGAGGAGGGACAGAGAGAGAGGGAGACACAGAATCCGAAGCAGGCTCTGGGCTCTGAGCTGTCAGCACAGAGCCTGACGCGGGGCTCACACCCACAAACTGCAAGCTCATGACCTGAGCCAAAGTCAGATGCTTAACCAACTGAGCCACCCAGGTGCCCCCAAAGATTAAGTATTGTAACATAGACACCCCTCTTTTGTGTTAAGCAGAACACAAAAGAGCCTTGACTATAAAAGATCGCTAAATTGAACTATATTACAGTCAAGAACTTTGGTTTGTTGAAAGATTATCTGCAAGAAAGAGAAAAGTCAGATTACAAAGTGAGAGCAGGTTTTCGTGACGCCCTGAGACCAGTGTGGAGAACCACAAAGAAATCCTATGATCACAAGAGCGAAGCAGGACAAGGAAGGGCGGGCAAGGGACATAAGCGGGCGCTTCAGCCAGGAGCAAACGTGTGAAAACACGATTGGGTGTCCGCATCATCAGTGACCAGGAAAGTGCAAATCAAGGCTAGAACGAGTTTCCATTTGATTCCTTTTCAACCAGCAAAAAAGCTAAGACTGACAATACCAAATGCTGGATGTACAGGATCTTTTCCACGTTGCTGATAGGATTGTAAATCTATACAGTGACTTTCAAAAGAGTTAGGAGTTTTCTCCGAAAGCTGACTATTCACCTGGTTTATAATCCAGCAATTCCACTCCTAGGTGTATTTCCAAGTGAACGAGTCCCTGGTACAGAAAAAGACGTGTATAAGAGTGTTCATCAGAGCACTGGCCACAACAAAAATATAGTGGAAGCAATCCAAATGCCTGTCAATGGGAGAACGGAGAAATAAACCATGATCTAGCTGCCAGTGGAATACTATACAGCAATCAAAATGAATGAAGTACTGCAACAAGAGATAACATGGCTAAATCCTAGCAATATAATATTAAGTGAAAAAAAATCCCAAAATATTACGTATACATTAAAAAGACTAAAATATTTTCTTTCCAGAATACACAAAAAAATTTTTTTAATAGAGCAAGGCAAGTATAGGAACTATGCCATAGGATTCAGGGTGATGATTCCCTCTTTTGGGGGGACCTGGAAAATGGGTTGCTGGGAGGGACCCATATGATTAGATGCTGTTGTCAAGATGCTAGCTTTTTATTTTAGGTGGTGGGTTCGTCAGTGCTTATTACATTATTTAAAGTGACCAAGTAAATAGCTACATAAATTTAAATGGGCCAAGAATAGACCGGTCATGAGGGTTGCTCTTGAGCCAAAGATAGTGAAAGTCATCTCCATGTGCGAAGGGCCAACAAGCAAATGAAATGAAATGTATTTCTTACCAGGGGTGGTGATAAAGAGAGAGTAAAAGCTAGAGCACAGGATGAATGGCTGTGTGGGGTGTGCAGGGGGGCCCCAGCATGGTGCACAGGCATGCAGGGGCTACGGGGACACACAAGGGACCTGAGTGTGGGGTGCGGGGGCCTGAGGGCCTGAAAAGCTGCTAGGGCACCTTTGCACCTGTTTTGTTGCATAAAGCATGCAGTAGCTTGGCCTAATCTAGTCTGGTTCCAAACGACACAGGGCAACTGATTTCTGAGGGTAGTCAAGGGTCCCCTGTTCCCATATTTGCCGCCTTCCTGGTCACCTGGCCAGCCCTAGCTCAGCATCTGGCTGCTCACCTCTCTGGGGTGTGTGGAAGGTTCCTCATGGGCGGGAGGGGAGGTTTAAACAAAGCCTCATTGTTCTTCCCAGGATTGCCCCAGCCTGCGTGGGCCTGCCCTGCCTCACCGGCATGGATTATTGCAGGCTGGGCTGGGCTGGGCTGGGGGCGGGGGGTACTGAGACTGTTGGTGGGGGTCACTCTTGTCCCCACAGTGGCAATGGCTCCCTGTGACCATCCTGTCACCTTTGCTCCCCACATCTGCGCTCCCATAATTAGGGACCCAGAAATCTCTAACCTGACCCTTTTGGTGGGTCTTCTGTGCTGTCACCAGGGGGTATGGATGGGTGGGGGGAGATAATGAGGAGGCTTTTCCATCAGAGATAAAAAGGAATTTGGTTCAATCAAGGGATCACAAAAAGTAATCCATAAATGCCTTCAGAATTTTGTTTTCATTTAAGACCAGTAAACAGAGGGAGAGCCAAGGTCCCTGCATGAGGGTGTCCTGGGTGTCGGGCGAAGTCCGCTCACGCTGTGTCAATCTGGCTCCTGTGGGCGGGAGCACGTGATCCCCCTCCCTACCCTCCCCTTCGGGTCCAGGTGAGGGGGCCCCACCCTAAGGTTCTCATGAGAACACAGGCCCTGCCTTCTAAGGAGCGGTGACCCCTACTTGTTTAGAGGAGGCAGGCGCTCCCACATTTCACAGGTGGCCTCAGCAGCTAGGGGACCGACTCATGGGCACAGAGCTGGGGACACTGCAACTCAGCCATCAGCCCTTTTGTGCTGCCACAGGATGGCCAGCGTCTGAGCCCTGGGATTCAAGCTTGTGTCTTTACTTTTCACCTGCAAACGTTTGCTGGGTTCTATGCCTCAGTCTTGCCATTGGTGAGGGGGTCCCAAGGTCACCGTGCACAGGTGCTGCCAGGATGGAACGGGGTCCTTCCCAAAGCCCTGCGGTCAGCAACCTCCCCCCCTCCCCCTGCAGCTTCACCTGGCTCTGCGGCCACGTCCACCGGAACATCCTCTCCAAGTTCACAGGCCCGGCGGTGGAGCTGTTTGACGAGGAGTTCCGCCACCTGTACGCCTCCTCCAAGCCCGTGATGGGCCCGAAGTCTCCCAGGCTGGCGGCACCCCTGCAGCCCCGAGCGGGCCACAGCCCCCCGCCCGGCCGCCTCAGCGGCAGCAGCTGCTCTGCCAGCGACCACACGGCCTCCAACCCCTTCAGCAGCCCCTCGACAGGCAGCAACCCCCAGAACCAGACTCTGTCGGCATCGTCGGGGCCTGGCAGTCCCCTGGCCCCAAACCCGCCTCCGCCCCCCAGGCTTCAGCCCCACCACGGCCCCTGGGGGGCCCTGAGCCCACCGACCCACTTTTCCCCAAGGCCCCACGACACGCCGGCTCCCTACAGCAACCTCAACGCCTACAGGCCCACACGGCTGCAGCTCGAGCAGCTGGGCTTGGTGCCCAGGGCGACCCACATCTGGAGGCCGTTTCTACAGGCCTCCCCTCATTTCTGAAGGGTCACTTCCCACAGAGGCACTCCTCCCCTCCAGGGCCGGGGCCAGACATTCCTGGACTGGCCCAAGGGCCCCACCTTGATGACTAGCAGCTTTGAACCTGCATCCCTTTGAACTGAACATGCTTAGGAACATCATCCTCTGTGTTTGAATGTTCCCAGACCTGAGACCATTCACTGGCCGACACCCACCAGACCCTGGGCTTCCCTCTTTAGTTTGGCCTGTGGAGCACATTCCAGAAAGTTCCGGGGTTGGGGGGGGCAGTTAGAGAACAAAATCATGAAAATAGAGTCCTCTTCTTCCAAAGAGCAGCCAGTGCTTTAATAATAATGTTTCCTGAATCTCTGAAATGTTAGAGGGGGCGGATGCAGCCCGAGTTTCACGTATGGGTAAACTGAGGACTAAAAGGTACACTGAGGGTGTGGCCAAGGTACTCCTGTTTCCCAGTGCTCAGGAATGGCCCACTCTACAGAGATCCACAGGATGGGAACATTCTGGGTGTTTCTGGGAATGTGTCCCTGGGCCCGATGAATTAGGGATAAGGCCCCAGAAGGTGCCCTGTAAGTAGTGTGGGGCTGGCTGGAACAGTAGCCCCCAGGGGTAGGGCAAGCCCAGGTGACGAGGGGCTGGAGTTCACAGCTCAGGTTCTGGCATTAGGGAGCCTTGGGCTGGCCTAGACCCCCCCTCCCCCAGTCTGGGCCAGTCCCCGGGCTTGAGCTGTCAGTGCCCAGGACAGCCCTGAGCCACCACGGAGGGCTCAGCATCGGCCCTGCAGCGCCCTCGCAGTCAGAGCCAAGGGACCTCTGTCCGGCTCGTTGACATCCTGAAACAACAGTGCGGACCCCTCACAAGCCCATCGTTCATTCACTGTTGGACCACAGCACGCCCCCTGCTCTTGAGGTGCTACCAGATCCCGAGGGCACAACCGAGCTGGGGTACAGAGGACACAGCAGGCTGAGGGAGCCTGGGAGGGCCAGGCAGCCCCGTCTGGGGGGCTCAGACGACACTTGGGAGAGAGGTGGCAGGTAGTAACGAGACCCAATGCATGAGGGGGGCGTGGATGGAGCCCAGACTGTTTTAGCCTGACACAAGCAGGCGCAGAGACCCACAGGCAACTTCCTGTTTCCACGCCCTCCACCTGCCACCAACTCACCTCAGCAAACGCCTTGCTGTTGCCTGTCTCTGCTTCGGAAGCTTTGCTTTTGTCGTGGAGGGCTGGGAGGACAGAGCCCTTGCTCCGCTGGCTCCTGAACCCCAAAAACCCATGGCACCCCAAGTCACGCTCCACAGAGGGCACCTCCCTCCAGCCCATCCCTGTTTGGCCCTTACTTCTGGCAAAGGCATCTTTGCTTCCATTTTCTTTTAAATAGTTAATATTCCTGTCCTTATTTTTCTGTTTTCCTCCTTAGTTCCCTGAAAGCCCAACCCAAAACACCCTTGGTTGCTCACGTTTCTTTAAACCTCAGCCATCTTGGGCGGTCTTCCTGCTGACCGCTGTGCTGCAGGTGCTGCAGAAGGTTCTCAAGTGGGGAAGCTTCAGGAAGGAAAAGCCTGCCCGGGGCCAAGAGCCCCCCAAGGCCCGCTCCTGCCGCTGCCTGCGTCTGGCGTGGTCCGAGTGGAGAGGAGCAAGCCCGCTTGCCCCCCATCCCTCGCCACCAGCCTATCATCTTAGGGGTTCACAAACACCTTTTCTCCTCCTCTGGACGCTTTCGTCACGTGTGAGCCCTGGCCGTGGAAGTCGGCCGTGGCTGGCGGAATGCGCGCAGAAATGTTGGGGATCACTTCCGGCAGAAGTTTTAAGGGCCCAGGCGCAGCGGGTTGTGCGGGAGCTCCCTGGCCTCAGAGGGAGGCCCCACCGCCAGCCCGGATTCCAGAGCCTACGGTGAGGAGGACCTCCCACTTCCGCCCACTGACCGCAGCGGATAAGTAGCCTGAACCAGAAGTAAACCTCTGTTGTGTGAGCCACTAAGATGTGGGGTTATTTCCTCCTGCACCATGATCCAGCCTAGCCTGATATAAGGTTGGGACCCACTCATGTGAGCCTGGGCCCCTCCTTTATGGGACTGGATTCCTGAGGGCCCCCAGCTCTGAGCTCTCATCCCAAGACACTATTTACACTAGAGGCCGGGAGGCTTTTACACCCATGGCAAGGGGATGGCTGAAGGTCAAAATAAACCCTTATCGGAGTTTCCAATGCTCCCGAACTCAAGTTTGCCCACCCTTAATTCTGCTCTGGGCTCGCATCACACCTGCACCTGCCTCACAGCCCTGCTTGCTGAGGGCTGTCCCAAACATGGCCTCTCTACCGCAGTGTGAAACACCAGCAATGGAGCCACCACCGCGGCGCCAGGCAGGGACCTGGACTCACTTCTAGCCTGGAGAACTCCCAGGTCAGGGGAGAGGTGACACCGCCATGAACCACCACCGCGAAGAACATGAGAGAATGAAAGAAATAGTTCGACAGTGTTCACCCAGGGGGTATGACAGAGATGGGAGGGGGGTTCACTTATGGCCACATGCACACCCCATACCAGGGATTCGGGATCACATTATCCACCTGTAGAATCATCAGCCAGGACCGGACGTGTTGGTCCGCCAAGCCTCTCCTAGGAATTATCTGTACTATTCACTTGGTCCTCACCAGATACTGATCTCCGTCTCTGCACTGTAAGTGCGCAGAAGCCACGGGTATATCCGCAGGCCCCAGGGACCCTAACCTCAGTGCCTTGGGGGGGTCCCAGCACACTATGAGTGCTGACTCACTGCTCAGAGAGCTCTCTCTCTGCCCCTGCAAGGGCCACGGACACTCAGATGCTGCAGGATGACTTTTACTCTCCCCGCTCCTGCTCTCACCTTGACCCGGGCTCCCTGCCTCCTCCCTGCTTGCCCTGCCGGCCCCTCACAGAGATGCCAGAGAGTGTCTCCAAATGCTTCGTTTTCTGGACTTGGTCCAAGACGTGTTGGGACGCAGAGAAACTGTCAATCACTTTCTCAGCTGCTTCCTGAAGAGCGTATGTGTGTCAGAAAAACTGTTAGCAGGGAGTGTAAATATCACCGACTAGCATAAACACCAACTCCTTTTTCTCGTTGTTCCCGTGTTTTCACCGAGACAGACATGTTGCTTCCGGAGGTGCCCTGTCCTTCTGTCCTCTGCAGGGTTTGGCGTGTGAGGGTGTCGGACCGGTGCAGCGTCGGGCTGACCGGACAGCCTGAAGAGAACAAAAAGGCTGACCGCCTTGGAACGGGGCCATAGGCTTTTCCTGCCATCAGGTTCCGACCGACACGGTGGCTTTCCCTGGGTCTTGAGCCTTTTGGCCTTTGGGCTGGAGCCACACCGTGGGCTCTCCCGGGTCTCTAGCTTACCAGCTCGCCCTGCAGATCTTGGGACTCGTCAGCTTCCGTACTCACCTATGCCAGCCCATGTAATAAATCCCTCTCTGGTAGACAGTTAGAGCTGTAGATAGAGATCCAGGTAGAGATATGCACATCCTATCGGTCCTGTTGCTCTAGACAATCCTGACCAATACAGATTTTGGTGCCAGGAGGTTAAAGGCTTTATCTCCAAATACAGCCCCGTTCTGGGTTAGGGTTTCAACAGACAGCTTCTGAGGTGGGGGACATACCCAGCCCTGACAGGCAGGCCTCCCATGTGGGCCCATGTGGCCAGAGGGGCCTGGTCTATACGTCTGGGCTCCTTCCACCCCTGCTGCTGGCACTCCATCTGTTCCCACAACATGCATTTCCTGCTCGGCTATGGGACACTGACAGCTGAGTCAGCTCAGCTAGGCCTCCGGACATGGCCTTTCTCCCTTCAAACTGCATTTCTCAGCCAGCAGGGTCAGAGGCTTGCTCCCGGGGGCTGCTCTTCGAGAATGGCGCTTCCTGACTTTTCTTCTGCACGCCCTCGTGTGTTTGCTCCTCGCGGGCCAGGGCAGCGCAGCCTGCTGTCGAGGGGCGAGCCCGGGCTGCTGTTCTGGGAACCCTCCCCTGAGGCGCATCATGAGGACACGTCCAATTCATGTCTGCTTGCAGAATCCTTCTATCCCAAGCCCTGCTAGGCCAGTCTTGTCTCCCATGCCAGAAGGGCCAGGGCTCATGTATCTAATCACACGTTCGGGCCCCCCAACCCCCTGCCCCGGTGTGCCGAGAGCTGGGTGATCAACCCAGATGGAAGGTGTGCTCCCGGCTCTCAGCCTCCACCACAGCGTCTAGAGCCTCCCTGCATCTGGGGTTTGCACCTTGTTAATGTGGGTTTGCTGGGTCTGGGAGTGACGGGCAGGGAGGGGATACAGGAGCAGAAACCGGAACACAAGCAGCAGTCGGCCACAGCCATGCAAGAGGCAGGAAGAGTGTGCAGGACCGCAAGCAGAGGCTGGATGGAGTTTGCCTTATTCCAGGTGTAATGGGAGGCCCCAAAGAGTAACACACTCTACAAGGATGTCAATTCCCCAAGGCGCTCGCAACATCTGGGGTATCCACCCTCCATGTCAGTGCTAATATCTGGGGCTTTCCTACACCAGAAAACACATACTGCATGAAGCTCAAAGACTTTTTTTGTTTTTTAATGTGTATTCAGTGGGGAAGGGGCAGAGAGAGCAAGAGAGAGAGAGGGCACAGAGGATCCCAAGCAGGCTCCACAAGTGTGGAGTCTATTGTGGGGTCGAACTCACAAAATGAGACCATGACCTGAGTTGAAATCAAGAGTTGGAGGCTTAAAAAAACCGACTGAGCCACCCAGGCGTCCCTAAAGTCAACCTCCTATACCCCAGCCTTGACAATCCTTCATAACTTGATGCTGGCTTACCAACCCTGTCTCATTGCCCACATCCCCTCCTGCCCACTCACCTGGACAACCAGCCTGCACGGCCTCCAGGTGGGGGCTCCTTTCACCCCGCTACCCAACATGCCTGCCTTTCACTCTCCACAGAGCCTGCCCAAGCTCCAACTCAGGTGTTACCACCTTCATGAAACCTCCTTCACTTATTTTTTAAATTAATTTTTAAATATATTTTTAAAGTTTATTTATTTTGAGAGAGGGGGAGAGAGAAAGAGAGAGAGCGAGAGCGAGACAGACAGAAAGGAAGAGAATCGCAAGCAGGCTTTGCACTGTCAGCACAGGACCCGAGGTGGGGATCGAACTCATGACCTAATCAAAACCAAGAACTGGACGCTTACCCAACTGAGCTACACAGGCGCCCCCTTCCTGAAGCTTATTTGAAACTTTTTTTTTAATGTTTATTTATTTTGAGTGAGACCGTGTGTGAACAGGGGAGGGACAGAGAGAGATGGGGACACAGACTCGAAAGCCCAGCCTTCCTCTGCGCTTCTGCCACACACAGACCTTCCGCCTGCCCCTTATTCACTTCTGATGTGGATGTCCCTTCACCTCTGCTGGAGAATGAAGATCCTGAAAGCAGCTGCTGCATCTTTGATATCTTCTACAATGATCTCTATCAAGGTTTTACAAAGCAAATTCATGGATAAAAGAAAGCCTTCTGAGAAACAAAATCTTCTACTACAACCAAGATCGAAAGAGCCCAAGTGGCCTCAGTTGGGATTCTTTGGTTGCAATAACAGAAGCTGAAACTAGCTTAAGCAGGACCACAAACATCCTGGCTTAAAATAACACAAGTTTATTAGCTTATGGGTCTCTAGTTCAGAACTCCAACACGAGTCTCACTGGGCTAAAGTCGAGGGTCAGCAGGGTGTGTCCTTCCTGGTCACCCTAGGAGAGAAGCTATTTCGTTGTCTTTTCTAGTTTCCCTAGGCCACCCACATTCCTTGGCTCATGGTTCTGTTCTCCATCTTCTTTCTTGTTTTTATTTTTTTTTTTAATTTTTTAAATTTTACTTATTTATTTTTGAGAGACAGTGTGAGCAGGGGAGGGTCAGAGAGAGAGGAAGACACAGAATCTGAAGCAGGCTCCAGGCTCTGAGCTAGCTGTCAGCACAGTGCCTGACATGGGGCTTGAACCCATGAACCATGAGATCATGACTAAGCTGAAGCCGGATGGTTACCCGACTGAACCACCCAGGCGCCCCTGTTCTCCATCTTCAAAGCCAGTAGCATAGCATCTCTCTGACCCTCACCCACTTCTTCGGCCTCCAGATGATGGCTGTTTGTGTCAACTTGAAACTGGGCTAGTGGATGCCCAGATGGCTGGCAGAACATTATTTTGGGTGTGTCTTGAGAGTTTCTGGTAGAGATCAGCATTTGAATTGGTGAACTGAGTAAAGAAGATCACCCTCTCCAATGCAGGTGGTCATCGACCATCCTGATGAAAGACCAAATGGAACAAAATGGCAGAAGAAGGGCAAAGTTGCTCTCTCTGCTTGAGCTAGGACATCTGTCTTCTGCCCTTGGAGATCGGCACTCCTGGCTCTCTGGCTTTGTCAGATCAGGACATACCCCAGTAGCCCCCTGATTCTCAGGCCATTAGACTTCTAAGTCTTTATAGCCATGTGAACCAACATACATACATACACAAGTATACATATCCATCCATCCATCTACATATCTATATGTTACCTATTTCTCGATCTCCTGTTGATTCTGTTTTTCTGGGGAGCCCTAATATACTCCATCTTCCATTCGGACACATCCCAGTGATTACACTGGGTCCACCTGGATAATCCGGGATATTCTCCCTATTTTAAGGCCGGCTGATTAGCAACCTTAATTCCCCTCTGCCATGTAACCTAACGTATTCACAGTTCCCAGGAATTAAGGCGTGTATATCTCTGGGGGACCATTATCCTGCCTACCACACTCCAGGTGTTTCATGGAGACCTTGGCCAAGAGTGGAGCCGGGGCTGGAGAACAGGAAGGCTTGCAGTGAGGAAGGAGTTGGGCATCTCCTCTCCTCCTTTTCCCTCCCTCTCTCTGTAGACCTGCTGTCTGCTCCTCAGCACTTGGCAGAATGCAGCCAGCCCAGGCTTCGCCTTTATTAGTTTCAGATACACGAGAAGAATCTTTCATTTCTAAATCTCTTAGAGATTCTGGCTGGTCCAGCTACAATCAGGTAACCGTCCTTCATCTCTCCAGTTAGTCAGGGTCACTGAGTACAAATGTGGCTGCCACCGGTGTGGGTGAGAGGGCATTTCCGGGAGGGGGTGGTGGTTGTTAGCTCAAGGGCTGAGCAGGCACAACACTGAAGCTCTAGGTGTTGAAGCCACTCTGCCAAGGAGGGGGAAAAGGACAAGTGTGAGCCCCGAATACACAAATGCCTGTTGTCTATTTTTCCTGACCTCTTTATCAACGCCTCCCAGTGGCCGCACTCAGATTACCAGATTAGACTAGAGCCAGGCCTGGGCTGCCCCTCATTAGGACTTGTTTTGCAAGATTTGAGTGGTTTTGTATAATTCTCTGCTTTGGGCTTATTTGCATGTTGTTTTTATTATTAAGACCTTGGAAATCAGTGTATAAACTACTTTTATAGATGAAATTGCAGACGTGTTGGGAAACTACTTAAAACGATTTTTTTTTTGGTAAATACTGGCCTGGTGTTTGTTTCATAGACATTTTTACCCAAGATTTCCTAACATGAGGCACATCTTTGTGGAAACGCAGAGCTGTGCTGGCAGCAGGGGCCGGCAGCGCTGGCGGTGGAGCTCGGTGGGAACGGGCCACACGGGCTCCTGGCTCACCAGGCCTTAGGTGGCCTCTGCAAGGCCTGGGCCTCCAGTGAGGCAGCGATGGGCAGAAGTCACACAGTGTCCAGGAAGCTGAGCTCACCGTAAATGGGCAAACCAGAGACACAGTCCTAGAGCTTATGATGTAGCAAGGCTGCAGACAACAAAAATTCAGTTATAATCACCTTAAAGGCTTTGGGGGGGGGGGGGGAAGCATGATATTTAAAGGGACCTGAGCAGGTCCCGGATCAGGAACGTCTGGTCTGAGAATGACCACCGAGCTGAGAGCTGTAGGAAGGGGAAGCTTATGGCAGGGCTAGGAGACTGCAGGGAACAATGTTCCCCGTGGAGGTCACTGGATGGACAAAGGGCTTGGGTGTGAAGATCCTTGAAGAGTCCAAGGACATGAGAAAATCCAGTGAGCCAGGGTGAGGTGGGCCATGCAGAGCCTCACACACAGGCTTCATGAAGAGTTGGGAAATCGCTGAATGGCTGCAAACAATCTTTGTAAGATCCTCTGGCTACAGTATGAAGACTGTAGAGTGTAAAGGACTCTCACCAGCTCAGAATATCAGGCATAAACTCTCCCTTGGGGGGAAACGTTGAAGACAAGCCTTTGGGGAATCACAGGAGACCAGAATTACCACTGGGTCCCACCCCGCCCGCCTGGAGTGCAGTCACCTCTGTGGCTCACATTTGCTCACCTTCCGAGTGATTCATTCATTGACAGGAGGGTGGGGTGTCTAAGCAGGCAGGCCTGAGGTTTTTCTTCAGCACAATCACTGCTCAGCTAACCCTACCCTTCGCCATCTGTGCTGGGAATGATCAAGAGGACTTGGGTGTGACGGAACTCTGAGGTGGCCAGTATTCCCGACTGCGCTTTCCTGCCATTTCACAGCCAAGCACCACAGTGCGGGAAGCCGGCTTCTCACACACACCACCAGTTGCTGCTGGGAATGAGGCGAGGCAGGAGTGAGAACGTGGGTGGGTTCACGAAGACCACTTGGGCAGTTCCGAGCAGCGCAGTGGATCTGGGAGAACAGCCAGAGGGTGGAAAGCTAAAGCATGGACCAAGTCAGGACGTTAGGATGGGGACGGGAAGCCAAGCCAGGATAGAGGGAGAAGGGCATTAAAAAAGTTTATTTTGAGGAAGGGGGAGAGGCACAGAGAGAGAGAGAATCCCAAGCAGGTTTCATGTTGTCAGCGCAGAGCCTGTGAACCCTGAGATCATGACCTGAGCCGAAATCAAGAGTCAGACACTTAATTGACTGAGCCACTCAGGCGTCAAGGGCATTTCGAGGAGGCCCAGACTGACACGAGGAAGGCGTTTAGCTCCAGAAAGAGAAACAGGCAGGGTGCGCTGAGGCCTCAGCACTGTGCTGGATCTTCGGGGTGTTAACCCTTTGGGCAAACAAAATAAGATCCTCACCAGTTAATCCAGAAATTCCACCAATATTTAATGAAATGCCACATATTCTGCCCCGAGGATACCGATATAAAAAAGATAGTTCTGGCCCTGACTTTATGAGGTTTGAAGTGTATCATGACAAGACAGCAGGAAGACTCAGCAGGAAACGGTAAGGAGCAGGAAAGAGGGAAGCTTACAGCCCCTGGAGGTCAGACTTCCAGGAAGCTAGAAGGAGATGGAGACCTGAAAAGTGAACAGAACTAGCCCCGTGACCCGTGACGGGGGTGAGGGGAGGTACCAGACTGAGCGGCTGGTGTGAAGGCCTAAAGGCAAAAGCTAAGGCACATCTGAAGCTGGGGAGCTGGAAGCGGGGAGCCTGGGCTCTGTCCTGAGGGCCATTCACAGCGAGACCGCGAACCCCGTGAAAGCCAGTGTCTCCGCAACAGCCGCACCACGACTGTCACAGAGCAGGAGCTCCACAGTGACTGCTCACGACTCCATGAGTGGCTGGGGGGCAACGGGGACTGGTGGAGAGGTTTCCTTCCTTTGTAATGGTTCTAAAAATTGAAATGTCTGCTCCTGGTCCCAATCTTCTGTTTCACATCAGAGAAAAACGACAACTTGCCATTGCCGGTCAGGCTACCATACCTACTAAAAGAGCAGCCAAAACAGAGAAGGAGGTGTTTGTCTGTTTTAGAAAGGGGCCTGGAAAGGGGTGAGGCAGCAGGTGGAAGGGAAATCCTGATGATCCACCTCCTGACCAAGGGCTGGGATTCTCTTCCCTCTGCTGAATAAAAAGCTGTGTGGGACATCGGATGACGTGTTTGGTTTACTACTGAATCCCACGCCTCCTAAGGGAGCTCTTCTATCTCAGATGATCAGAGCGAGGTAATGGCCTTTTGTATCCAAGATGTTGGAGGCTGTGACTAATCCGTGGGGCCGGAAGGACAGCACCATCACCCTGCGAGACCGCGCTCCGTGCGCCTCGTGATTCTGTGCATCTGATGAGCCCGGCACCGACTGCCCTCCATTCCACACTATCTTTTCAATGATGTCTGCACAGCAAACAGCCCTCCAAAAGAGCCGGTTTCATCCCCTGGAGCACAAGGAGGTGTGTGGACTACTGCCCATTAGAGAAGGTCTCGCTCAGGGCTCCCCCCCCGGGAAGACAGCCCACCCCACGGGCACCTGCTGTTCAGGCCCACACCAAAGTCAGAATCGCAGACCTGGACACACCCTTCTTGGAAATGGCTTACTGCTACATTTCAACATTCTTTTCTTTCCCGAATTTACGTAAACAATGTGAATACGTGTACAGATTGTTAACACAGTTCGTTTTTAAAAGACCACAATACCTAAAAGCCCCTTTCATACACTCCCAACAGATTAACTTTTAAAGAGGTAGTAGGTCTAAGTGAATGGCAAAAATCTACAAAGAAAACAAAACCAAAAAGTCAAGACACTGAACACAGTAGAAATAATCTGGAAGAGAAGCCATTTTTATAAAACATAAATAATTATTTCAAATTCATTATAGTCAATGATTAGCAGTGCAGTCTGTCTGAAATAAACAAGAGCAATTAAAATAGGACAGGATGTTTTTTTGTTTGTTTTTAAAGGGTCCACTATGCCAACATTTGTATCTCTGTCTGGAACCGGTTTCCACAGGGACAGAAGTGGTCTTTGATCTTTCTGAACCATTTCTCTTCAAATTCCTTCGAAGATGCAATCACCAAGGCAGCCAGGGCTGTAGGGCCAGCACACTTCACCTCTGTGTGAACCTCGTCTTTTATTTTTTCTGAGACGATATCTTCTCCCATAACCTGTAGCAGGAGGAGGGGGAAAAAAACCCGTCCCAGTAAAAGGGGCAGCGCGTGCAGAATGGAAGACTCTGCTACTCATCAAGGGTAGAGGATTTCATACCAAAAAAAGCAGACTACTTTAGCAGCCAGGGGACGAGTCCAACAATTCCAACACATTGAAAAGCTGTTTGTTCAGAAGTAGCGCTCCGAGGACCACGTGCGTAAAATATCCGTATTTCTGCTCTTACCTTCCCCTGAGTGAACAAGTCCTGAAGTACTGATGCACGGTAGTAGTACGACTATTAGCAGCCTACAGAGAGCGCCAGGTCAACCTTCTTAAATCAAAGAGCACCTTCTGTTGGCAAGTGCTTCTCCCTCACTGTCAAATGGCCAGAAAGCAGAGCGGGGGCAGAATACAGCTGCTGGGGGTGGGGTGAGGGCACAGATTCTTCCTCTTAGAAGTTCTCCAAAGAAGTCAAAGACTGCAAACTGTCACTAGCAAGTAGCTGGGCCTACCCTTGGCTGACCCAGAAAGCCTTACTGCTCCGGAGATGCTGCACAAGCATGGCCTCTGAAGGCACAATACTGCCCCCTACTGGCCAGAGTAGGCCCAGATCCCGTGTCAGCTTCTCTGATGGGACGTGCAGACGTCAAGTTGTGGTCAGCTGGCACCTGACCCCACGAAGTGATCAGCCCGTCTTCAGTAAGGACAGTGAACTACACTTAAGTCCCAGCACGTTTCATACCATTGGCGTGACAGGTTAGGGAGCCATCTGGCAGGGATGCTATCGGGGGAATTTTAGTCACTTGGCTTTGGACTAGATGATGTCTAAGTTTCCTGCAAACCCTGAGATCCAGCGTGCCCATGAAGACTCAAATTATAATGGATTAGCAGCTCATTCAAAGAATGGTCTCCTCTGGCTTTAAATCTTCAAAGGCTACTTATTATTTGAGGAAAGAACTAATGAGAGGAACAGCTTAACCGGGCAACTGTCCGCGTTTATTAAAGCCTGGTATTTTCGGGGCACCTGGGTGGCTCAGTCCGTTAAGCGTCCGGCTTCGGCTCAGGTCATGATCTCAGTTTGTGGGTTCAAGCCCAGTGTCAGGCTCTGTGCTGACAGCGAGCTCAGAGCCTGGAGCCTGCTTCAGATTCTGTCTCTCCCTCTCTCTCTGACCCTACCCTGCTCATGCTGTCTCTCTCAAAAATAAATAAATAAAACATAAAAAAAAGAAAAAAAAAAAGAAAAGCCTAGTATTTTCATTAATTCTACGACGGTGTTTGTTTTTGTATTTTAACATTTCTGATGTCAAGAGGTACCTTACAACACAGAAGTTCTCTTTGGAGAACTTCGAAGAGAAAGAATCTGTGCCCTCACCCCACCCCATAGTATAAATGGCATCTTTTCTCTCGGTGACCCATCAAATAATGATGTGTCTTACAATTGGTGACTTCTTGCACCCAATGGAAGGTAGTACTTTAAAATCTGGGATATAACACCTAAAATCTTTTTTTAATAATAAAGAGAATTGAACAATAGTAATACCCAAACGTGCAATATTCCAAAAAGAAGGATTAGCAGGTGCATCACTGATAGGTTCAAAATATCTGCAACAATATTTGGCATATAAAAACATTTAAACTTCTGTATACCAAGAATTGTACATATACAATTCAGAAAACACTGCATAAAGGGCACCTGGGTGGCTCAGTCGGTTAAGCATCTGACTCCTGATCTCATCTCAAGTTGTGATCTCACGGTTCATGGAATCAAGCCCTACGTTGGGCTCTGTGTGGAGCCTGCTTGAGATTCTTTCTCCCTCTCTGTCCCTTCCCTGCTTGTATACTCTCTCTCAAAATAAACAAAGAAACATTAAAAAGAAAATACTGCGACATATAAAAGGTTAGTAAGCCTACTAGGGAGAGAGAGAGAGAGCTCTTAAAAATTAGTCAGATAAACAAAAACATACAAGTAGAATAATGAAGAAAAAGCATGACTAGTATTTCACAAAATATAAATGGCCAAACATATGAAACATATGAAAACACTGTTTATCTTAAAGAGCTCCTCAAAGAGTTAAACAAAAAATCACCATGTGACTCAGCAAATTCCACTGCTAGGTAGATACTCAAAACGTTTTAAGTCAGGAACTCAAACACATACTCGTATGCCAACGGCCATGGCAGCACTATTCACAAGAGCCAAGAGGTGGAAATGACACAAACACCCATCGACAGCGAAGGGACAAACACAACAGGGTGCGCGTGCACATGCGATGGAATCTCATTCAGACACAAAAATGAATGAAGTTCTGACACCTGCTACAAATGGACGGACCTTGAAGCATTACGTTAAGTGAAATAAGCCAGACATAAAAGGGCAGATATATGATCCCACTACTTGAAACATCTAGAAGAGGAAAATTCATAGACACAGAAAGTAGATTAGAGGTCACCAGGGGTTGAAGGGAGGAGGAATGGGAATTACTGCTTAATGGTTAGTTTCTCTTTGGAATGATGAACAGGTTTTGGAAACAGCAATGGCTGCACAGCACTGCATGTAAGTACTGGATTGCACACTGAACAATGATGAAGACGGCAACTTTTAGGTTACATATATTTTTTATCTTAAAAAAGCAGAGAAGGGGAGCTATTACAGAATGAAAGCGATGTAAGAGATAGAAGAACAAAATGCAATCTGTGGACCTTATATGGATCCTAATTCAAATAAAACTACTATAAAAAAGAGAAAGAAGTATGCAATGAAAGGATATTTAAGGACACGGGGCCCTGCTCATGTCGCAAAAGAAAATGAACAGAACGCAAAGTGAAATGCACACTATAATCTCAGTGAGGCCCCAGACACCTGTCTTTCTTAGAAAGCTCCACAGGTATTTCGCATGCATCGTGCCGGCGGAAGACTATGATCCCACTCAGTCCACAGGTCTGTCAAGCACGGCAAAGAGTATGAAGATGTTGAAGACATCCTGTACGGAGATCTTCCTTATGAGGATGACCTTGCTTACAAGGAAATCTAAAATCAAATTGAAAGGTAAGACGTATTCTTGTATTTTGTTTTTGTATTTTGATGCCCAAAGAGCTACCGATTCAAGCATTCACTCCACCTGAGCTCCGTTGCCACAGACAGGGACACTCAGGGACAGCTTCCTAGGGGATGCAGAACTTCAGCGGGGCCTTGGAGGATGGGAATGCAGTAAACAGGTGGAGACGAGAAACCCCGTGGCTAGTCTGTTAGAGGTGGCAGGTCAGTCTAGGGGACGTACAGGAGCTGTGTGAGGAACCACAAGGTCCTGAGTTCGGGGTCACTCTCCGGAAGGGCCTGGGTACCACAGGGAGGCGCCTACATTAGACCTGACCTCTGAGGTGATGGCTGACACAACTTCAGATATCGAGCATCAGGTGACAAGTTCAAGGCAATGCTGGGAGACACACCTGGCGGCAGCGCGCTGCAGACAGATCTAAGGGGACAAAGCAAGGAAGCGAGGACAGATGAGCCAGGACTGAGCCACACATGAGGTGATGAGGACGAGGGTGCTGGCAGTGCCAGAAATGAAAAGTGGCATGAAGGGTGGGCTGGGTGCCCAGTGGAGGTGAGACTGGAGAGGGCATGGCCCACAGCTGGTGAGCTCCCAGGTCCGGATAAAAGAAGGACAGACAGGACTGAGGAAAAGAAGGAAGTCTAGAACACAGAGATGGCTGTTGCCGACTCCTCTCCGCCTGGGACGACAGAAGGCTGACTGGGAAGCGTTCTGATGAGCAGCGTCACCCGAGACACTTTGTACTTGAAGAGACAGGAGGATCATCAGTAATTTCAGATGCATCACTCAGTAGGCAACTGGTCTGAGATGTGACAAAAGTGTTCCAAAGATGGGACTGGGGACACAGAGTGGAGGGTAATCAACCCAGAGGTGACAACTGAAACCGTGAGTGGAGTTAGGACTTCTGTGGGAGACAGGCAGAGAGGACAGAGAACCTAAGTGGGACCTCAGAGGATGTCGTTACTTAAGACACAGAGGAAACCAGAAGTCCCAAGAGGCGAGGAATATCAAGAATTCAGGAGAAAACCAGACTGGTGTGGCCTCTGGGGGGTAAAGGGGAGAGGGAACAAAAAGCGAGTGGTCAGGAGGCATGAACACCCCAGAAAGATGAAGGAAAGCTAAGACCACAGAAAGGCTACAGTGAACTTAGGAAGGACAGGCTACCTGCACACGTCCATGGGCTCAAGGAAAAGGGCCCTCGGAAGGGGAGAGGTTGAAAAAGGCTCAAAGAGAACAGACAAAAGGGCATGGTCCCATAAGAGGGAAAACAGGGTCCAAGTGGGAGCTTAGAAAGGAACCTGGCAATCGAGATAAGCAACCAATATTTCCTGAAAGAAAGACATCAGGATGGATATGGACAGAAGTTATTTCATGGGAGAAGTACCTGAACTGTCAAGTTTCAATTTCAAACTCAAGGGAACTGATGTGAATAACTTAAATACAAATGCAGATAATGTCCAAATGCTGTCTTAAGAAATTTCAACATCGTATTTTTAAAAGAGCTAATGAAGGTTAAAAAAAAACAGAACCCTGACATGTGAATTTCTCAACCACCGAGGTAGTAGGACCTCGGAGCAGAAAGTAAAATGGACCCGTAGCTAAACAGGCTCCAGTCTAGCTCTGCCGCTTAAAGTCTGACCTTAGGCAGGTCCCAACCTGTCTGAGTGTCACTCCCAGCTCTACCTGTCCCACAGGCTGTTATGAGTGTTGGGAGGACAAATGGACGAAAAATGTGCAGCAATGCTGCAAGAATGTCACCGTTCACTCCCATAAACAGCACTCAAAACACAATTATTGGGCATTGATGGTATTCAGGCAGGCAGGCACTAACAGGCACCAACGAGAAAATGAACCCGAGCCCTTGCCGCCAGCACGATGGAGAACTGGGTGCTTCCAGGGATTAAGTGATCAAACGGCTTGTAAAGCAGGGAGAGAGAGTCTTTTAAGTAGATGAGACTTGGCTGTTTTTTTTTTTTTTTTCAAACAGTGCTGGAGCCAGGAAAAATACCTCCGATGCCTCCTAGGTTCACAGAGAGCCCTGGGGGTTTATGCGAACACTCACCTCAGCTATCAACAGCAAAGTGTCTTCTTTGAAGCCGAACTCTTTCATTTTATCTTCAATTTCCTGCTGAGTCCTTAAGTTCTTCTCCAAAGCAAACGAGGTTTGCTGAGACTGGGTGAGCTGCAGCAAAAGCCTGAAAAACAGGAGTCCCAACATGTGGGCACAGGTAAGGGAAAGTGGAAAGGGCAGATTCCCCCAGAGCACAGGCATTCTGTGGGGCGGGAGGCACCCCAGGCCCAAGGAAGGCACCCATTCACCTTTACTGCAGTCCCTAAACTGCCTGGGAGAGTCATCTTTTCTAAAATTCACAGACTAAAGCGCCTCAAAGAAATCTTTAGAGAGCCAAACCTCAAAAGGGCTTTCTGGAGGAGTCGAGTGATTGAAAGCACAAACAATGTGGAGTGAAAAGGACAATCTTCCCAATCAAAGGCTCCTCCCCACAAAGTGCAGGGACGTGTTCCTTTGAAGTCAGTGTTCTGTGACCCTTCAATCTGCCTGAACCCACAGCAACTTGACCTCAAGGACTAATTAGATTCTCAAGTGTACTTCAATTACCCAAAGCAGGATCAAATCTTTGAGGGGGTCTCTGGTGACAACTTTGCAATTGCCTCACCTTTAACTTTCCCATCGTGTTCCTAACCTGGTCTTCTCTCTTCTCCCCCGTCCTGTCCTCCTCATGTGGCTCCTTCACTTTACTGTTTATTTAATTTTTTTTAGACAACATATTCTCTTCTTAAAAATTTTTTTATGTTTATTTACTTATTTTGAGAAAAAGAGCAAGAGCAGGGGAGGAGCAGAGAGAGAGAGAGAGAATCCCAAGCAGCCTGTGTGCTGTCAGCACAGAGCCTGAAGCGGAGCCCAATCTCACCAACTGAAAGATCATGACCTGAGCCAAAATCAAGAGCTGTAAGGCTGAACCAAACAGATGCCATGACAGGCTTAGACAGCCTCTAAGCTAGAAGGCCTAAGGTCAGTCGCTCCGCTCGGGAACCATTTGGCCATTTGGCAACCATGTGGCCATTTGGCAGTCATACACTGCCCGGGGGTATCCAATCAGGAAAGCCCAGCTACCTCACCCCACATTCCTAAGGGTAAGGCCTGCAGATGGGAACTTTAGATAAGACCCTGTTACCTAGTGTTAAAGCTAACCCCAGAGTCACCAAACAAGACCCTGAACTCGCTCTGTAATTGGTTAATTTCAAAGATGCCCTAAATGTTGTGGTTGGGTCCCGCCAAAAGTAACGAACGCTCTGAACAGTGTGTATGGTTAGAGCTGCTGCCAATACTGTTGTACCATTATAATTGGGTCACTGTACCTATGTCACGATTTCTTGTAGCTCCCCCTTCCCAAACCCCATAAAAACCCTACTCAGCCCTTGCTTGGGGCTCTCAGCACGGATCCACTGCGTTGGTGAAGGCTGTGAGACCGAGCCTAAGCCGTAATAAAACTGCCCTTTGCTTTTACATGCGTGCCTCGGTCTCCCGGGCGGTTTCTGGTTTTGGGGTGATATTAAAATCTTGGGCATTATAGAGCCAGACACGCCTGACTAACTGAGCCACCCAGGCGCCCCACTTTATTGTTTTTTAAAATATCCAATGTGTGGCCTTTTACAGGTCCCCTCTGGCCTGACTGGTCCCTACTGCTATTCCCAGAAGCACTCGGCTCTCCTGTCTTGAAGAATGGACCCCTCACTGTTCTAAGCATTAGGAGAAACTGGTGAGCAAAACAGAGAGGTTCCTATTGCATGGTGTGGAAGAAGAGAGATCACAAATAAGTAAGAGGATTTTAGGAGTGAGGAGTGCTGTGAGGGGAAAACAAATCCAAGTAGGGTGGATAAAGTGTCTGCTTCAGCTGCGGCAGTGAAGGAAGGCTTTTCTGAGTAACCACTCAGGCTAAGACCCACCCAGTGAGCCAGCCACACAGTATCTGGGGGAAGGAGGCCCCGACACATGAATTAGCTTGACATGTTTGCCAATCTTGCAGACCACTGTGGCTGGACCGGAGAGACAAACAACTGGTGAATGAGGAGAAAAAGGCCAGGCCAACAACGGAACATTTCGCAGACCATGGAAGGGAGCATGGCGGTTACGTGGGCGCGGCAGGAAGTCGCTGGAGAATGTGGGCAGAGAGAACGCTTTGACCCACTTTCCCCGACTCACTCACACCGGTTTATGGTACCCACTGGCCTCTGGGAACATGGACATTTGGGACTCATTTTCTCTTACGTACTTGCTTTCTCCCTCTTGCCCCTAAAAGTACTTGAAAACACAGCTTACACCCACCCACTTCCGTGTCATGTTCATTCAGCCCTCTGCCATCCGCCTTGTCACCCATTGCTACTGAAACTGCCTTCTCAAAGGCCACAAATGACCTCCTCAGTGTCAAATCCTCTTCTCAGAATCAATCCGACCTGACTTCTCACCGTCACCTGGTTGCTAATCCCCTTCCTGAAGCCCCTTCATCTCTAGCTCCCGTCTTCTGAGTTCAGCTCCTCCTAGGGAAGAGCTCCCGCTGGGCGTCCTACAGGCACCTGAATCCCAGCACATTACACTGAAATCTTGATTCCACCCTAAGCCTGCTCTGCTCTTCCTCCTGTGTGTCATGTCTCAGGAAAGGTGCCACCATCCACCCACACACCCGAGGGAGACTCCTGACTTATCCTGAACTCCTCTGCGACCCTCCTCCCTCCTCGTCTTTTCCACAGCCTCAGCTGGTCCCCAAGTCCTATCGACCTTCCTGCAGTGGCTGCAGTTTCCTCATATTGCCACTGCACTGAGCTAGGTCAGGTCCTCACTGCCACCCACCGAGGACTCCACAGCTCCTTCAAGGTGTCCCAGGAGAGCAACACCTTCCTCTAATACATCCTCAGCCACCAGATCTCGCTCTTATTTTTTTTTTTAAGTTTTATTTATTGAGAGAGAAGGAGACACAGCATGAGCAGGGGAGGGTCAGAGAGAGAGGGAGAGACAGAATCTGAAGCAGGCTCCAGGCTCTGAGCTGTCAGCACAGAGTCTGATGCGGGGCTCGAACCCACGAACCATGAGATCATGACCTGAGCCGAAGCTGGATGCTCAACCAACTGAGCCACCCAGGAGCCCCCAGATCTCACTCTTAAAATCACAGCTCTTGTCACACCACTCAGGACATTTAAAACCTTCAAATACTATTCAGGCCTTCAGCTTAAGAACCAAATTCTCTAAGATGACACTTAACATCATATGCTAATAGAAGAACGAACTTTACCAAATGCTCGCCACACAGTGTGCACTACACCAAGTCCTTCAGACACTCAACTCTCACAACCCCACGAAGAAGGCATCTCCCCATTTCTCCATGAAGGTGAAGACGAAGAAACTGGAGATCTGAGAGTGTACTTTGTGCCAGGTCAGACCTCAAGCAAGTGGAGGAGTCCACACTCGTTCGCTAATAATTTATCAGGTCCTTACAACGAGCTCTGCCTTGGAAACCCTCCTCCTCTCCCTCTTCCCCCACCTCCCCCTCCGCACTATGCCATCCTGGGCTCGGGGTCTCCAGCTGCCTCTCCGGAGCCACCACCAATGCTCTGTCACGGCAGCAGACTGCGTGACCACAGTGCCACCCCATGGACTCTGCTTTCGTTCTCTTTACCCAGTGTGCTTCTTCTCAGCTGGGGAATATTACAGAGTCGGCAGGTATTCTAGAAAGAACACAAGCTCTGGGGTCAGAGGCCTGGGTCAAGGTCATGGCAGCACTTCATAACTGTGGCCCTCTGCGCAGAAATCCACGGTAGTCTCCTGGTGCCCACGGCGGGAATCCGGCACCCTCCCCGGGCAGCAGCGGGCACGGACATGAAGCAGCGCTCGCGAACCACGCGGAACTCGTTTCTCCGGACAGCTGAGCGAGGCCGGGCACTTTGAGCAGCAGCAGCATCGCTCCCCCTGCAAAGGCGCCCTTCTTCCTCCTACACTGACCTGCTTGCGTCACCGGCCCCACAAGGTTCTGCTCACACTACGGACACCCTGTTGGCGCCTGTGCTGCCTGTCCCTGACGATACAGTGTTTCCCCCGACAGAGCACACAGTGAGTGCTGGCAAGAAAGGGCCTCTTTCTTCAACCATCTCTATGATCCCAGCGCCCAGCAGGTGCCTGGCACACCACTGCCGTTCAACGTACTTCTGAATTAAAAGTAACGTAGTCAAGGCCAAAAAACTGCTGAATACAGTTTACAATTTGCCAAATAGATACCACTTCTCAGCAAGCCTCACTCTTAATATTTCTTGAATTCTCCAGAGTTAACAACAACAACAACCACACCACTCTGTTTTGGGGCATCATTTGAGACCTAAGCAAATTTGTTTCTCTCCTAAATTACAGAATTGGTCAAGCATATGCTCCCCTTTCCCTTAAACTCTATTACGATGGTTTAAAGTGTTCACAGCACATAAACCATAGGAATTCTCTGTAGAATGAATTTTTATTCATATTAATAGTGATTCAAACACAAGAGCAGATTTTTTGTCTGCAGATTTCCATAGGACCTACCAGTGAAAAATTCCTGGTTTAAAACATCTCTTCCCTCCCCTATGATCCAGCAATAGCACTGCTAGAAATTTACCCAAGGGACACAGGAATGTTGATGCATGGGGGCACATGCACCCCAATGTTCATAGCAGCACCGTCAACAGTAGCCAAGTCATGGAAGGAGCCTAAATGTCCACCAATTGACAAACGGATCAGGAAGATGTGGTTTATCTATACAATGGAATACTACATGGCAATGAGAAAGAATGAAATCTGGCCATTTGTGCAAGGGTGTCATGCTAGTGAAATAAGTCAGGCAGAAGAGGACAGATACCATATGTTTGCACTCATATGTGGAATAGGAGAAACTTAACAGAGGACCATGGGGGAGGGGAAGGGGAAAAAACAGTTAAAGAGAGGGATGGAGGCAGAGAGAATCTGAAATACTAAGGGTTGATGGGGGTGGGGGAGAGGGGGAAATGGGTGATGGGCATGGAGGGGGGCACTTGTGGGGATGAGCACTGGGTGTTATGTGGAAACTAACTTGACAATAAACTATAAAAAAAAATAGAATAAAAAGTTAAATTTAAAAATAAATAAATAAATAAATAAAATACCTCTTTCCCTTTGTCAATGTTTTATCCATTTACTTTTCATAATTTTACTGTTTTACAGTTTTAACATTTTATCTTGAATAATGATACAAATTATAGTCTGGAGCAAATATACTTTTGTTTCTCTTACAGACTAAAAGGACAAGTTCAAAGGATTCCACCTGGACTACAGGGAAAAACCTCAGAAGTCTATCAAATGGCCAGCCTAGAACTTTCTGAAGCTCAAAACTAGAAAAACAACACCTTCCCTCTAGGCGTAGTGCCATGTGTTGTTTAATCCGTCCTCCGTTTACCTGGTTCGTATAAGGGAGGCACACGCTTTCACCCGGGCCTCCAGCAAGACGGCCTCTCTGCCTGCCACACAGCTCTGAACACTTCCCAGAGCGCTCTCATTCTTCTGCTCAGTACTGCCGCTTGCTTCCACAGAAAACACAGGGTTCTCGGGCAACGTTTCAGGAAAACACAAAAAGCAGTCTTTTCCCGGGTGTGTAAAGGCAGATTGGATGGACTTGTCACTGAAGGTAGAACGAGTCTGTTTTTGAGATGACGCACACGATGCCGATGGAGCTGGCCCCAGACTCAGGTAAGCCTCTGCCAATTTGCCCCAGTTCCAAGGATCGAAAGGATGCAAAGAAATCAGTTTCTGTAGGCAGAGAATTGTTTTCTCCAAGTTCTGCAGACTTGAACAAATAGCATACTGGAGCTGGAGCACAGTGGTTAGATGGTCTGTATTAGTTGCTTTATTTTCCTAGGGAGAAAAAAAAGGTGTAACTTTATTATTTTTTAGGATTCTATTTTTGGGGTAACTGTGTGGCTCAGTTGGTTAAGCATCCGACTTTAGCTCAGGTCATGATCTCACAGCTCGTAGGTTTGAGGCCCGCATCGGGCTCTGGCTGACAGCTCAGAGCCTGGAGCCTGCTTTGGATTCTGTGTCTCCCTCCCTCTCTGCCCCTCCCCAGCTCACACTCTGTCTCTCAAAAATAAACATTAAAAAAAATTTTAAGATTCTATTTTTAAGTAATCTCTATACCCAACATGGGGTCCAAACCCATACCCTGAGACCAAGCTCCACCAACTGAGCCAGCCAGGTGCCCCAGAAGTTAAAAACTTTAAACTGCAGAACCTTTTCCATGTAAAAACGGAGATGCTTAAAAACCTAAGTTGTGTGTGTTATAACTTAGAATTATCTCTCAGTAGCTACACAAGAAGAGAGAACTAAGTTTTAAGACGTAAACAGAGAAATATATTCTACCTACCAAAATAACCATCAGAAATTCCCAAACATTTCTGGCATAACCATAACATAATTCCTGGCACAATGTCCTGACAAAATTCAGCACCAAAAACGTAAATGTTTATCTTCAATTTTTAAGGTCATCCTTATTGTCTTAAGCCAGACGGCTGAAAGACCCAAGCCGACTCTTTTGTACCCTGGGCTAATGGTTCCATTTTAATATTCCAGGCTTCCTAAAAATCCAAATGGTAATTTCCTTGAGGATTCGAATGGACTCCACTCCAAATGTGACTTGGCTTAGATATCTTAAACAGGATAGCCCTGAAGCTCTCAGGGCCTCATGACGCATCATAATTGAATCCAAATGCCGTCCCTGGTAACGATTACGAAGGCCAATTGTTTTTGGCCAGAAGGGGTTGCTTGGTTTCCTTATGATCAGAAAATCCTTTTTAAGTTCTCTTTAACCAGGGTCACCACCTCTCGCCTAACTTGCCATTCGGCAAAAGCCCTGTGGGTTAGGGAAAAAAAGGCTTCTTTCTCTACGTTAAAGTCTATAAGGAGCAGATGGCAGACTAAAATTACCTTTCAGTTCACTTTAAGTCTAAAGGAAACCTGGTCCTAGAGGCATCCAGATCGAGCTCCTTCACAGAATTACACGGAGCAGGAAATACAAGTAAAACTACCCAGGTGCAGCCTCAAGAAACCGGCCAGCGAGGGGAAAGCTTGGGGAGGATTCCAAATATTTATACATCAAGTGAGAATGTACAGAATAAAGCTTCATGCAACCTATTTAGTGACGCTGTACCTTCCCGATGACAGAATAGGTCTGGTTTTATTACCATTGTTTAGTATTCTGTCCTTCCTAACCATGAGGTTCCAATTTTGGTTTTGCCTTTTTATTTTTTTAAACTCATCAGGGGCGCCTGCGCCTAGGTGGCTCAGTCGGTTGAGCATCTGACCTCGGCTTGGGTCATGATCTCGCAGTTCATGGGTTCGAGTCCTGCATCAGGCTTTGTGCTGACAGCTCAGAGGCTGCAACATGCTTCAGAGTCTGCGTCTCCCTCTCTCTCTGACCCTCCCCTGCTCACTCGCTGTCTCAAAAATAAATATTAAAAAAAATTAAAAAATAAAACTCATCTATTTCAACCTTAGTCAGTCTTGATCACACACAAAATTTTTTCTGAAGTTTTGCCTTCAGAAATTTTCTACAATTTTCTTTGCCTTTTTTAAGTTTTATTTTAATTCCAGTTAGTTAGCATATAGTATTATATTAGTTTCAGGAGTACTATAATTAAGAGTCTGTTTCTTATTTTAACTCTTTTTTCTCCCTCAAAAGGTTTTATTGTCAATGCTGAATTCCTAAGAGCAGAGCACCTCGGAAGTAACACATGGTTAGTAACTAAGTAATACGTCTTCATGTCTTTTATGTATAAGGAGAGCAACACATACAGGCTTTAAGAGAAGCTACCTGTCTTCTATAAGTAGTCCAAGTGCTTTATGCTCTTTAATAACGTTTCAGATTTCCAATGTATGTTGGGGTAGAGGCTGTTACATACAAACCATGATTTTGATGGGAGAGTTTTTGTAACAGATAGTAACTCTCTCCGAATTAAAGTCCATTTAAATGACTGTGTGGGGGTACCTGGGTGGCTCAGTTGGTTAAGGGTCCAACTCTTTATCTCAGCTCAGGTCCTTTTTTTTGTTTGTTGGTTATTTTTGAGAGGGAGTGTGTGTGAGAGAGTGTGAGCAGGGGAGGGGCAAAGATAGAGGGAAACACAGAATCTGAAGCTGGCTCCAGGCTTTGAGCTATCAGAACAGAGCCCAATGTGGGGCTTGAACTCATGAATCATGAAATCATGACCTGAGCCAGTCAGATGCTTAACCGACTAAGCCACCCAGGTGCCCTGTCAGCTCAGGTCTGGAGATCAGGGTCCTGAGCCCCATGACGGGTATAAAGTCTACTCCTCTTTTTTTTTTTTTTTTAATAGAGAGAGAGTGAGAGAGAGGGAGGATCTCAAGCAGGCTCCACAGTCAGCATGAAGCCCGACTCAAGGCTCAATCTCATGAACCATGAGATCATGACCTCAGCCAAAATCAAGAGTTGGATGTTTAACTGACTGGGCCACCCAGGCCCTTCTGGGCATGAAACTTATAATCAATCAATCAATAAAAATAAATGACTTTGTGTGATTTTTCCAGAATAATGCAACTCCTTTTGAAATGCCATAATGATGAGGACAGTTAATATTTATCGAGTGCTAACATATGCCAGGCATGATTCTAAGCGCTTTACTCATTTAATTCTCGTGATGATCCTTTGAAACAGATTCCATTACTATGCCCATTCTATCTATAGATGAGGCAACTGAGTCACAAAAGGAAAGTCAGAGACCTTGCCTGAAGTCACCCAGCTAGTAAGCAACAGAGCTACAGTCACACTAGAAGTCACAGAATACAGCTTCTTTTCTTCTATTTATTTATCTAAAGTAGACTTCATGCCCAGCGCGGAGCCCAACTCAAGGCTTGAACTCATGATCCTGAGGTCAAGACCTGAGCTGAGATCAAGAGGTGGATGCTTAACTGACTTGGCCACCCAGGTGCCCCAAGGGTACTTTCCAAGAGCTGACACATGCTTACTAGGTGAACAGTGTACATACAGGGTATGGCTATGCTCCCACCGTCACCTTAGCATTGAACCCAGAGCTGGGCACGTGGTGGGACTGAAATACATGTTTGTAAAATGCATACATTTATTTATTTTTAATGTTAGTCATTTTTGAAACAGAGTGAGCAGGGGAGGGGCAGAGAGAATGGGAGACACAGAATCTGAAGCAGGCCCCAGGCTCTGCATTGTCAGCACAGAGCCTGACATGGGGCTCGAACTCACAAGCTGGGAGATCATGACCTAAGCCACCCAGGTGTCTCTAGAGTGCGTAATTTTAAGAGTCATTTACCATCAGAAAGCTATGTCCTTACGACAGCTTATCACATGAGCGCATCAGCTACTATAAGATGTTTAAATTATTTAAAGAAATAAAAAAATACAAATAAATTCCATTACAAATTCTGTCTAAAAATCACTGAGAGGTGAATTAGAAGTTGTGAGCATAAGGGGAGCCTGGGTGGCTCAGTCAGTTAAGCGTCCGATTTTGGCTCAGGTCATGATCTCACAGCTTGGCTCCTGAGTTTGAGCCCCACATCAGGCTCTGTGCTGACAGCTCAGAGCCTGGAGCCTGCTTCAGATTCTGTGTCTCCCTCCCTCTCTGCCCCTCCCCCAAGTGCACTCTGCCCCTCTCTAGCTCATGCTCTGATCTCCCTCTCTCAAAAATAAACATTAAAAAAAAAAAAAAAGAAGAAGCTGTGAGCATCTAAAATGTTCACATCCTGATAGGAACCCCAGGACTAGCTGTCTCCTCTGTCCACGGCGGTATTCTGGCCTGCCCCCTACAGAACAGGAAAGGACAACAGCTACCAAGACACAAACAGAAATAGACCAGAGCTAATAACAAAAGACCAGGGTCTATAAGTAGGGAAGAGATTTTAAAAATAAAACATGGGGCTCTAGGAAATGAGAAACTATGCAAATCGACAGGGTCTGCTGGGATCATGTGAAGAGACCCAAAGAAAGGGTAACGTCCCCGGGCCTGTCCTGCTGGTCCCTTCCCCAACACGGTGTCTAGAGGCCTGACGAATACTTCTCAACGTCCTGGCAGGGGAGCTGAAGGGCTTCCACTTGGTCCTTCCTCTGGCCTGGTGACATCCCAGGCAACGGGACCTGGCCACAGCTCCTTCTCTGAGCCCCAGAAACACAGAACTAAGCTGGAGGGAGCCACAAAAACAACCCAGACGCTAACACCACTGCCACTGCCTTCAGCAGGGTAGGAGATGTGCAGGAGACGCCAGGAAGAGAGAGGTGACAGAAGAGCACGGAACAGGAACGAAGGACGGGTGACTGAGGTCTAGAAAATCCACTGAAAGGGCCAAAGCTGTTGTTAATTTGTAGACCCGGGAGACAGAGTCCACCTAGTTCACCGTGCCCTGCGCTTCCCGAACCAGGTAACTTTACCTTCCGGCTTAAGAATTAACCCGCACTCATGAGAGAGGAGAAAAGAAGGCCAAGACACAGCTGCTTTCCACATTCTACTCGCAGCGTCCACGGTTTCCCCTCACTGCCAGGGGCTGGGGCGCTGGGTGATGAACCCCACTGGCGAGCAAATGTGGAGATCTCTCTTAGTTGATGACATGAAGAGGACAGCTCAATGGCATGAATACTTTAGGCTGACCTCTGTTCGGCTGCATCCGCGGGGTTCAAGATCAGTGCCCTGACGCCTCGTTAATTTCCTCTGAGGAAGTAAACTGGTCACCCATAACCTAAGACTGGTCAACTTAGACCAGCCCCCATATACAATGTACACAATGGCGCGCACACACACCAGAAGTAAACCAAAAATGCCATCATCTGAAAACAAAAACAGGCAGAATCTAGAATTGCAAATAGCTGCTTTTCTTTATCCCTTAAAAAAGGGATTCTACAAATTCCATTAATAAATAAAAAAGGCTGAAAAAAATAGAATAAAAAAGGCTGTTAAGCTTGGCTCAGTGTATACTTAGGTGTGGGTTTTTTTGGTAACTTGTTTTCTTGTTTACAAAAGTAATCCATGATCATTGTAGAAATTTTGGGAAATAAAATCTAAAAAAAATTGAAATTACTGATGATCCTTCTACTCTGAATATTTACTCCTCACAAGAAGAAAACCTTTACAAATGAGATTTTCAGGCAATGAAGAACTTTTGAGCATAACACAGAAAGAAAAAATATTACAAGAAAGTGATTGTCTAGAGCTCTGGACTTTTGATCCTAATAAAATTCTTACACCATTGACAATCTTCATCTACTCATCCAACCCCACAGATTTTGCTGCTAGCGAGAAGTTGTTCTTTGTTTTGTCTGTTAGAAAATAAACTATTCGACAATCCCAGGACAAGCAATGGAGACGCAGCGATGAAACCGCTTACCAAGTTGGCGGCGACCTCCAGCGCCTCGGCGGCCCTTCCCAGGCGCACCAGACACCGCGCCCGGCCTTCCTGGACGTCCCTTTTCAGGGCGAAATTTGTAGACGGCAGTTTTTCCGAGATGCTGGAGTACTCTAGCAGTGCTTTCTGCCAATTATTTGGGACATAAAGGAAATGAAGAGAAGGGATGAAAAGAGAGGCGAAACTACAGCAGAAAAAAGGATTCAGTGATAGGGATGATTTTTTTTTCGTGGCAAAAGGTAATATTACAAAGGACTCTGCAATGAACTAAGGAGAACTTGAGTATCTGTCAGTACTGCTTTCTAAAAACTAGAAAAGAGACGGCCAGCGAAGATAACCAACACCACCATGGAAAATATATCACCGTATGGTAGCAAAGCACCCCGGGGCCCAGCTCACCAGGCTTTGAATCCTGATTCTGCCACTAACTCGCTATATATAACCTTCCTTTTTTCATCAGCAAAATAACAAAGGGACTCTTGTGAAGCAGAAATGAGATTTTATGGGTCGAGCAAGCTGGTACCTAATTATTAGTTCTTTCTTTTTCTTACACATTTTGGGGTGCTTTGCTCCTCTGACCCCCGAGGCATCTGCAGTAGAGGGTCCCACAGAATGAGGAGATAGACAGCCGGGGGAAGCAGACCTGCAAGGACCCCAGGAAGATCCTGTACTGCAGTGACAGGAAACTAAACAAATGATAGAACAGGACAGAGATTTGGGATTCTGAGATTACAGACACCTGCCACAAAAGGCTAACTTCATCCTCACAAACAACACACTCGTAACTGATATGCTGTAACTGAGTAAGAGCCTATTTCAAGTAGCACAACCTTAGACATGCTCAATTCTACCTGATACTCCTGTCGTCTGTAGGCGAGGTCCCCTTTGAATTTCTTCAGGGTTAGGGCTTCGACATCATCGCTGCTCTCCGTTTCTTCATAAAACCACTAGAAATTGCGAAAATAGCATATTATAGAGAATTAAGTGATACTTTTCCACCTCATACTCCAGTAGAAGCAATTTCCCATATATAATTGATTAGACCTCAAAAAGAAAGATCCTTTCTTAGGATGAGACTCACAGGAAAATCTGTGTGATAAGGAGAATGACAATTTTAGTGATGGCTCAGCTTTTATTAAATTTTTCGTAACTTACCCATGATATGGAACGTCTCAACTGAAAAAGAAGTACAGGCCTATTTCTATCTATAGTATTTCAAAACGGGGTTGTGGATCCTGGGAAGCTACATTTTAACTAGGACAGTTCAAAAATTCTTTTTTTTTTTTTAAGTTTACTTATTTATTTTGAGAGAGAGAAATGGAAAGAGAGAGGGAGAGGAGAAAGAAAGAGAATCCCAAGTTGGTTCCATACTGTCAGCACAGAGCCCAAAGTGGGGCTCGAACTCACAAACCATGAGATCATGACCTGAGCCAAAATCAAGTGTTAGACGCTTAGGTTGACTGAGCCATTTAGCTGTCTCTTGAACGCTTCTTTAGGCTGACATATGTTTCCCTGTAGAGACATTTTTAGAGTGGTCGGAACAGGTATTGACAATTCTTTATGGAAAGGATACAGGAAAAAAGAATTATCTTTATAGTGCTTATTATGAAAATGTTGTAAAAGCAAAAAGTAGAATCTAACCAAAGAGGCAGAAGTTAAGGCTGAAAAGTAGGTTTCCATGCAATCAAATGCCAAAGACCAGTAGGAAGGAAGTTGGAGTAAATGCCCATCTGGAATATTGTATTCCCTTTTCTACTGATTTAAACCTTATGGATAGAAAGGAAAGTGAACTGGGAGTTTCTGGTTAGTGAATAAGAACATGAACATGAGAAAACAGGTGTAACAAGAAGCAGTCTGTGCGCCAGAGTTTCCAGCTCCAAAGCAGTAACTCGGCCTCCCTTTTCCTCACAGAAAAACACACACACTGAGGCTGAATGGGGTCCAGCCCCAGGCAAGTGCCATTCAAACGCAACTGCATTTGCAACAGTTCCACCAACACGTCCACATTGCTTGGTTCCTAAAAGAGGGTTCTAGGTTTCTAGAAGAGTCGCCTGGCTATCACTGCCCTCCTACTAACTTAGTGCAATCATTTCTCTCCTGAGCCTGATCCATCACAGCGAAGAAAGTTGGCAACTGCTGTTTTTCTGTTGTCCCTGAAGGACTGCGTAAGTCAACGACAGTCTACTGTACTGAACCCATGATTTTCCTCCGTGCGGAGGCCACTCTCCAGTCACAGCGCCAAACCCAACTGCCTGACTGCGAACCTTCCATCCAATCGTCATGATCCCACTGGGAGACGGTCAAGCAAAAAGGGGCTTTCGAATGACTGTTTTTACTCTCCCACCTAACCTGCGGGCCCACAACAATCCAGAACAGGGATGCCCTCAAACCCTTTCTGGTAAAAGGAGGGGAGATCTGAGAACAAGGGGGGGTACTAAGAGGTGAAGCACTGGATATGCCAACCCCCATCATGTGCAAAACAGGGACAACAGAAACCTACCCCAAGCTCCCAGTTTTCCACCCAGGGAAACCAACATGACCTGGGGAAGGCCTCTCTGGCTCACGAGTGGTGATCTTCGCGTTTGACTTTCTAAGTGCACAGCACATCACCCCTGACCAGGTCTCTCTCCCATTGCACCCCGCAACAGCCCTGGGCGCCAGCAAATACGATTTTTCCCAAATGACGAGGAAGGAACTGACACCTTGAAAGGCAAACGGTAAAGCCCAGGCCAGAATTCAGGGGCCTATCTCATAACTATAGCTTTTGATGCTGCACTTCTATGACTTCTTCCCAAGCCCATTCCTGTTCTTAGTCTACACGATCAACGCTGAAAGGATGTACAGGTAAGGAGAAAAGCAAAGTGAAATAAAACAAACATATTTCAGTAATTACTGAGCGCCTGAGGTCTCTACAACGGTTTCAAGGAAAACTGAAGACCATGCCTATAAAGGAACCGTGCACAGTGCCGGAACAGGTACGTTTTTGACAGTGAGCTGAGTTTTACACCTATGCGGTAATACAAAATAATATTTTACTAATTCAAAACATTCACGGAGTTTGCTATTATGAACAAAAACTGCCAGGCACCGTAGAGGACGTAAAGTCAAGCACCCACTCTGCCTGGGATCATTTAGCACTCCGGGTCCAAGAGCTTGACGCTCCTGACAAGGGCTGTTAACACAAACTAAATGGAAACGGAAAGTAGTCAAACTATTTGCTTCAAAGGAGGAAATCAGAAAAGACTTCCTGGAGGAGGCAGCGTTCAAGGTGCGCTCTAAGAAATAAGATACAATGGAACGGAATTGACCCTGTGAGCAGGGCTGACAAGGGCTGAGGGAATTCACCAACCAAGGGCAGGCCAGTGGGCGGAGCGGCCAGCGGGCGGGGCGTCGCTGCTGGCCGCGCGGACAACAGTTCAGTTTTGGAAAGTGGGCGGGGGCCGGATGTCGGGGGTCCCAGTTGTAGAATCAGTATGGCCTGGGGAACCGTAGAATCAGGGCGGGGGCGGCACGTGATATCAGCGAGCCTTGGGGGAGACCCCCCCCCTCAAACGCCCGGTACGAGTTAAGCGCCGCCGGAGCGGAGCCGACAGGCCGAGCCCTCCAGGTGGGGCTCGAGAAACGCCGGCCTCGTGGGGAGAGAGGCAGGGCAACGCGAGGGGCGGCCCGGCACGGCGGCGGGCGCTGGTGCCGCGAGGAGCTCCCCAATCCGGACCTCGAAGGCCGAGGTCGGCGGTCCCGGCAGAGGCCAGCAGGCCCCGCCCTCTCACCTGCGGCTCGCAGTGTTTGGCGCGATAGGACGCCGGCGGTCCAGGCCGCCGCTCCCGCCTCTCTTCGAACACGGAGTCCTCGAACTCACCCCCCAGCCACCAGCACCCAGTCTCCATCCCGCGCCCAGGGCCGGGCTTCGGGAGTGGGCGGAGTCTAGAGCGGCGCCCAAGTGCGGGCCAATGCGGAAGGGGCGGAGCCGCCAAGGCCAGAGCGTGGCATGCTGGGGCTTGTAGTCTCTGGGCAGGGAGCCCAAAGCGGGAATTGGACTGCTGCTGGGGTGGAGTCCCGGTGGAATAGATTTTTATCTGACTCACAAACTGACGCAAGTGGGGAAAGGAGTTTTTGACTTATCCGTTTCAGGAGATGGACAGAGATCCTTATGTGCACGCCATGAAAAAGCAGGCTCCAGGGTAGTTTTTTTAAAACTCATGGGTTCCATTTTTTTCATCACTGAAGATATTTGTGACGCTGTGTTAAGCACAGTTTTTGCACTTTACATCCTCTCCTAACAACTTATGAAAGGCACAATGATTCCCACTTTGCAAATGAAGTATGCTGCTTAGGATCAAGTTTAACGTGGCTAAGAGCTGGGAAAGACAAACGAATCTTTAGTCCCCATGTTTAGGGAAAAGAGACACCACCACCAATAACAAAGACCAGAGTAATTCACGCATTTATAGAATAGAGTACATTAATTTACTCTGGATGCTCGATCAAGGATCATTAATTTTACTTGGAGAAAAAACACCAAACTCCAGAAGTGTAAAATTAACATTTACTAGAGTTCTTATACTTTCAAGATACTGCTTGAGACTAGAAAATCGAAATTATTGACAGAATACTGGCCAATATGGCACAACTCAATATTACTGTGACATATTACACAGCGGGTTTTCCCTGGTTTTCCTACTTTTCCCCAGTCACCTGGTCCTCTTTCACCATTTGTCTTACAAGGTTCTAACTTCAACCCAACTTTCTATTCCACAAACTTAATCTGGGGGAACCTAATCCACTCCCCAAGGTTTCAAAATCCATCTCTCTGCTGATCACTTCTCAGATCTAGAGTCAGCCTATATATAAAACAACCCTGAGGAGAAGGCTTCATCAGGACAGGCTCCAGACATTAGCTACTGATGTATTCATCCATAGAAGGGCTGTTAAAGAAGAAAAAGTTTGTTTTCCTATTAGAGATGTTATAGTCCTAATTAGGAAAAAAATTTATAGAAAAATAGAAGAAATATCCATGTCCATAGTATCATCATCCAGAAGTAACAGAGAGTCTAAACAGGGTAAGATTATTTGTCCTCGTGTTAATATGTCTTGTTCTAGCAGAAAAAGCAATAAAGCATGGTTTTGAAATGGCATCAAGCACCAGATTTCTCTGGGCTCATGATCCTGGTTCAATTATTCACTAGCAGTGTGATCCAATTGGTCAAATGGGCATTGATTATAATAATGCATGTAAAGTGCCTGTCAGATAGCAAATGAGTAATACATGTTCATACAAAATTCCTGTTTCAGGAGCGAAGTAAAAATAAAGTGAAAACAGGCAGAGATCATTTTTTTCAGCCTTTAAAAAATTTTTTAATGTTTTATTTATTTTTGATACAGAGAGAGACAGAACATGAGAGAGGGAGGGGCAGAGAGAGAAGGAGATACAGAACCGGAAGCAGGCTCCAGGCTCTGAGCTAGCTGTCAGCACAGAGCCTGACGCGGGGCTCGAACCCCCGAACTTGTGATCTGACCTGAGCCGAAGTCGGAGGCTTAACCAACTGAGCCACCCAGGCGCCCCTTTTTAGCCTTTTTAAAGGCTATTTAGTTTTGGAACATCAAATCCTCTTGGTTTCTGTGCCCCCACTTCACACCCTCTGCATCCCTGCCCCGCCCTAGCCTCCTCCTGGTCCAACAACTACCTGAACTAAATCTTCTCCTGCAACAGTAAAGAAGCCACAGAATTACAGCTTATGCATAAGAGAGAGTTCTTTGCCTTTTGAACTCAAGATCCTGAGCTCAGGGGTTTCCAGCTTTTTCATCACTAAGAACCCTTTCAGTTATTTTTCCTCAAAAGTTGTGGAGGACTTGTACACACAATAAAACTGTGTGAGTTAACTAATAATTGCTTTGTTTTCCTTTAAAAAATTGAATCCAAAGTCCTGTATAACAGCCAGTAGAAGCTGCTGCTCAGCCTGAGCCTACTGGCATTGCCTTGTTGTGTGTTAGGATTTTAGTTGAAAATAAAGAAGCAAAGTAGCAGTGAGGGACTCCAGAAAGCCTGGGGAAAGGTTAAACATGATTAACATCCAGTCTTTGTTAATAATGAAAACAGCATAAAGCACTATTGAAAAACGGTATCTGGACCCCAAGTTTTAAACCACTAGCTCACTGATAGAGAGGACTTAGGATACTGTCTTTTTTTTTTTTTTTTTTTTTTTTTTAGAAGAGAGAGCACAGGGGAATGGGCAGAGGGAGAGAGAATCATAAGCAAAGTGGGGCTTGATCCCAGGATCATGACCTGAGCTGAAATCAAGAGTTGGATGCTCAACCGACTGAGCCACCCAGATGCCTCACTTTTTAAAATGTTTACTTTTGAGAGAGAGAGAGAGCTCAAAAAGGTGAGGGCAGAGAGAGAGAGAGGGACAGAGGATCTGAAGCAGGCTCTGTGCGGACAGCAGCAAGCCTGGCGCGGGGCTCAAACTCACAAACCCCAAGATCACTACCTGAGCCGAAGTTGGATACTCAAGTGACTAAGCCACCTAGGCAACCCATAAAGATTTTTTTAACTTAATTTTTTTAAGGTGATCTCTATACCCAATGTGGGGCTTGAACTCACAACCCTGAGATCAAAGGTCACATGCTCTACCGACTGAGGTAGAGCCAGGTACCTCTAGATAATGTCATTTTTAAAAAGAGGAGGGGGCTCCTGACTGGCTCAGTCGGTAGAGCATGTGACCTTTGATCACAGGGTTGTGAGTTCAAGCCCCCCATTGGGTGTGGAGCCTACTTAAAAAAATAATTAAATATAAAATAAAAAGAGGAGAGTAAACCAGTAAGAGAGAAAGGCACTTTATTAAATACAACTTATATCCTTAGGAAATGCCAGGTGCTAGGCCCTGCTAGGGAGTAAAGGGGAATTTTGCAAGTGGTTAAGACTCTGTGGGTTGTAATAAAAATCTGGTTTTGTAGATTTTTATTTATAGGTAGGTAAATATTACCTACTCCAGGCAGCTCTCCTTCCTTTTTCCTGTAATTCCTCCATGCTTTTATCCATTGTGGCATTTATGACACTGTGGACTGTTGGAAGTTAGAGATGATGTCTTTTTCACTCTTGGAAACTAGCCCTCAGACCAGGCTTGGCCCCAAGCTGCTCAATCAATGCTTGTTGAATGAGCAGGAAACAGCAGAAGGAGCAGACAGAAGCACTTCTCAGGTTTTGTTTTTGTTTTTAAGTTGTTTAATTGTTGAGAGCAAAATGAAGGAAGAGAGAGAGATGGAGACAGAGGATCCAAAGTGGGTTCTGTGCTGATAGCGCAGGTGATGCGAGGCTCGAACACAAGAACCCAGGGATCGTGACCTGAGCTGAAGTTGGACACTTAACTGACTGAACCACCCAGGCGCCCCACTTCTCAGTTCTAAGTTACATATCCAGGTCCTTTCTGAGGGGGAGGGAAAGAGCCAACATTTATGGGTATCTATTGTTACTAGGGTGTGCCACGGACATTCTATTAACTTCATTGTAATTAACTCAAAAAATATTTCCCTCCATATTAGACATTATTATTTCCATTTTTGCGGACGAGGAAATAGGATCCGACAGGTAGCTTGTCCAGGGTCCCCGGTAGTGAGTAAAAGAAACTAGATTAAAAATCAACTTTATCTGACATCAAAGTCTGTGTTCTCAACTCTCTCTCCAAACCAAAATGGCAGGGAGAGACCTAAAGAGGGGCACCTGGGTGTCGGTTAAGTGTCCAACTTCGGCTCAGGTCATGATCTCACCATTCATGGGTTTGAGCCCCGAGTTCAGCTCTGTGCTGACAGCTTGGAGCCTGGAGCCTGCTTTGGATTCTGTGTGTGTGTGTGTGTGTGTGTGTGTGCGTGTCTCTGCCCCTCCCTTACTCATGCTCTGTTTCTCTCTGTCTCAATAATAAATAAACATTAAAAAATTTTGTTTAATAAAAACTAAAAAATAAAGACCTGGAGAACTGAATCTGTCACCAGCTGGCTCTGCCTGCCTCCTGTCCTGGAGGCTTGGGGACTCTCATTTCTTCTTGCTGTGTGTCTCTGCAGAATGGCTTTCTCTGCCCTGCTTGTACACATTCCAACATCGCCTCTGAAGCCCGGGCAATTCAAGCCCCCAGAAGAGGCATATATGTGTAGTCTGTGGGATTTGCAGTCACTGTGCGAGGCAGAGCGTGGGGTCTTTGCTTTGCTCTTGTCTTGAAGCTCCTGGTCTAGAGTTTAGCCTGTTGGGTTCATCCCACAGACCCGGGGGTGCTTCCAGAGTACGAGACTGTTCTCACTGCACTTACAAATTACACACCTCCACGCCCCTCCTAGTCTTGAGCCCTGCTGAGTTTCTATTCCTACCTCTCAAAGATACTTCCCTCCAGAACACCGAAATATTATCTTTGACCATAGGCTTTAGCCAAAGGCGAGAAGACTTGTTTTCAAAGTGTTTTTGGAATTACCCAGAAATCCAGACATTCCGTGAAGCCAGGGGAAGTTTTATCCAGCCTTCCAAGATGTGTGTCTGAGGTCACTGCTTTCCTTTCTGGCCCAAGGGAGATGTTGGAGGTGCTTTGAAAAAGCTTGACCCCTTGCTAACTACATATCCTTAAGGCATTCAAAACCATCTACAGTTTGTTACCAAACCAACTCATACTCTTTTATTTATTCATTTATTTGTTTATTTATTTGTTTTTAGTGTTTTTGTTTCTACAACTTTATAGAGGTATAATTGACAATTAACTGCACGCATTTAAAATGAATTTTGGGGGTGCCTGGGTGGCTCAGTTGGTTAAGCCTCCGACTTCGGCTCAGGTCAGATCTCATGTTCGTGGGTTCGAGCCCCGCGTCAGGCTCTGTGCTGACAGCTCAGAGACTGAAGCCTGCTTCGGGGTCTATGTCTCCTTCTCTCTGCCTCTCCCCCTCTCATGATCTGTCTCTCTCTGTATCAAAAATAAATAAAACATTAAAAAATTAAAAAATAAATAAAATGAATTTTGACATAGGTATATATCCTGTGAAACCTCTCCACTCAAGGTGATGAACACACCTATCACCTCTAAAGGTTTTATCCCTCTCCTTCCTCATTTCTTCAACGGAGTCCTGCTCTGCAGCCAGGCTGGTCCTCTCCAGATTGGGTCCTCCCCCCTCCCCCCAAGTCTTTCCCTCATCCTGCAACCTTCCCTGCCCCTACCAGGTCTCAGTTCACCATTTCCTTCATCAGGAAAGCCCCTCCCAGGGCCCTCCCACTATAACCAAGTGGGATTTATCCTAGGAATACAAGAGTGGTTCAACATAAGAAAATTAATCAATATAATACATCATGTTACTAGATGAAGGGGAAAAAAGCCAAACAATCATCTCAACTGATGCTAGAAAAGGCACTTGACAAAATCCAACACCTATTACGATAAAACCCATCAGAACACCAAGACTAGAACTTCCTCAACATGATAAAAGACATTCATGAAAAACCCACAGATAACAGTATTTGATGGCAAGACTGAAATCTTCTTTTATGATCAGGAACAAGACAAGGATGCTGTCTTTCACCAGTGCTACTCAACACAGTATTAGAAGTTCTAGCCAGAGTAACCAGATGAGAAAAAGAACAATAGGCATCCAAATTGGAAAAGAGTAAAACTGCATCTATTTAAGGAGGACATGATCCTAAATATAGAAAATCCTAAAGAATCCACAAGGAAACTACTAGAGCTAATGAATGAATTCAGCAAAATTTCAGCTTACAAGATCAACAAACAAAAAGTTAGTTGTTTCTGTGGGGCGCCTGGGTGGCTCAGTCTGACTCTTGGTTTTGGCTCAGGTCATGATCTCATGGCTTGGGAGGTCAAGCCCTGTGTCAGGCTCTGCGCTGCTGGTGTGGAGCCTGCTTGGGACTGTCTCACTCCCTCTCACTCTGCCCCTCCCCTGCTACGGCTTATTCTCTCCCATTCTCTCTTAAAATAAATAAGTAAAACTTTAAAAAATTAGTTGTTTCTATATACCAGCAATAAACAATCTGAAGAACAAATTAAGGAAGCAATTCCAGGGGCCTCTGAGTGGCTCAGTCAGTTAAGCATCTGACTTCGGCTCAGGTCATGATCTCATGGTTTGGGGGTTTGAGCCCCATATCAGGCTCTGTGCTGACAGCTCAGAGCCTGAAACCTGCTTCAGATTCTGAACGCAGTGCCTTAGACCGCTCGGCCATCCTGACGGCGGGTCCTGCTTCAGATTCTGTGTCTCCCTCTCTCTCTGCCTTCCCCTGCTTGTGCTGTCTCTCTCAAAAATAAACATTAAAAAATTTTAAAAAGTAATTTCAATAACAATGGCCTCTGAAGGAATATCTTTTACACTGAAAACTATAAAACTTGTTGAAAGAAATTAAATAAGACATAAATAAATGGAAAGGCATCTCATGTTCATAGATGGCAATACATAATGTTGTTAAGATGTCAATACTATCCAAAACAATCTAAAGATTCAACATAATTTCTTCCATAGTTCATAATTAAAGCTTCCAATAACTTTTTCAGAAATAGAAAAGCCAATCCTCAAATTCATTTAGAATTGCAAGGTGCCCCAAATAGACAAAACAATCTTAAAAAGAGGAAAATTAAGGATTCATACTCCAGATCCGAAAATTTACTGGAAACCTAAAAGAATCAAAACAGTGTGGTATGGGCAGAAGGACAGATATAAAGACCAAGGGAATCGAGTCCAGAAATAAACTTTCACATATACAGCCAACTGATTTTTTTTAAGTTTATTTCTTTATTTTCAGAGAGAGAGAGAGAGAGAGAGAGAGAGAGAGAGAGAGAATGAGTGGAGGAGGGGCAGAGAGAGAGAAGGAGAGAGTGAATCCCAAGCAGGCTCCGTGCTGTCAGTGCAGAACCCAACACAGGGCTCAATCCCATGAATTGCAAGATAATGACCTGAGCTGGAATCAGGCACTTAAGCAACTGCGCCACCCAGAAGCCCCTACCCAACTGATTTTTGACGAGGGTGCTAAGTCCACTCAATGAGGGAAAGAGTTGTTTCAACAGCTGGTGCAGGGATAAGCGGATTACCACATGCAAAAGAATGAAGTTCAACCTCTATCTCACATCAACATACAAAAATTTACTCAAAATGGATTAATGACTGGGGTAACTGGGTGGCCTGGTCAGTTAAGCAGCCGACTTCGGTTCAGGTCAGGATCTCATGGTTCATGAGTATGAGCCCCAGATCGGGCTCTCTGATGTCAGCGCAGAGCCAGCTTCAGATCCTGTGTCCCCTTCTCTCAGTGCCCCTCCCCCACTCACACGCTCTCAAAAACAAACAAACATTAAAAAAATGGATTAAGGACCTAAATATAAGAACTGTAACCATAAAACTCTTAGAAGAAAACACAGGAGTAAATCTTCATGACCTTGGATTTGGCAGTGGGATTTTTCTTACTAGGTAATCTCTGTGCCCAACATGGAGCTTGAGCAACATCAAAAGCACGAACAACGACAAGAACAGTAATAATAAATTGAACTTCATCAAACCTGAAAATGTTTTGTGCATCAAAGGACACAATCAAGAAGGTGAAAACACAATCTACAGAAGGGAGAAAATATAGCCAATTCTTGTTCCCCCTACAACAGTTATGTTCTATGAAGTCACCATGAACACTGCGTTAGTGAATACTGAACAAATGCCCCCAGGGTTAAGAACCTGGGAGCTTCTGATCATAACCTTTTCAAAACTGATCAATACAGAACTTTATTTTATGTGCTTTTTCTGTTCAAAGACACCGTATTTAATATATATTGTTAATTCATTAACATTGAACTCTCAGCCAGCAGCACCACCACTCATGCCTGAATTAAACTTGTCTAAGGTGTATTTTCTCCATAAGGCACTCACAGCCTTCTTGCATTTACAAACCCTAGACACCATGTCGGCACTACACTTAGGGGTCATTTTAAACAGTGAAATCACCAACAAAAGACACAAAAGTACTTAAAAAGAGGCACTAATTGATTACAAAAAAGATGACTCTTTATCATCTGAGAGCTGAAATAAGAGGCAAAACACCGCTTTTTTTTTAACCTCACATGGGAATATGCAGATTGGCAACTCAAATGTTTTGCCACTATTCACATGCGTGTGGATGAGCACAAAAGTGCTGTGTATATTGATTTTGGAGTTACAAATAAGTTTTTAGTGAGTTGTCAAATTTCTACATACAGAATGTGTGGATAATGAGAATTGACTGTGTTTGCAAATCATGTATCTGGTAAAGGTGTAACATCTAGAATATACAAAGAACTCTTAAAACTCAACAGGAGGCAGCCCGATTACAAACTTCGCAAAAGACTTAGGACACATTTCTCCAAAAAATATATACAAATGGTCAATGACCAGATAAAAGATGCGGAACACCATTAGTCGTTAGAGAAAGGCAAATCGAAACCACGAGACACCACTTGGTACCTCCGAGGACAGTGATAATCATTTTAAAAACGGGAAATAAAGGGTGCTGGGGAGGACACGGAAAAACAGGACATTGCACACTGCTGGTGGAATGTAAAATGGTTACAAGCACTGTTGAAAAGTCTGTCACTGTGGCACAGTCTGATGGTTCCTCAAAAAACTAAACATACAATTACTCTTTGATTCAGCAATTCTACCCCTAGATATACATCTGAAAGAACAGAAAAGAGACTCAGGTACTTTTATGCCAATGTTTAGTACAGCATTTTTTCTAGCCAAAAAGTAGAGGAAACAACCCGTATCTATCCATCGATTCTGATAAACAAAATGTAATTGAGAAGTGTCGAATCCCTGTGTTGTACACTTTAAACTAATGTAACATCATCTGGCGACTATACTCAACAGAGCAAGGAACGAAGCCAGAGGGCTGCAGGTATTGTTAGAAGAAAAGCACTGAGGCGCGCCGCTCCGCTCTCCACAGCACACACCGAAATATTATTCGGTCATAAGAAGGAACGGAGTTCTGATATGTACTGCAACATGATGAACTTTGAAAACTTTATGATAAATGAAATAAGTCAAGTATAAAAAGACAAGTATTGTATGATTCCACTTATTTGAAATATCAAGAATAGGCAACTTCGTAGAAGCAGAAAGTAGGTTCGAAGGTTCCCAGGGGCTGGGGGAGGGGGGAGGGCAGAGTCATTGCTTAATAGTTATAGAGTTTCTGTTTGGAATAAAGAAAAAACTTGGAAATAGTTATGATGATTACCCAACACTGTGAACATAATTAATGCCACTGAATCGTCTATCTAAAGAGATAGAGTAGCAAATTTTGTTATGTATAATATGCCACAAATTTTTAAAAACTCCATTCATAAAATGGAAAAAAAATAACTGAAAACTACTAATCAGTGCTAACTTTTATTCTGTATTCAAGGACATGATCAACCAGGAGAGGAGGGTTTTGCTCTGTCAAATAAATATATTCAAAAGCTAGCAAACATCAGAGCAGAGCGAAGTGCCAAGTTTATAAAAGAGATGGCAGAGGGTGGGGGGATTACTACTAGTTATTTACAGTTACACAAAGTTAACATATGCCAGGGAAGCATAATATATATTCGAAGGCTTCATTTCCAATACTTGACATCTCAAATCTGAAAATATTAAATTGTCAAACAAAACTCAGACCATGTTCAGCAATGGTTTAAAAAAGGGAGCAATTTAATCATTATAATACAGAGTGTTTTAAGAAGTTTTTAAATGTGTAAAAGAAAGAACAGTTTAGTGCATTAAATTGTTACAGTCTTTACATTGCTTCTTCTTAAAAAAGTTAACAGTAGTATGAAAAAGCCACCCACAAAGCCAGCTGTCTGAGTGAAGAAATCAGCTACATTGCAGCATTTTGGAATTACTAATAAAGCTATAGTTAAAAAATAAAAAGTTTATAAAAATGAAAGCAGCATGCATATTCAAGGCTTTTTCATAACATTTCATTAGCTGACAAACATTTAGGTAAAAACAAGAGCTCAATATTATTCATCAAATTAGACAAAAAAAAAAAACTGGCCAAGCCCACTACATCCGGTCATTCAGAAAAACATTTTAAAATGCAGAGCTAATTAAACTGAACACTTTTCTATGAAGAAAGCACATTTTGAAAAACGATCCTATAGTCACAAAAAAAAGGGTCCTTCTCAACATGAATGAACAGCACCTGTCTTTACAAAGTTTATAAGTTAGTATGGACTTTCAGTCTCCTGATATGGCAAGAGTTAACAGTTAACACTCCCATAATTCATAAGTGAAAAGCTAACCTTTAACTCAGTATGATCAGCTCAGAATTTTTTCTCTTTTCACTGAAATTGCTACCTACAGTAGAATTTCACTGAAAGGCAATTCTTGAAAATTCTGATCTGATACCTGTACAAACATCTCTGATTTCTATGTGATTGTAAGAAAACACTAAGTATATATTTACTACATGGTACTTCTTCACATTTTTGGTAAAATATTTATTTCAGAGTTTCACCCTATCCAAATTCTTAATGCCATTTTCTTTTCCCTCTTCAATATTGATTATCTTCAATTTACCACAAAGCAAATTCAGCTTCTAATGAAAAAAAATGAACAGAGTATTACAGAGTAAGAGTGGTGTCTACGAATGTGTTCAATTAAAGATCCAATCATTAAGGGCCAATGACACCACAAAATCTTAATGGTTCCAACGCGCGTCAATAGGCTGTTTTACATTAAAATGGTATAAGCCCCTGTACAAATTTTAATCTTGGTGCAGGGCCTGATAAATAAGACATAGAAATAAATCAGGTTCTTCTTTTTCCTGTTTCTAATAATTTTTACTCTGTAAAATGTTTGGTCACTCAAAGCTATAAACTTAATCACGTATCAAAGAATAGAGGCAGTAAGGCCCATCTCACTAGACGTACAGTATTAACCTGGACAGAATAGGAGGACAAGCTCTAGTGGTCATTAAACCCCCTCAGAAAGTCTAAGAATCAGAACGTCTCCGTCGTATCTGAATAAAAATGTACTATATTAAAATTTCAATTTTTACAAGTTGTTTTTTTTAATTAGTGTTCTATTTACATTGCAGAACTTCCGCCAAATGCAGTAGTTTAACTTTGGCACAACATTAAGTTCCGTTTCTTTTGGGCATTGGATCCTATCTTTTGAGAATGTGTATGCCCCAAAACGTTTTCAGTGTCATCAAAGTTTGGGCCCATTCACAGTAAATCAGACATCTTGCGTTGAAGAATTGATTCTCCTCCAACATTTTAGGCAGCTATAAAAGAAAAACATAGTAAAAACTAAAATTTTAAAGAAAACCATATTTTAATGTTTACTACTTTAGAAATGAAAATTACACAAATTAGCCATGAAAATAAATCTTCTGTATTTGCTTATTAATACTGAGATCACTTGCCACATATATCTTACATAAAGCACTAGGTTTTGTATACAATGTCTATGTATATATTCTGCATACAGACATTTTCACCTATACATAGTAATTTATTAAAAATTATTAGTAGGAAGTATATATTTTATTGTCAGTATTTGGTTTTTTAAAACTAATTAACATATTTTGAGAGAGAGAGAGAGAGAGAGAGCAAGTGCACATAAGCAGGGGAGGGGCAGAGAGAGAGAATCCCAAGTAAGCTCATGCTCAGCATAGGTCCTGACATGGAGCTTGAACTCACGACAGTGAGATCGAGACCTGAGCCAAAAAGCAAGAGCCAGACGCTTAAGTGACTGAGCCACCCAGGTGCCCCTCATTGTCAGTATTTGTAATAAACAGACTGAAATCTAAAAGCTCTTGTATTTTTTTTCTATTTATATACAAGGCTAGCTTGTGCAAAAAATATAAATGTATCTCACTTTTTGCAGTAACTACTTTGGAAAAGGTTTTGGTTACTTATTTTTGGTAAACTGAACCATACTTAAATGAAGAAATAGCTATTTAGAGGAAACAGGGTGAATCCTTTTATAAGATGAGAAAGTAGTTTGTTAAACCAAAAATAACTTGTTAGTTAGTGTGTTTTATGATTTAAGACTTTTTGGATATTTTAAAAGGCATGCCTGATATGTACCAGGAGAGTGCCTGGGTATTATATGTAACTTTTTGAAAACAGTACCTTGGTATGTATTTTCTGACCATAGTATCCATGAGAGTATCAATACAGAACATGAGAATTATCCACACTAACTTAAAGTCAAACCAAACTGTACAAAAACATTCCCGTTGTTTTCGGGAGACCGGAGCTCCCCACCGAATCACTACTCAGGTCACCACAGCCGAAATGACAATTCACTGCAGCAACACATTTGTTGCTTTCATCTTGGCCAAGTGAGAATTCTTGTGTTCGGCAGAAAAAAAAAAAAAAAAAAAAAGCCTGTTAAAAATATTTTATGCATCTGGGTCAGAAGAAAGCGTGTCCTGAAAATTTCTGACAGTAGGAGACCGAGGGCTGCGCTCCAGGGTAAAACCTGCACAAAACTGTTCAATGGTCTGTGACGCACATTCATGCTCTACAACCTGGAGGGGGGCTTTGTTCTAAGACAGGTACGTTAAAAAATAAAGTGGGTGAATTTTAGTTTCATGTGTTTTTCTGCCTGAAAAAAAAAAGAAAGAAAACCTAGAAGAGGGCTGCTAAGCAATAAGAAAAGTGCCTGGTACATATTAAGCCCTCTATAAATAATTACTTAACAAAATAAATAAAACCAGCAAGGAAGACAGGGGGGAATTAAGGAAACAGCTCGCAGGATAACAGAGCATAAAAGTAGAGGATGGGGCAGGGATGCAAAAAGCTAAGGAAGGAAGTAAAAATGCTTCCATGGTAATGAGGGTCCTACTTCGCTGTTTGAGAGCAGCGCAGGAGCTTCAGATAACGAGGTGCTTTGGGACTACTGATAGACATATGCCAACATTTCGTGACAAGTGCGCTGTTACGTGTAACTTTTATCCTGGAACGCTCTAAAACAGAGAGTAGGAGAGAATAAAACTATGCTACTGAATTCCAGAAGTATTAAGAATTGAAATCCTAACTCTGACTCCGGTATCTGATTTGCAACGACAGTGGAATTTTAATTAACTCAATCTATGAGCGAATTAGAATTGAAGGAGCATGCCAAACCTTTCAGATTCAAAGCATATTTACTTGTGCTTTTATAACAAGAGATACATTTTTTAACCAAATACAGTGTTTCTGCTGGTAGCAGGTTTGTTTTATATCAAAGAGTGAAAAGACACTTTAGGCAACTGGGTTAATTTAATATCAGATCTGTTATTTACCTTTTGATCTCTAACACAGAGGTAATTCATATCAGTTTTCAAAAACAGATGCTATCTAAGCAAACGTAAATTTACACAGAGCCTAAAACAGACCTTTGGCTTTCAAGAGAAAAATTACTGAATAATTTTAACACATAAAGCATCTTAAACTCAAGTTAAAAACCTAATAGTTTGGGGGCAATACAATGAATAAAAAAAGATACCCATTTTCACCTAGTTTCCTAAAACTGAGCAATCCTCACCCCTGTGGTAAGCCTTTCCTTCGGTATACTTTTCCCCTTCTTTTTAGTTTTCGTTTTTGAATTCTTTCCTTAAATAGGCAAAAAATGAAGCTTTAGTGAAGGAGGGTGGCAAGCAATACATTTTAGTTTATCTTCAGTATTTGTGAATCCACCCCGCCCCCTGCCCCATCTCCTTCTCTGACAATGGGCAACTTTCCCTTAAGGCAAAGTAAAAAAATATTTCACATAAAAAGTAAATCTTTTAAGCAGCATTAAACTCTACATAATAAACCTAACAATTGTAATAGTCAGACTACACACAATAATCATGTATCTCTTGGCTACTTCATGGCCCCCGGTCCTCTTATTAGCTAAAAGAAAAAAACCATTTTAGGAAAAAAACTATCAAGAGTGAACGCTGTCAGGTACGAGGTAACTATCCTAAAGGTATAGCAGTTGAGGAATGTACACCCAGATTAAAAACTTACATTTCAGTCATCTGATTTAGAAAGCTTCCGCTTCACATGTCGTGGGGGTTCCCAAGTATCACTATCATCGGTTTCTTCTTCGTCCTCTTCCTGATCATCAATGACTTCATCTTCCTCCTCATTTTCCTCAAACAATTCTATACCTAACTCTGATCTTCTCTGTCGTTCTGCAAACCACTCTCTGACCTGCTCATAGCCCATGTGTGATTTGTTAACGAGTTCGTCCAGGTCTTGCTCATTAAGAAATTTGTGCTTCAGGTAATAATCCTTAAGTATTGCAGTTCCAGTTTTAAACTTTATGAGTGATGGCCCCCGGTCCCAGTTGTTCATCCTCTTGCTCCCTCTTGGCCGCCCACGCGGTCTTCCTCGTCCCCTTCCCTTGGGCCTCCCCCTCCCCCTTTTCCTGAGGGAAGACAGGCCATTCATACTACTGGAATTGGCACTTTGATAGTAGTAGTACCATTTTAAGTTTCCATTTTTCCAAGCATAACGGGTGTCCCCAAACCAACTAACTATATCTGTTCTCGCAAGCCCGCTTTCTTCCGCCAGCTTGTCATACTCCTCCGGGGACGGCCACTGCGTCCGGACAAATGCACTTTTCAGCATGTGCAGCTGCTCCGGTGTTTTTTTACATACCTTGCCCGTATTCCCTGACTTGGATGCACCGGATTCATCTCTGGGAGAAGTTTCTCCAGCTTCTTCTTTGGAACTACCTGCATTACTTTCATCTATTTCCATTTTCTCTTCCTTTAAAGCTTTTGATTTCTTCTTCTCTGTAAACCAAGCATCAATTTCCCTTCTGGTAAGTTTGGTTTGCGCTCTTAACCTATTTAATTCTTCATCCGTGAGTGCGGAGCTGTTGAGAAAACTTGCCTGAAGGGCGCGAAGCTGCTCTGCAGTCTTCTCTTTAAACTTCTGGGGGGTGAAGTCGGGAAAAGGATTCCAGGACTGTTTGGGCTGCGAAGTGACAACGGTCGGGGATTCCGCGGTTTCGTCACTGGAGTCTATCACGATCGTGGTGGAGGAGTCGTTGTTGAGATGCAAGCACTGATTACTCTTCGAGTTTCTCTGGTTGTACCTTGTGTCGCTAAACCATTTTTTAATCTCTCCTTTAGTCAGGCCTGTGATTTTCATAAGTCTGATAATTTCCGAATCGTGGGGAAACTGATTTTTAAGGTAGCTAACTTTCAGTTCTGCCAGTTGCTCTTTCGTCTTTTTTGCCCGGATGCCAAATGAATCCGGGTTCGCCAAGGCGGCCTCGTGTTTGACCAGCTGCGGAGGCGGGGCGGCGGCAGCTGCTGGCTTCGTCTCTACCACAGGCTGCGCGGCAGCGGGGGCCTGACTCTTGTGCACGTTTGTTGGATTTGGAACCCCCGCCACTGTCAAGGCTATAGGCGCCGTCACCGGCAGGGTGTTTGCTGCGGCTACTGGTGTAAGGACCAGCCCTGGCTGACCAACTATTTGGCATGTCTGTAAAATGGGTGGTAAGCCATTACTCCCCGTGGAGATGTGTGTAGGAATAACAGTTATGGTCTGAGGTACAGTGTGTACTGTCCCATTGAATTGTTTTCGTCTTGCCTCCTCTACTTCCTCCGGAGTCCAGCTGACCCCATGTTTGAGGCGTTGGGCTGAAAACCAGATCTTGATCTGTTCCTCTGTGTACTTCGCCTGGGCAGAAAGCACAGTAATTTCTGACATGGTCGGGTAAGGGAATTTGTTGTAGGTGTTAAGCAAAAGGGGGTTGTTATCCAATGCAGCATTGTAGGTAGGAATGCTATTGACGGGGATTAAGACTTTGGGAATCAAACTGGAATTCTGCTGAGCGGAGACGGCGGTTATCACCTGCGCCAACCCAGGAAGAACGGCTGCGGGGGTCACCACCGCGCTGGCGACGCCCGGATGTATTCTGTTCACCGCGTTAGTGCTTGTGTTACACTCAGAAGCTGAAGAGCTTGGATCTTCCACAGTTTCTTCCTGATCCGGTTTGATTTCATTCTCTTTGTCTTCAGGAGTGTCCTCCACTGAGTTGTGGTGAACCGTAATCCGTTTGTTCTCCACTTTGTTCTTCATCATTTTCATAATTGGAGTTTTACTGATAGATATTCCTGAAGAAGAAACTTCTGTAGGTTCAGCTTGCTCTGAGTTCTCCTCTTTGACAAAACTTCCATCAAAGGTCAGATCATTTATTGTCTGTTCGAAGATTGTCTGGTTATTTCGTTTCACCATAGTCAACTTAAAATTCTCCTCTCCTGGGTGATATTTCAGATTATGCTCAGAAAGTGCATCATATCTTTTGGTAAGAAAATTGCATTCGACACAAACGTAGGATGAGTTTAGCACTACGTTGGGATGTTCTGAATCCACATGAAAAGTAAACATATTTAGATCTGGGGTTTGAAAAGTACAATATTTACATTCATAGCCACCTTCAACTTTTTTGTTTTGCTGATTGTCAGAATCCACAGATTCATGAACTTCTTCATCACTTGAGATGCTCCCTGCCCTGGTGTCTACAGGCGTGAGCACAGGAGGGCCTTCGTCCAGATCTGAGAGCAGCTCGAGGTCTGGATCTTGCTCACTGGCCAGGACCATGCAGGGTGTTGTGGATTTTCGTCTGCTTGCCATTCTGATGTTATGAGGAAAATCTCAGTGGTGATTAAAATGCATTGAGGCTTAAAACTGTTCAGTATTCTTCATTTGAAAACAATGGCTTTTGGTTCTTCAAGTCCATTTTTGTGTTCAACAAGTTTCATTAGCAGCTTTTTCATGGTGCAATCAAGTAAAGAGCTTATTGTTGGCAGATAAAATACTGTTGAACTGCTGAACTTTTTGAAGCACAACTCCAATCACCTACATTAAAATAAATTCAAAGACGTTTTTAAATGTGTGATCATGAGGTTTTAAACAAATTGCAGTTATATTTCACTTACATGAAGTTGTTGGATAGCTCAGTTATAAAGATCTAGAATAAGACCAGAACCAGGAAAAAAGTCCTGTAAGGAGGGTGTCTCCAAACCAACTCACTGAAGGTCTTGTTTACCTGGATTTTCCAGCCAGCTCTATAATTAAAGGGAAGTGGGAGAAGACTCTGCTTTGGTAAGCACACTGTTATCAATGTGAAATGATAATCCGTTAATAAAGGAGGAACTTAAAACTAAAAACAGCAGTCACAGGTACTCAGAGACTCCGGCCATTAAGTGCATATGAAAATCAACCCATCAGTTATGCTTTCTTCCTCCCACTGGTTTATCATTCCAGTAGCATGGGCAAGTATGACAGAAGCAGCAAAGTGGGATATGAATGATCAGTTTCAGAAACATTATTCTTAATCATTCTTCACAATGCTACCAGAATTTATAAAACATCTGATCATATCAGTCTCCTGACTTGAAGTTTCCCCAATGCCAAAAGAATGAAGTCCAAACTCCTTAAGCCACGCGTAGTTCTCATCACAACCTAGCCTCAACCTCGATTTTCTGCCATCTCTCTCCTGATACTTTGGGCACAGAGACACAACTGCTGTTCCAGGGACACAAAATGAAGGCTGCTCCTTAGGCCAGGACCCTTGTCTGTACATGTAGTTGAGATCTTGTCTTCTAGATTACCTTCTCCCTTTAACTTGCCCCGACCTCCTCCTCAGTTTATCTTCTCATCTAGCACGTCCTGTGTTGTGGCAGAGGAATGTTACATTTCTGTCCCACAACCTGTCCATACTCCTCCTCTCTTTACTACAGATCTGTGTCTCATTCTTCCAAGGACCTTTGTATCTTCAATCTAATGCTCCCCAGCCTAACTATCTCATTCGTTTCTGTATCCCCTTTGCATACAAGAAGCCTAGAAGTAGGGACTCACTAAATGTTTATTAACTTGAACTGGCATAAATAGGAAAACAGTCCTATTCAACTCAAATGCCCTGGGAATATGATCACAGAGAATAGTAGCTGAAATTTACAAGAATGACCATGACTCATCAAGAGAAAGTGAATTGAAAAAAAAGAGAAAGTGAATTGTGCTCATACAAATACATTTTAATAATTTTGTACCCAAATATTTAAAATAAATATTTTAATGTTTATTTACTTTTGAGAGAGAGAGAGAGAGAGAGAGAGAGAGAGAGAGAGAGAGAGACTGTGTGTGTGTGCATGGGAGCGGCAGAGAGAGAGGGAGACAGAGGATCCGAAGGGGGCTCTGAGCTGACAGCACAGAGCCCAACACGGGGCTCAAACTCATGAACTGTGAGATCATGACCTGAGCCAAAGCAGAACGCTTAAGTAAGCCACCCAGGTGCCCCTAAAATAAAATGTTAATGGTATGTCAATGAAGGGTGGTGTGCTTCTGAAGTCTAAACTAAATGAAAGTGGAAATGAGGCAAGTGACCTCATTTACTCTCTACCTCAAACTAGAACTACGTTCATTCATTAGTATAATGCTTTTCCTAGCTGAACTGTGGAGACAAAGCTTACTTCAAAGATTATAAAGCAAAACCTGGTCTGCATGAGGAGATATACTGACTCAGTTAAAGGAGAAAACTTTTTAGGAAACAGAACTGTCCGAAGGGAGAAGGCTCTGTCTTTGAAGGCAGCAAGATCCTCCTCACTGGGGCTACTCAAGTACATAGCACACATCCATTTGATGGATCCAAGCAACAGATGGAAAGCTGGCCTAAATATCCCTCATTCTCTGACTTCCCATATATTAAAATACAAAACAGGGTACCTGGGTGGCTCAGTCAGTTGAGCATCCGACTTTTGATTTCAGCTCAGGTCATGGTATCACAGTCATGAGATTAAGCCCCATGTGGGGCTCTGCACTGGGTGTGGAGCCTGCTTAATTCTCTCTCTCTCTGTTCTTCTCCCCTGCTCTCTTTAAAATAAAAAATAGGTGTGCCTGCGTGGCTCAGTCAGTTAAGCGGCTGACCTTGGCTCAGGCCATGATCTCACAATTCGTGGGTTCAAGCACTGTATCAGGCTTTGTGCTGACAGAGCCTGGAGCCTGCTTCAGATTCTGTGTCTCCCTCTCTCTCTGACCCTCCCCTCACTCACACTCTATGTCTCTCTCTCTCAAAAATAAACAAAAATTAAAAAAAAATTTTAATAAAAAGTGAAATTAAAAAATATATATAAAGCATCAGCTTAGTAATAATAGTATCCTCTTCTCAAAGAGTCCGTATTTCTCAAAGGTGCCTTTTTTAAATTTTATTTTTATTCTGGAAAACGCCTTTGATCTCTAAGGGAATATATAGAAATCACTATTTCTTAACTGAATGTTATAAACTAAACGAATGCCGTCTCTCCTATGCAATTCAGTAGGACTTGAACTATTTTGTTCAAGTGCTAGCATAGCTGTTTGATTCTTTTTGTCATTAGGAAGACGGGATTCCTCAAATAGCCTGAAATAAGTGGAAGAGTAATAAGCAGCACCCACAGCTTCGGCGGTGAGGGAGAACGGCTCACAGGCAGGGGAGGGAGCTATTTGGTAGCTGTTACTCTCCCGGAATCTCAGATTCTAGTTAATTGGGTGTATACTAATAGTTATAAATCAAAGATAGAAGCATGTTTGTTTGTTTTTTCTGGAACTACCTTTCCTTAGTGATGCTTTTCAAACTTTTTGTTGTAAGCAGGAGAGCCCTTTCTTCAAGCAGAATTCTAGGAGAAGCTCTGGGGCCAAACAGATGACAGAAGAGCTGCCGGGCGGGAGAAGCAGAGAGGCGGGACTACCTCCTGACCCCCTCCCGTGGGCCCCACAGCCCTCCTCCCACCTTTGACGGGTTCTGAAGTGAGTTTGACAGCCTCGACCTTAAAAACCTGAACACTTTCAAGACAATGTATGGATGTCACCAAAAATCCTTCTCAGTTTGCCACTGCTGAGCCATGAAATTTGAAAATGAATGTGAATTTAATGTCTTTCAGGTTGTGTCACTGTAGAAGGCAGGGCCCGGGCACCCAGGGCTGGAACGGAGCAGCCGGTACTAATAAGAGAGGGAGAAGAGAAACTTGAGGCACTAAGGTCCCCTTATTATTCTGGCTCTCTAGGTCTTAGAATTTTTTTGCTTTTTGGGTTTTTAAAAAATTTTTTTCTAACATTTATTTTTGAGAGACAGAGCATGAATGGGGGAGGAGCAGAGAGAGAAGGAAACACAGAATCGGAAGAAGGCTCCAGGCTCTGAGCTGACAGCACAGAGCCCGATGTGGGGCTAGAACCCACAAACCATGAGCATGACCTGAGCCGAAGTCAGATGCTTCACCAACTAAGCCTCTCAGGTGCCCCTCTAGGTCTTAGGTTAAACTGCTTACTTTTCATTTTATCTAGCTTAAAAATAGGAATTTGCTAAATTATTATTTGTATTTCTCTTCCTTATATCTCACTCTTAAATTTGTAAGAATTTAAGCAGATGTAAACAAATTTTAAAAGCTTAAACATTTTCTGATAAAGTCATAAAATTACAAAATGTTCATACATTATTTTAAAATCTAATGATGTATATTTACAATGGTGCTTTTTCCTTTGAAAGCACTGGTCTTGGCAATGTAACCTTAAACAAGCTACTTAAAAGAGAAGCTTTTTAAAATAAAGTCTTCAGTAATGTAAAAGACTCAAACCTGATAATCTTGGGTATTTAAGATCGCCTCAAGCTCAGGTTACTTATATACCCAACTACACCGACCCGAAAAGTACTCTTCCCCCTTTACTCCTAACAACTGTTTGCTTACATTTTCCTAACAAAACCAGAGTCACTATGTTGTTTAATGTATTTCCAAAGGGAGACAGAAAATCCCCAAAAGATCCTCTAGATTTGGTCCAATTGCTCAACTTTACTATAATGTATGTAGCTCAAAAACAGACCAAAGCACAAACAAAGGCATCCTCATGGTCCTGATGATAAAGTCATAATTTTCAGGGAACTCCGTATAAATGCCTCACTTCTATGAAAGAAACCCAAGGCCCAAAGGAATAAATTCACAGAGTCTCTGCAATACAAGATAAAACCACGTCCTGGAGTCTCCCCTGCCGCTCAGTAGTCCAGGGACTGGAAAAGTTACGAACTTTCCACCTCAGTTTTCTCACCTATAAAACCAAGATTCTTCAGTTCAAGGAATTCACTCAACAGCTAGTTGCTGAATGTCAGCCATGAGCCAGGCCCTGTGTCAGGCACTACACTAAGGTGATGACCATGACAGACCGCCACTGGTATGTCAGATACTGGCAGCAGAGCAAGAGGAACAGGCAGTAAAAATTACTTAAAATAACTGTGATCGATGCAGTGAGGGATGAAGTATCAAGAACTCTATGAGTACATTGCAGGAGGCTTCCAGAAAAGCAGCAGAAAAGGCTGAACTGGAGAAATAAGAATGGTGCCATCTACCTCAGAGGCTGTTTGAATAAAAATGCTTCACACACTGTGGTACACAGTAGGTACCTAATTAATGCTATTCTCTAGTCTCTGAAAAATTATTTTGGGAGATGAAGAAATACCTTTTATTTAGTATTATTTCCTTTCTCTCTCTCTCTCTCTCTCTCTCTCTCTCTCTCTCTCTCTCTTTTACAAGCAACTTATTTAGCTGACGAGGCACACATATTGAATGAAGAAGCAGAAAGAGTAAAAAGACAGAATAAGAATTTCTTTGGTGTGGTTCCAATTTATCTCATTTTATCATTAAAGTGCAACAGGGCTGAGACAGAAAAACTGTCGTACAGAAATCGCTATTAGCTGACAGTCATCCTCTACTTGAAGGTCAACTAACAACAGAACTCAAAATCAATTTGGGGAAACTTACACTATTTACCTGTAAAGGGGGGTAGAGTTCAGTTGCACAACTGAGTAGCTATCTAGGTGCCTTTGAAATATAAGCACAACGTGAAGATTGCCAAATAAAATAAAAAATTATTCTCTAAATGCATTCAGCACTGTAGATATAATTATACTTAAAAGCTATTTTCAATTAACTTTTCAGTAGAAAAATGGTAAAAAAAAAACCACCAAAGACAAACTAAAAAACCCCACCAAACCTGATCAATTAACTGTGATACTACCCTTAAAAATGGTAATCAAGAATAATTAAGGAGTATTAAAAATATTTATTCATTTGCTGTTACATTTTTTTAAAGATCAGAACAAAATTTGCATATTAATTATAGAATAATTATGGGAAAGTAGGTATGCATATGGACAAAAACTAGATGAGAATATAAAGAAATGAAATTTTCACATGAGATTATGGGTGAAATTTTTATGTGTGCTATTCACAAATTTTCTTTAATACTGTTATAATATTGCTTTATTATAAAATGCAACAGACACATAATTTTAAGGCCTTAAAATTACAATAGGTCAACATATTTTGATGGTCCCTTGCCTGCAGCTGAAAATAAAGTTCCCTTTCTATTTTTAAGGCAAAACATGGGCTACATAAAGGTTTTTTTCAGGGGAAGTAGAAATCTCTGAGTATGTATAACACCCAGAAGTTTTGAGGAGCTGCTGCTCCGTGGTCTGAGAAGCCAGACTCGTTCTAAGAGCTCCCCAGAGCACTCGGAATCTGCAGAGTAGGGATGTAGGTCAAGCCAATTTCCATGGTTTTATCTGCATCCTGGCTCTTCTGCTGAGGGTAGGATACTTCTCACACAACTCATGATTCTTAACTCATCAAAATAATTAAGACACAGTTTCTCTACAGAAAAGCATTTAATGAAAGCAAAATTCATTTTATCAGAGTATAAAAACGGAGGACAGTTTTAACAGCAGTTCCTACATGGTCAAGAAGAATGTCCACTTAGCTCTCCACTATCTCCCCAGGGCCTAACACATTGCCTATCAAGGCCTCAATAATATTTGCTGGGGGGAAAAAACCCTTTAAAATATATCTGTATTATAACACTTTACCTCATGAAACACTCATTTATAGAGGAGTTATAAAGAACAACTGACTTACATTATAGTAGATTCCTTCCAATGGTAAAATCCTTACTAATAAAATTACCTTAGTCATTAGAATATTGAAACAACTCAAATATAAACTATTCTATTTATTAAAATATAGCAGGGAATATACAACAAATATTTATCAACATCTACAATTCTGTTGTTACAGTTTTACATATGAATAGTACATATCTAAATTTGTTAACTGCATCAGAATGAAACAAGGGAGATAAACCCATTTGCAGAATTAGTCCTGCCGTGAAATTCAGGAAAAACGTGTTCTTGTAAAAACGGCAAATGCAAATCTGAATTTAGAATCATTATTTTTCCGTTCCAGGAGAAAACTGTACTTTAATGGTGCTCTACATTTTTAAAGAGATTAAAAAATAAGTCCTCAATGTAATATACTATAAATAGTAGATTGTTTCAAATTCTGTGCTTAGTGCTACAAAAAAGTCTAAAAATTTTTATAGTTAAGCAGAACCATAACTAAACTGAATTTCCATGCCTCTATTTTTTTTGTGTGTATCTTATATTTCAAATTAAATGATTAATTTATTTGGCTAGTTAGCCACAAAAGCATATTTTATTGGTATTTTATGTGAATAAAAACTATTTTTATACCAATTCTAAGACAAATATGAATAGTTATAACTATAATTTTTAAGAACTATGTTAGTTTTGAGCTGGTACTAACTAAAAGAAAACTGTTCTCAGGTTAGCTAAAATATAAACTGAGACTCCTTTGGGATATGTATTCAAACCTATGTTGAGAATTCTTAGAACTCTGTATTCTATTTAGTTTCACTTCTTATTCTCTGAGTCACACAGTTCTATTTAGTCAGCTGAAAATACTTATTTTTACATGTTTGTATTCAAACTAAAAGTTACAAATCCACCCAAATCACAGAATGCCTGAAATAATAATAGGAATAAAGAACAATGGGGTCTAACTAGAATTTAAATAAAAATTTGAAAAGACAAAAAAAAGAATAATGGGGTTAAATTAAAACAAATATCTATCTAAAAAAGTTGTTTTTTTTTTTTAACATTTATTCAGTTTTGAGAGACGGAGAAACAGAGCATGAGTGGGGGAGGGGCACAGAAAGAGGAAGACCATCCGAAGCAGACTCCAAGTGGCTCTGAGCTGTCAGCATGGAGCCTGACACGGAGCTTGAACTCATGGACTAGGAGATCACGACCTGAGCTGACGCTGGAAGCTTAACCAACTGAGCCACCCAGGTGCCCCAAGGATGCTTTTTATAATTAAAAAAAAAAAAAAGCAAAACAATTTTAGCCTCTATACACTTGAGGCCTAAGGAGAAAATGTAAAAGCATTCAGAAACAATGGTAACGTTCCTAAAAAATATTAAATGAGAAATTTGACAACCCAAATTTGTACCCACAGCAAATGTTTTTGAGAATTATCGTAACCTAGAATCATTACCTAAGAGATAAATCTCAAGAAAACTGCCAATATGGTCTCAAGAGAATCACAATTTTAAGGTGAATATAGACAAGTGAATGTGATAAAAATGAAAGCATCTAAGAAATTGGCCAAAGATCATCTAATTTCAGAAGATCCCTTTGCTAATGCTAAACTAAGGCTTTAGGGTTTAGAAACTCTATCTTCTCTACCTGTTTTTTCCCACCTGAGAAAGCCAACCTTAATACCGCTAAACATTAAAAGAAGAATCCAAGCTGGATAGATTTCTCTTGGCAAGCTTTGACCCCAGATTTAAGGAGTGAAATTTCGTTTTGAAAGGCCTCTCTGCTGGGGCGCCTGTGTGACTCAGTCGGTTGGGGGTCTGACTTCAGCTCAGGTCATGATCTCACAGTTTATGGGTTTGAGCCCTACATTGGGCTCTATGTTGACAGCTCAGAGCTTGGAGCCTGCAATGGATTCTGTACCTCCTGCTCTCTCTGCCCCTCCCCTGCTCATGTGTGTTCTCTCTCACTCTCAAAAATAAACATTAAAAGCAAAAAAAAGGTCTCCAATATCCTGGTTTTCCACCTTCCGTGGCATGTAGGTAGGTATATAGCATACGGAGAGCGATAACAAATATGTACTATGGTCGAATCTCCTGTATTTGTTATTAAAGGTTACAGTATTCCCCCAAAGTAATTTTTTGCTGCAAATAGTTTTCCTCCAGTTTTCTCGAGAAGGTGTGTTAAGTCTTTCACAGAATCAGAATGCTATTCTTGATTGCAAGTGAGATTATCACTGGGAGGCTGAAAAGCCATTTATCTATCTGTTACCTTCCCCATTTATAAACTAAAGTGTTACCTGTTTCACTCAGGATATAATCATTCAGTTATAAAAAATACTTCGAAAGATAATAGTAATTAGTATTGGTAATGTCTACTTGTAAGGACTCTATCAATTTTTTAAAAATGAAAGTTGAACCACCACATTAATAGTTATGGAATCTTTCCTAGTGCTTTCTGGAATCATCTAAAGTAATAATTGGACTAACGTGTAAATATTTCAACACTGTAGTATGTAATCTAATGCTTGTTATAAAAGACAATTTATGTCAGGCAAGTAAAACATTAAGTAATTATGTACAAATATATTCACATATTTAAAAACTGGCATGCTTCACCCACAACAAAGTATATTCAATTCTCAATATCCTAAATTTTTATATTATAATTAACTATTAGTAGACTATATACTGTAAATATATTTTCAGGAATTGATCTTGTAAGTCTTGAAGCATTTTTCTGGATATCGGCAAAAAAGAGGAAAATTTCTAAGTCAATTTCCGTACACTAAAGGTCTCTGTCTCACGACCATCATTTGACTTGTTTGTCACTGCTACCATAGCTCCCTCCGGGTACAGTGCTTGGCACCCAGTGTATTTCAGCAAATATTAATTGCAAAATCAATTATTAATATGCCATTTACCATGAAGTGTGATGCTGTTACCTTTGAAATTAAAGCAGCCAATCTGCCTTTATTTTTAAAGTTTGAAAGTACATTTCTTAACAAAGTGTCAAGATTAAGTCTGCCGCTTTTTAAAGAAAAACGTTTAAAACGTTAGGCGAATATAGCAGCATGGGATCTGAAGTGAGCATATTCTCTCAGAGTCTGAGGTTTCCCACAGCCAAACAATGAAACACATACTTGCCACAGCTTCCTCAGCATTCTGTTCTTTGACAAGGACAGTGTCCCTTCAAATTAGGTGTTTAGCTCAGGCCATCATTACCAACAGGTCTGAAGTACCTATCTGCCATCTCCTACAAAAAAAAAAAAAAAAAATAGTAGCACTTTATCATCCTAGATATAATTCAGTCTTAGGACTTTATATTTAAAAATAAATATATTTTTGAAAAAAGCTTAATTTCCTCATAGAAATTGTGAATCATTTAAATGCCAAACCCAGTATTAGTAAGAAACACAAAATTTAAAACATCTTCAAAAATTCTATTTGTATCATATAAAACAACTAAGTCAGATACTATTATCACTATTATACTATTTTTAATAAAAAATTTCAAAATGTGAATATATGCAGGCTATAATATCTTTAGCAGAGATGAAGAAATTATCATTGTAAAATATTAGTACGCAAAAGTTATGAAAGACAATTTAGTTAAACTAAGAGGTGGGAGGAGGTGTATGTTTATATGTTTACACAATAAACCCACTGATATTTGTATCCTAATTTACTATGTATTAATTGGAATGGAGTGGATTATTAAGCTGGCAATAAGCCAATAAAAGTTAAATAAACTAGTGGTACTCTACCTCAAAGCATGTGCTATGTAATAGACTGATCTGTGTTTATTTCATTTCTGCAAGAGAGTTACTACCAAATGGCTTTTCAATCGGTGTGTTGGGAGGCATCAGATTGTACAATCAAACAAACTGAAAATCATCCTCCGAAATTGAGATATGTGTCCAAAAATGTCGTGGTGTATTATTTGGAGAATTTAAACCAATCAGGTAATTTAATAAAAATTATATTTGCTTCTCGTAATATGAGTAAATAGTGCTTTTGAAGGATTGAAGCATTTTTGTTTTTGTTCTTGAAGCACCAAAACTCTGTAAACCACAGTGAATGAATATGAAGGAAGATTATTTCCTCCAAATAACTTATTCTTTGATTCCATCTGTTATGTACATGTTCATCAAGAGGTTCTCAAGACATAGTAGAAATACACCAACCCGTTAGTAAAATACTTCTAGGCTAAGTTAAAGCTTAGGCTGAATAGCTAAGACTATTTTCATGAAAAGCAAAAGAGCATTCATTTTCCTGGTAGACCCAGTGGAGCATCCTGTTATCTGCAGCCTGGGATTCTACAGTTTCATTTCCTGGTATCTCCTTGTTTGGAAACTCCTGAGCCATCCATCTACAGGATGTGGACTAGAAGAGAAGATAGGAAACAGCTGCCAAAGAGGGGAAGTTATTTTCCAAAATGAATTATTAATAATATAGGAAATTGGTAACCTATTTGAACTCATTCTTAAATCACACAGTCAGTGCAAGACGTTTTACTGAATAAGAGTCTCTTGAGAAGAGCTGCTGAGACCCGTGAAGGCACCAGGCAGTTAGAGGAGCGACAAACGCGCTTCGCCGAGCTTCTGGATGAAAGGCACACTTGCCCAATGTTATTTCGGATCCCGGTACTAGGGTTATTTTAGAACACTTCGCTCTAACTCAAAGTAACTTTAAAAATTTTAAGATTAGAATGAACTTCAAAAATTAAAGAAGTCATCTCTGCCCTATATGTTACATAAGAAAACAGATGAGTTGTTTTGGCAGAAGATGGACTGTAAATAAATGGGCTTTGTAACCAGACTGCAAGGGTTCAAATCTCAGCTTTGTCACTTACTAGCTATGTGACCGTAGACAAGTGACTTAGCTTGCCTATGCCATTGCCCCCTCATTTAAAATGGGTCTCTATGATCATGTATTTAAAATAACACATGCAGGGGCGCCTGGGTGGCTCAGTTGGTTAAGCATCCGACTTTGACTAAGGTCATGAGCTTGCAGTTCACCAGCTCAAGCCTGCAACGGGCTTTGTGCTGACAGCTCAGAGCTTGGAGCCTGCTTCAGATTCTGTGTCTCCCTTTCTCTATGCCCCTTCCCCACTCGCACTCTGTTCCTCTCTCTCTCAAAAATAAATAAACCCTAAAGAAAAAAATAAGTAAAATAAAATAAAATAACACATGTAAAGTGTTTGGAATATTTCCTGGTACTTAGTAAGTCCACAATTACATTTTTCTGACCTTTATTTATTTATTTGAAGGAAGAGGGTGCCAGTAAGCGAGGGGCAGAGAGTAAGAGAGAAGGGCTCACCTGAAGCAGTGCTTGTGTTTTACCTGAAGTGCGGCTCAGACTCACCTGGGCTTGCCTCAGGTCGCCGATGTGGGACTCGAACTCATGACCCATGAGAACATAACCTGAGCTGATGCTTAATGATGGAGCCACCCAGGCACCCATGTTTTTCTGACTTTTATTTAAGGTGTTTAAGTTACACAACAAAGGAAGTCTTCACATGAACCATGTTAAATGTTGAAACATTATAAAATATTTTATTAATATTATTTTATTTTAGAGGGAGAGGAGGAAGGGAGAGAGAGAGAGACAGAGACGGAGAGATAGAGAGAATCCCAAGGAGGCTCCATGCTCAGTGCAGAGCCCAACTTGGGGCTTGATCCCATGAACCTGGGAGCCTGACTCCAACTGAAATCAAGAGTCGGGACACTCAATTGACTGAGCCACCCAGGCGCCCCAGAACATTGTAAAATATTTTAAAAATCTAGGCAACAATCAATCAAATTTATTTTCCACTTCATACCTTTGAGCATATTAAGCCATGCTACAAGTTGCCTTTAACAGATAGATATTAATCAATCATAATTTTATATCCCCCACTCCAACATACACATACTTTCTCAGACCTTAGCTTCAAGGACAATCATTAATATATGACACATTTTAAAAGGTGTTTCATAGAACTAACAAAGCTCTGATATAAATCTTACTGTAGAATTTCTCATGAAGAGAAATTGTTCTGTCCCCACCACACCCTCACTCTCCAGGACAGTCCACGCCCAGAAAAGTTTTAACACACTCCTTTTTGACAATATTGGAAAGTAAAAGGGAACAGACTAAGTATAGAAGAAAAACATCATTATGAGTGAAGTACTCAGAAATACCAAACTCTTTCTACCTCTCTTCATTCCTCACAAGAACCAAAAAGGAGAGAGAGAGGGAGAGAGACCCTTTGGAAGGGAGAAAAGGGAGTCAGAAATCCCATGGGAAATATGAAATCACTATAATTTAATGACAAAGTTTGTTTTATTTAAAATCATGTTTTAGATATGTTTTGAGAGTATTATTTTTTAAAAATCTAAAAACGGAAAACAAACAGCCTGCCTAAAAATTCAGAGTGCCTTGAATGTCATTCTTAAACTGCTCGTAAAAACTTCTTTTCTAAAGTACATCATCATATTTGTTTAGATCAAAGGTACAGATTTTTAGATCTCTCGAAGGCATTATAGAATACTGATTATACAAACTATAAAGATTCAATATCCTTTAAGACCAAAACCTGGCAACTAACCTAAAATTTACATAAATATTCACTTTAAAAATTAACTGTATGAAATACAGATCTCCAAAATGTAAACTCACATGTCTATCCTGACTAACGATCTAAATCACCAGCCTCACCCAGGCAAATTTGTTCACTCACAACCACAAATATATCAAAGGCAATAATGATACAATAAAATAGATCCCTCATATTACGGTAACATTGGCTATTATTCAAAGGCTAGAACCACAGTGTTTTTTCCCTTCAATTAATGCAATTTAAATTACTTTTGAGATCACATAGGATGATTTAGAAGGATTTTAGGTTAGAAAAAATTTAGACGTAAAAGTCAATGTGCTACACCGGCTATTACCATAAACAGTGCAATAGATATTTCCAAACACCTCCCTGAATTAATGAATATGATATTAGATTAAAACTTAGTTTAGGCACTGAAGTTTTAACACTGCTAATATCCAGAGAAGTACAGTCTCTTGAGCCCAAATCCACAATGATGCAAGGTACATAAAAAGGCTATTTCCTCAGCTACTTTGTAATCAGTTTAGTAATTTTAAGAGTACTTCCATTTAAATACAAAGCCATGACTTACAGCAAACTAAGTCCCAAATAACCTACTTTTGTGCCCAGTTAACATTATAAGAAAGAAAACAGAAATACATTATAATATCACCTTTCGGTCTTAATGTAAAATATAATTTAAAAAAAGGGAGAAACTCTGCAAAATGAGCCACCTCACCTATGCTATTAAGCTCATTAATAAAATAACATAAAACTTTATTCACATTTATTGAAAAAAAAAAGCCCTGTAAGTATCATCAAAGCTGAAATAATTGTGACATCATCAACGGACAGCCCTCCAAATCCAGCGGAATCATAAGCTCACTATAAGGGAAAGACATCTACTGCTAATGAGCTCACCAGCACGATCACATTTATGTTTTCAGCCCCGGCATATTTTCAGACCATCTGGCATCAGTGCCACTCCGGTTCATCCAGCCTCATCTGGTCAGAACTGAATACAGAACTAGGGCTACATGATGCACGTAGGGGACACCAAAGAATGTATAATAAGGCTCCAAGTGCACGGCTCTCAACTAGTTTACACTTGAAGTGTGTTTGAGAAGCCATTTCCATGAAAGACGTTAGGGCTCTTTTAAAAATACTAGAACGGTTTAAAAAACCTGTATGAATCATAGCTGTCAACAGTTACCCGAGTCTCATTTTCCTTTTTCTCATTTTGGTCCTGATCATGAAATAGAGCATCTGAAGAGGTACTTCTACAAAGATTCACTGATAAGTGGAACGCTATCAATTCTCTATTGAAAGAACATAAGATTTTACATTTTATTTTGCATTTTGCATAAGATTAGTCAGCTTTGCCCTAAAATGCTTAGAGCAAGGAGGGACAGATGAAGGGGAAAAATTTTATGAAGGCCCTTTTACATCCTGTTATGCATTACTGTCTATGGCAGCACCCACATTTCCTTTGCTTGAAATCAAGGGTCAGAATTGCTACTTGAGAAATTAAAAAAAAAAAAAATCTATGGATACACTGAGGCCAACGTCCCTGTTAGAACCAACGTCCGTTCATCCTCACCGTTGGCGTAAAAACAAATGACTTTTTGGAGGATAATTTTTCAGAGACAAAGATAATTCATGTAACGCCACATAACACCAGTTGAAGCTTTCAGACAAAGACTGAGAAACAATGACCAACATCAACAAATCTAAAGCTGCACTTACGTAGGTAGGTACACATTCGCTCCAAACCCACAAACACGCACTATTCCTGGAGGGGAGGCTGCTCCTTCCTAACTGTGAACCCTGTATTTTTCAATCCTGTGATTTCCCCCTCTTTTCTGTGATCCTCTTAACCCCCAAAAGAACTGCTTTTTCCTTTCAAGTTACATGGAATCCCAATCTAACCACATTACAAACTCTCACCCTTTATTTACCCTCCCCCTCCAAAGATTAGCTCCTTCTCATGTTTGTCTTCAGCCCTGGGGTGTGTTAGGAAAGCACTGTAGAAATTCCACTCTGCCCCATCTGCACGGTGTATCTACCCTCTATCCACCCCTTTCCCCACTTTCCACCTCCTCTACCCTGAGGCTTTAATTGAAGCCTTGCCAGAGCTTGTTCCTTGCTAACCTAAACTAACGATAACCAACGGAACCTTCTCCTTCTCTGGGGTTTTGCTCTAGTCTTCCTGTTACCTACCGAGGGGAGAGGTGGAGGGGGATGCACGAAACAAAGAAATTTCAAGTCCCCGGACCTAGAACTTTGGCTAAATCTGCAGGGAAAGGGCACCCGCCAGAGGTCTTCTTCCCGGCCATTAGACCCCGCTCCCCTCCCCTCACCCCTCCTGGCCCGCACTTCATTCCCCGCCAAGATCAAGAGACTTGTTCCCGTCAGGCCTCAGGGCTCCGAGGAGTCCCCGGTCGGCCTCTCGGTCTCCCATCTCAAAGGGACGGATAACATTTGCATTCTCTTTAATTAACTTCTCCCAGTCTCCCTCAAAACGGAATACAGTTCTTAAGGACTCAATTCTGAGTCTTGCGCCGAAATGGGGAAACAGCCTGACCCCGAAATGGATCCCCAGTCTTCTCTGAAGTGGGGCACAACCTCCCTGGAAAGGTTTCCCAGGGCTCCAACCCCAATGCCAACGCGCTCAGCTCCAGCCAGAGGATCTGTCCTTACTCTCCGAGAAGACGGTCCCCACGAGGCCACGGGCTCCCGCAGGGCAAGCCTTCCGAGCTCCCCTGGGACCCTTAACACCGCCGGGGTCCTCCGTCCACGCGGCGCCCTCCACCCCGCCCCCCGCAGGAAGCCCCGTCTTCACTCCCCTCGACAGTCCCAAGTTGCTCGGTGCTCTCATAAGGACCGGGGCTGATAGAGTCCCCTACAGAGCCTACCCGCAGCTCCTCCCGCGGCCGCAGACATCCCGAAAGCGCGAAGGACCCTCGGGGATCTGTCCCCCGGCGGCGATTCCCGGGTGCGAGCACGCCGGGTCCCTCCCCCTCGGACGCCCCGCACCGGGTCCGCCCCGCAGCCCGCCGC
>NC_043714.1:62279477-62296571 GCF_006229205.1 Suricata suricatta
ACACGGCCTAGGCAGCTCGGCGGGCCCTGCGGAGCGCGGAGGGTCGGGGTTGAGGGTGCGAGGCGAGGCGCGCGCCCCAGCGGCCGACCGGGGGCGGGGAGGGAGGGAAGGAACCGGCCGAGGCGGGGCCCTCCCGCGAGCGCTCCGTCCGCGCGCCCCCACCCCGCTCCGCGCGGGGCTCTACACTCACGGACCCCGCAGCTCCCCTGGGGTTCGACCCGGGCCTCTACCCTCTGGATTGGCGCACTGGGAGGTAGGGAGCCGCCCCGCCCCTCTGTCAACAGAATCCCCGCCCCGGCCCGCTGAAAGCCCGCCCTCTGTCAGCAGAAGCCCCGACTCCTCCAGGTCTCGAAGCGGTCCCGCCCCTTGCCGGTGGTAGCTCCACCCAACAGCCGAGGTCTGGTCTTTACCCAGGTCGGTCCCCGCCTTCTGTCAATTGGGGCCCTGCCCTCTGGGCGCTCCGCCTTGCTAATGTTACCGCCGGATCCTAAGAAACGCCCCTATCATCTTAAGCCTCAACTCCTGGTGGCAGTCCATCCAAGCCAAGCCCCCCTTCGCCGGAATCCCCGCCCACTGTCAAAAGAAGCCCCGCCTTGCTGAGACCAGGCTGGACGCCAGCCCGAAACCCCGCTTTCTGTCAATCGCCGCCCCACCTCTCCTCGCCTGCGTGTCCCTGACCCAGCATAAACCGCAACTCTACCCTCTGACACCAAAAGTTGCGTTCAGCTTCACTTCAAACTGCAGTTAAACACGGAGCCACCCTTTGCTTTCTGAAAGTCCTCCTTCCCCGCTCCCCACCACCGCTAACGAGCCTCTCGGCTGAAAGGCTTTCTTTTCAAGCTGTGGTCTTCACGGGACAGCTTCAATGGGAGCTAGTCCCGAAGAGGGTGCCAGTCAAGGACCCAGACTTTGGGGAAAACCGGACGGCGTCACCGCGCCTCCTCACCCCCGCTTCCCTCTCCACCCCCCACATCCCTTTTAAATTTATGAAATGTGCAAACCAAAGCGAAGAGAAACGTCTCACCCTCCAAGCTACTCTGCACAGATTCATGGGCCTGAACGCTCGACCCTATGTGCTTTGAAGGTACTACTCCACTGAGCCACATTAGTCCTAAAATGTGCAGTTGCTTAAAGTGCAAGTCTGATTGTTGAAATCAATGCACACCAGTTTCTTTTTATTTACGTTTTGTCTCAGAATCCTAGAACTTGGAGAAGCAGAAGCAAGCAAAGCTTAATGATCATATAAAAAGAGGTACTCTACCATAATCAACATCCTGTATTTACAACAAAAATGTAGGGGCGCCTGGGTGGCTCAGTCGTTTAAGCGGCCGGCTTCCGCTCAGGTCATTATCTCACAGTTCGTGGGTTCAAGCCTGTGTTGGGCTCTGTGCTGACAGCTAGCTCAGAGCCTGGAGCCTGCTTCAGATTCTGTGTCTCCCTCTCTCTCTGACCCTCCCCTGCTCGCGCTGTCTCTCTCTGTATCTCAAAAATAAATAAAAGACATTAAAAAAATTACAACAAAAATGTACCACCACTTTACTCCCCTGGAATTAAATTTGCAGGTAATGTAAACTACACAAATACGTTCAATAAACCAGTGTGATGCTATAAAGGTGGAAAAGAGAAAGTAGTTATTCTAAAATACTACACTAATATCAATAAATAAAAAATAATATGTGTTTCACTATGTAAATACGCTGGCCCCAGTGAGAACTACTGAACAAAAACTGCCCCCCAACCCCGCAAAAGTTCAAGACGCCCCCTAGGGGGGCAGTACTGTGTCCCCTGAAAAACTGCTTAGGACTTCTTTCTGAGGAAAGGAAATGCTCGAAATACAGAAATTTATTCTTTTGTTCATACATGTAACAGCTAGGTTTTTGAGTCCCAGCATATGCCAGGCACTGTGGGAGATCCCAACTGAGTCCGGCCATGTTTTTGTTTTCAAGGAATCCACTAACCAAGCAAGAAACATGAGCATGAAACACGTCAACGAAGGTGAGAGGTGAGAAGGGATCAAGGTGGGATTGATTCAAAAAGAGATCCCTTTAAGGGTGTGGACTGATGACTAGAAAGCTCACCTTCGTTATCTCCTTCTCTTCTCTTTTCCTCTTTCTCCCTCTCCCTTCTTCTCTCCCTCCTTCCCTTCCTTCTTTCCTTCCTTCCTTTTCTCCTCCTCCTCATCTTCTTTAGCATCAGTTTATAGAGTCACCTCCTTCTCACTAGAAGCTGTCTGCCTGATTGCTGCCCAGTGCCAGCAGCCCAGAGCCCTCCCAGTGTAGGGCCATGCCCACAGAGCAATTGTGTCCAGGAAAACAACTTCAATAGCACAGTGCTATTGAACAGCAACCTTGGCTGAATTGCTGCCAATTATTTGGTAACCTTGCACAAAGCAAGACTGTTATCACCCTCAAAAGAAAAAAAACCTGGTTGCAGACCGAAGCAATATGAATATATGCTTCACATAGCAGATTGCGCCAGCCCACATAAATCTGTTTAGAGATCATGCTCACAGAGTAACTTGTTTTTATTAAAATAAACTCATTTGTAAAAATTGTAAATATGACTGATTTCAACAGCTGTGTGGCTCCAGAAGTAAGTTTTTAGCCATGGATTGGCACAATTAGAAGAGTCTAGATTTTTGTATGCATATGTTTTGCAGTTTGTCACACACAGTCTGCTATGGCAAAACTTCAGTAACTGCTAGAGATGAAAAGTTGTCCAGCAGGTTTTAAAAAGCACAGCACTTTTGCTATTCAGAGTCGCTTCCACATTTGGAACAGTGAAAAAAATATTTGTAGGAAATGAAGAGCTTTGAATCAAAAGTTCTCAGCACTGGTGTCATCTGAAGAGGAATAGGCTTCCAACAGCACTTTGGTAGTGGTTTCCTTCTGTTATTCTTTTTTTCCTTTTTCTACCTTTGGTGAAAAAGACATCAAACGAAGATGCTTTCAATTTTTAATTACAGGTATGCGAACTCAAGAATTTAGCCTTAGTGAAATGCTCCCACAATTCTCTCCAATGGCTAGTTCAGAAGGTAAACAAAAACATTCTTGCTAAAGTTACTTCAGACTTAACAAACTTCTTTTTGTTCAATGTTTATTTATTTTTGAGAGAGACAGATGGGGAGAAGGGGCAGAGAGAGTGAGACACAGAATCTGAAGCAGGCTCCAGGCTCTGAGCTGTCAGCACAGAGCCCCATGAGGGGCTCAGCTTCATGAACTGGGAAGTTATGACCTGAGCCGAAGTCAGACGCTTAACCACCTGAGCCACCCAGGAGCCCAAGACTTAACAACCTTTTACAGTTAATTTAGGGTCAAATCATTTCCTATTCCTCTCAATGCTTGCTTTTTGAAAACCGGAATGTTGTTGATAATAATAACAGTAAAAACAAGGTAGTATTCTTAGTAATGCCCTCCCCTTTCCACTCCTCCCGGTTTCTGTATCTAGCATAAGACTGCATGTAGGATGGGGCGCCTGGGTGGCTCAGTCGGTTAAGCATCTGGCTTCGGCTCAGGTCATGATCTTCCAGTTCATGGGTTCGAGCCCTGCATCAGGTTCTGTGCTGACAGCTAGCTCAGTCAGCACAGAGCCCGGAGTCTGCTTCGGATTCTGTGTCTCCCTCTCTCTCTCTGCCCCTCCCCTGCTTGTGCTGTCTCTCTCTGTCTCTCAAAAATAAATTTAAAAAATTAAAAAAAAAAAGACTCTGCATGTAGGTCTATGGGATCACAGATGCAAAACAAGAAAAGCAAATGGATTTTCCAGTATTTATTCAAGGAATCGCAGGGGCACCTGGGTGGCTCTGTTGGTTAAGCGGCCGACTTCAGCTCAGGTCATGATCACCCGGTTCATGGGTTCAAGCCCTACATTGGGCTCTGTGCTGACAGCTCAGAGCCCAGAGCCTGCTTCGGATTCTGTACCTCCCTCTCTCTCTCTGTTCCTCCCCCACTCCCGCTCTGCCACTCTCTCTCAAAAATTAAATAAACGTTAAAAAACAAAAGGAATAACAAGTGGTCTGTCAACACTGTCTCTGAAAAACAATGGTGCCAGTGTCATCTTTTTTGACCTAAAGTCTTAGAACACGAGTAACTCTAGAGGAACAACCAACTCAGTGCTACAGTGGGAGGATCGAGCGCCTCACTGTTTTTCAAAGTCTTAGTGGAGGAGTCGAGGGCAGAGGTTCCTAAACTGCTTTAATATGAATGAAGATCCCTGAGAAATGGTAAAACGTAGCTTCTCAGGGGCGCCTGAGGGTGGCTCAGTTGGTTGAGTGACCAAATCTTGATTTCAGCTCTAGTCACGATCCCAGGGTCATGGGATAGAGCCCCACGTCAGGCTCCATGCTGAGTGTGGAGCCTGCTTAACATTCTCCCTCCCTCTGCCCTTCAACCCGACTCACCCTATCTCTCTCTATATAGATACATAGTATTTTATATATTAAGTATTTTATATACTAAGTACTATGTATATCTACATATGAAATGTAGCTGCTCAGAAGCTACTCCTGGGAGAATCTAATTCAGTAGGTCTGGGGTGAAGTCATGAATCTACTTTTGGCAGGCAGCTGACAACCCTCACTTAGGTGACCTGTGGGCTTCACTTTGAGATCTAGCAGAATGCTTGTAATTGAGGAAAAATGTATTACATTCTTGTACAACTAAGGGTTATAAACTACCAAGTCATTATCTCTAAGAAGAGATATTCATTCCTAAAACTGTCAGTTCGTTGGACATCAACACTGGGAGGGATTTCTACTTCAGTCTTCAAAAACTTCTAAATCCATTGTAGACTTCCATCTTCCAGGCAAACTCATGTGGCTCAGTAAACCCCGAGCACTTTAGATAGACTATTTTACCCTCCTGGTGTCTCTCTGAAGCAGTTGGTATGGGGGCACCTGGGTGGCTCAGTTGGTTGAGCGTCCGGCTTTGGCTCAGGTCATGATCTCACGGTTCGTGGGTTTGAGTCCCATGTTGGGCTCTGTGCTGACAGCTAGCTCAGAGCCTGGAGACTGCTTCAGATTCTGTGTCTTCCTCTCTCTCTGGCCCTCCCCTGATTGCACTGTCTCTCTCTTTCTCTCTCAAAAAATAAATAAAAAGCATTAAAAAATGATAAATAAATGAAGAAGTTGGTATTGCTTGAAGTTAACATAATGAGGATGCCAAGGTTTGGAGAGGTTAAATGGCCAGTCACTTGCCCAATTACCTACAAGATAAAGGGGTTTTAACCCACCTTGACCCTTCCTAAAATCTAATGAAGACGCTACATAAACCCCGTCTCAGAAAGAATGTACTGCATTAGCCAGGCTACAGTGTGCACAAAATTTGAGAGCCTTCCCTTGTGTTGAAGTCAGACAGTCTTCCTTCTGATCAAGTCCCAAAGCCTCTGCATCAGCAACTATTGCTTCAGAACAGACCACACAAACTTAGTGGCTTGAAAGCCCGAGCAGTTATTTAGCTCATAGTCTGTGGGTCAGCTGGGTGGTTCTGCTGCTTTGGGCCAGGCATGGCTGATCTTAGCTGGCCTCACTCATGCATCATGGTCAAGCAGGTGGGTCGTCTGGAGGCTCTCTGATCCAGGATAGACCTATTCATGTGGCTGGAAATTGACTGATGGTCAGTGGATCATCTAGGTGCTGGCCATCTAGGATGACCTCAGTCAATACCTCCAGTGGGCATCTGATTATTGACCCTAGAGGTGACTGGGCCACATGGGCCTCATCTTTCAGTAGAAAATAGCCTGAACCCCTTCACATGCAAAGAGTTGTAAGAAATTGAGAAGCAGTGTTTAAGGCTTCTTAAGGCTAGTGTCAGAACTGACACACTGTCATTTATGCCATATTCTACTAGTCAATGTCACAAGTCTGGCCCAGATTCCACCTCTTGACGGAAACAGCTGCAAAGTCATACTGCAAAGCTGAAGATACAGGAAGGGCAAACAATTGTGGCCATTTTTGTAGTCGATTTACCACGATAACTATATGACTCAAGGCAGGTTTCTCAACTTCTATTTCTACTCATCTGCAAAATGAAAATGATATTACAATGTTATGCCCTATCTCAAAGGGTTGATAGCTCATGCAAGAGTCCTGACTTACATTATTTTTTTTTTCAGAAAATATTGGCCATGAGAATGCTGATGCTGTCCTCTAGGGTCTTTGTAGCCTGGAAAGTCTTTATGAGTCTGCATGGTGGAGAGTAGGCTGATTTTAGATGACCTTGCAGAGCAGGACTTTGGCTCTGATTTTCTGTTGATTTCATGCTGCTCCACTTAGTACTTTTCTGGTTGTTGTACAGAAACCTATTCAAACTAGCGCAACCAAAGAAGCCAAAGCTACTGTTTGTGCCCTGCATGTTCACTCCATCCTTTCCTCCCTTGACTCTCCTTTGAAGACTCCTCTAGGGTCGCCTGGGTGGCTCAGTCTGTTGAGCATCCGATTTCGGCTCAGGTCATGATCTCACAGTTCATGGGTTTGAGCCCCGCATCGGGCTCTGTGCTGACAGCTAGCTCAGAGCCTGGAGCCTGCTTCAGATTATTCTGTATCTCCCTCTCTCTCTGATCCTCCCCTGCTCGCGCTATCTCTGTCTCTCAAAAGTAAATTAAAAAACATTAAAAAAAAAAAAAAAAGAAAGACTCCTCTAGAACATGCCCCAGCCAAGTAGTCCTGGAATCCAATATGACTGTTCGGCTTTGTTCATTAGAGCTAAATAGCCTGGTTCTTGGTGACCTGATTCCAATATCTAAAGAGATGTGTGTGTCCAGCACATCTCTTCTTAAAAGGGCTGTTTAGTCTACTCTGCCATGGCAGGAGGGGTGGGCAGTCTTGGGGGGAAGGGGCAGCTTTACGTGGGCAGCAGAGGCTGTGAGTAAGAGCAGTTCCTTCAGGAGATGGCTGTGAGCCAGCAGACACGATGATTCACATTTCCTGGACATAGGCAGCCTTCTCTAATATTTTAAATTACCTTCTCATCAAACAGTCTCTTAATAAAGTGGAGGTAGGTGACTCTTTCTCCCAACGAGTCACCAAAAACCTACCACCTGCTTTCACTATAAGCCGAAGTATATTCATTTTTTAGGGCTGCCGTAACAAAGAACCGTAGAGTAGGTAACTTAAACAACAGGAACTTATTTTTCTCACAGTTGCAGAGGCTATACATCTGGAGGCCAAGGTATCAGCAGGATTAATTTCTTCTGAGGGTTTTAAGAGAGAGAGATGTTCCGTGTCTTTTTTTTATGTGTATTTATTTTTGAGAGAAAGTGTGAGCAAGGGAGGGTCAGAGAGAAAAAGGGACACATGGATGTGGGACTCGAACTCACAAACTGTGAGATCATGACCTGAGCCAAAATTGGATGCTTAACCAACTGAGTCACCCTGGCGGCCCAGATCTGTTTCATATTTCTCTCTTTCACTTGTGGATGGCAGTTTTCTCCCAGGGTGTTCATATCATCTTCCCTTTGTACATGTCTGTGATCAAATTCCTCTTTAAAAAAATTTTTAGGGGCGCCTGGGTGGCTCAGTCAGTTAAGTGTCCAGCTTCAGCTCAGGTCATGATCTCACGGTTTGTGGGTTTGAGCCCCGCATCGGGCTCTGTGCTGACAGCTAGCTCAGAGCCTGGAGCCTGCTTCAGATTCTGTGTCTCCCTCTCTCTCTCTGCCCCTCCCCCACTCATGCTCTGTTTCTCTCTGTCTCAATAATAAATAAAAACAAAAAAAAATTTAAAAAAATTTTAATGTTTATTTGTTTTGAGATAGAGACAGAGCACAAGCAGGGGAGAGGCAGAGAAAGAGGGAGGGAGAGAGAATCCCAAGCAGGCTCCACGCTGCCGGCAGAGAGCCACACATGGAGCCTGGTCTGTGAGCTGTGAGATCACAACCTGAGCTGAAACCAAGAATCAGATGTTTAACCAACTGAGCCACCCAGGCACCCCAAATTCCTCCCTTGTAAGGATACCAATCAAATAGGATTAGGTGGGTTCACACCTTCATTTTACCTAATTACCTCTGCAAAGGTCTATCTCCAGATACAGTCACATTCTGACTAGGTTAGAACCTCACCATATAAATTCTGAAAGATACACAAGAATTCAGCCCATGACAGCATGAAAACAGCTTTTCCCATGAACAATGTAAATGGTATCGGAGCCTGTTCCATTGCAACATCCCTGGGCTTATCTACGGTTCTGCTTATCAGAATGCCCTTCAGCCTCTGAGAGCATCTAGCAACTACTTATTGACTCTTTTCATCTGTCATTTATAAATAAGCCTTCTTTAAAGCTCCAAGTCTGTAAAAACAACAACAACAACAACAAAACAGTGGACATACTGTGTATTTTTGAAGTCATTTTTGAAAAAAATTCTGTTAGCAAATATTATTTTGTTTATACATTGCCTAAGAAAAGAGTTTCAACCCTGTTTAGACAACAGAATCAGCTGGTGCCTTTAAGAAGCAGTGCACTACCCCCACCCTTGTGCCCCTCACCAGTCCTACCTCCAAAGATTCTGATTAATTTTTTTAATGTTTTTATTTATTTTTGAGAGACAGAGACAGAGAGTGAGCAGGGAAGGCGCAGAGAGAGGGAGACACAGAATCTGAAGCAGGCTCCAGGCTCTGAGCTGTTAGCACAGAGCCTGAGGCAAGGCTTGAATCCACAGACCGTGAGATCATGACCTAAACCAAAGTCAGATGCTTAACTGACTGAGCCACCCAGGCGCCCAAAAGATTCTGATTATTTAGTTTATATTGGGATTTAGGCACTGATAAAAAAAAAAAAAAAGATTCCCCAATGATTCTAAAAGTCAGTGTTGAGAACCACTGGCTTCGGATAAGCATAGGGGAGGCAAACGACTCTCAGAAAGCACCTTTGCTGTCGGGCCCAGAGCTAGGTGCTTTGCTATGTAATTTAATTTTCAAAACAATCCTAGGAGTATTAGTACTACATCCTCCATTTTATAGACAAGAAAACTAGGCTCAAGAAGATTGCCTTGCTCATGGCAAAGCTGTGGAGGCAAAGGGTTTACTCAGGTTTAAATATTGGGTAGCAGGAGCCTAGAGAGGACTGGAGGTTGGTCATGGCTTTTGCACTGTAGACAATCGGCACAGAAAAACACAAGTTTTGTCTGCTTTTTAAAAAGTTATTTATTTTGAGAGAGAGGAAGAGAAAGCACAAGGAGGGGAGGGGCAGAGAACAAGAGAGAGAGAAAGAATCTCAAGCAGTCTCCAAGCTGTCAGCACAGAGCTCAGTGTGGGGCTCAAACCGCAAACCACGAGATCATGATCTGAGCTGAAGTCAGCCGCTTAACTGACTGAGCCACCCGGGTGCCCCAACGATTTTTGGCCAGTTTTTAAAAACAAATTTGTTTTACCTTCACATTGATTCTTCCATCACAGGCTCAACAACCATCAAGGGAATATCTGTTTGTCAGAATAGACAAGGCTATCCCGCTGTTAACAAACCCAAATAAACCTTGGTTTATTTAAGACATCATCATTTATTTCTCATTCATCAAGTTTTCTTAAAGCTCTCAGTGATTCTCTGGGTCGCCTCCTGCCAAGTGGTGGCTCAGGGCTCTAGGCTGACCCCTCTTTTCGGGTATACCTTTTGGAATATATGTCTTCTAGTTTGGCACGGTAGGAGGAAAAGGGATTTCTGCCACTTACACAGTGTTTCAGCCATGTTACCTTAACAAAAGCCTTTTTTTTTTTTTTTGAGAATGTGTTCAAGAAGATTGGAACCCACGTTTGACTCCACAAGCCATCCTTTCCCACTGCACAGTGACACCTACAGTCCATTCTTTGGTGCCATGGATGGTAAAGAAAGTCAGGCAAATCTGAATTCTTTATGGAGGTATGGGGCACTTTAGGTGTACTGACGTAATTTTGTCATATTATACCTTTCTTAGGAGGCATCATACGTCATTTTTCTCTCCCTTAATGCGTTGTACACAGTAGATCCTTAATAATAGTATGTATGTGCACATATACATAAATTCAGCAAATATTAATTGGACAAGACAAACCTAGTCTCTGCTCTCATGGCTACAATTAAGATACTCTGATAATAATATATTGGTTTTGTGCCTTGTCGTTTGTAATGTACTTTAACTATACCATTATCTCATTTTATTTACATATGTCATAAATTTAAACATTTAGAACAATTAGCTTGGGCTTCTCATTAATTTCCCTGCTGTTTTGCAGGTCAGATATTTTATAATATACCTCCTCCTTCTACTTCTTTCCTTCCTGTTTCATAGCTGGATGAGTGTATGCCATTTAGAGTTAGCAAGGTGATATATTATGCATGGACCTAGAGGTTCAAGGCCTCTTTTCTGATCATGCAGAGATATGCAGACTTTTAGCAACTTTTTTTGAGAAATACTTGCCCAAAAACAGTTGAGGAACAATATAAAAATATAAGAAATACACATTTTTTTTTCAGGTTAGATACACAAGACTTTTTTCTCATTTTTGCCTTCCTTTAGATTCTGCTTCACATTTCATTATTAAAGAATTACAAAAGCAACTTTTAAATTTTTATAAAATATTTTCTTTACCAGAGGAATAGAATAACTTTGCAGAAACTTAGAGAAACAGAGGTAAGAACCCATCTACGGGTTCTTCTTAACTACTATTAGCATTTTGGTGTGTTTCCAGATTAGCTACTTTTAGCTGAGAGAAAATGTTATCTTTGTTTCTTCTTCTGCAAGGTTATTTCATGTAAGAACATTAGAAAACTGTTATTTTGGAGAGACATTTTCATTTAGCTAGTATTTTAGTGATTATATTTCATGCAACAGCTGTGAGGTGAAGGTTCGGAAGAAACCAGGGAATTCATTTGAGTGATGATGGTAAATTACATTTTCTCCCTAGTCGGGTGGGGAAGGAGACTTAGGGGAAATTTAAGGAAGAAACAGAAAAGAGACATATGCTGTGGTCCTAAATATAAAACATGTAAATTGAATGAAAAAAAATTACAGAACATAAGATTGGGGTAACATATTTTTCTTCCTAAATAATTAAAGCAAAAGCTTGTGTCTTTTTTTAAGACCCTGATTTTCCTAAATATTCACCACAGTAAATAGCTATAATTAAGATTCATCACACGTAATCAGTTTCCAAATTATTTCATGAATACATTATCTATTGCCACAGACCCCCCTGCTTCCCCCCAAGTCAATCTTCAAGCAAGCTGAAGTTTCACAATAGCCCCTTAAACCAATATTTGTAGCTCAGAGCGTCCGAATGTCCAGGGTGCCCACGTTTGGCACTCTTTGATCCAGTAAATGTTTTAGTCCCATATATTTTGGATGTTTAAATCATTTCGATTTGGCATGTGGTCTGAAGGTAGTGGTATTCCAAGAGCCCTCTCACTGCATGTTAAGTGTTGTTCTCTGACTCGCAGCCAGAGCTCGGATGTTGGCAGGGTTGATTGCTCAAATGTAGTGATTTCATTTCCAACCTTTGCATACTAAAATTACATAGCCCAAACATGAAGCTTCCAGATTCTTCCTCTTGAAAACAGAATAGAGACATAATTTAGCATTACTACAAAACAATTATGACAATCTTTGAAATGGGAATAAATTTGAAAATTGTTAAGCTGTCACAATACTGAGGAAATTAATGCTGATTTGTAAGGTTCAATAACAGCTGAGAAACATAAAAAAAACCTATCGCGGTTTAGACAATGTCACATTTTTCTACTTTCACTTTATATATGAAGGGAGTGTCATAGATTCGGTTCTCCTTAAAGCAGACCCTGAATGAAGAACGTGAGGGTAAGTGGCTATGTGTGGTGATGCCAGGAGGTACGGGCAGGGGAGAGAAGTGAGACAGGGAAGGAAACTACGAGTATAGAGTGCAGTTTCAAGCAGTCTGGGGCTTGAAGAGCCCTCAGGTTCAAGATCCAGGGCTCAAACCCAGTGGAGACTAGAGACGCCTCAGGAGCAAGGCTGCCGGGGAGTTATTATTCATCAACTTCTACCTGTCTCTCTGGCAGCTACTCCCAGGGATGTCGGACTGTCACTTCCAGCCTACATCCAGCATGGATCATGACAACACGCTCGGGTCGGGTTACAGATGTTTGCAGGAGGTTGCCGATGGCACGTACCAGAACGCTGAATGCCAAGAGCATAGGTGTAGGGCACCACAGTGTCTGTTTGGGGGAGGTGGCTAAGAACATAGGTTTCAGTCTTATACACCTAATAGAATCTTGCTTTTGCCACTAATGTGTGAAATTGAGTAAATTACCTAATCTACCCATTTAACTTGTCAAGTGAAAATAACAGAATTTACCTCCTCGGGTCTTTGTAAGGATTAAATAAAACACCGCATACATATTACATACAAGATGAGAGTTAACCATACTATGAACTGGCTCAAATGCACATTAGACATTATGTCAGTAAATCGTGTCTTTGTTAACCTTTATGACAACCTCTTGGGGGTGGTTTCTGGGTTGGCACTTCCTCGCAGTGGTGATTTTCTTTAACAATGTCTAAATTAAGTGACCCTGGCTTCTGGCCATAGTTAGGGGGAACATCAAGACCAATCCAATTCTTTGATGGGGAGAATTCTGAAATCTAAAATGGGTGTCTCAGTCGAATGAGCATCTGACTTTGGCTCAGGTCATGATCTCATGGGTTATGAATTTGAGTCCCATAACAGGCTCACTGCTATCAATGCAGAGCCTGCTTCAGATCCTCTGTCCCTCTCTCTCTGTCCCTCCCTCACTTGCACACTCTCAAAAATGAATTTAAAAAAAACATCAAAATGGAATCAATGAGTGTGGGTGTCTTTGTTGAATTATATTAATAGCAACTATTTTTAAAACTCCTGCAAGAGCTTGGAGCAGGCCTGGTTCTCTCTGCTGACTTGGTTGTTAAGACCATCCATGAGGTAACATACATCCTTTAAAAAATATATGCCTTGGGGCGCCTGGGTGGCTCAGTCGGTTAAGCGTCTGCCTTCGGTTCAGGTCATGATCTCACGGTTCCCGGGTTCGAGCCCTGAGTTGGGCTCTGTGTTGACAGCTAGCTCAGAGCCTAGAGCCTGTTTCGGATTCTGTGCCTCCCTCTTTCTCTGACCCTCCCCTGCTCGTGCTGTCTCTGTCTCTCAAAAATAAATAAAAAACAGAAAAAAATTTTTTTTAAATAAAAAATATATGCCTTTAAAAAAAAGTTCGTTGTTTATTTTGAGGGTGAGAGCAAGCAGGGTAGGGGCAGAGAGAGAGGGGAGAGAGACAATCCTAAACAGGCTCCCCACTGTCAGTACAGAGCCCAATGTGGGGCTTGAACTCACGAACTGTGAGATCATGACCTAAGCTGAAATCAAGAGTCAGATGCTTAACTGAGCCACCCAGGCACCCCCAAAATATATGCCTTTTCGCTAAAGCTAGCCAAAGAGAATTTCTGTTGCTTGTAACCAAAAGCATCTTAACCAGTGAAACCCATTTGCTCCTTTAAATTTTAGCTGGTTAACATACAGTACAATATTGGCTTCAGAAGAATTCAGTGATTCCTCACTTACAACACTCAGTGCTCATCACAACTGCCCTCCTTAATACCCATCACTCATTTAGTGCGCCTCCCACCCACCTCCCTCCAACAACCCTGTTTGTTCTCTGTCGTTAAGAGTCTGTGATTTGTTTCCCTCTCTTCTCTCCCCACGCCCTCCCATATGTTCATCTGTTTTCTTAAATTCCACGAGTGGATTGACTTATTTCACTTAGCATTAATATATTCTAGCTCCATCCATGTCATTGTAAATAGCAAGATTTCCTTCTTTTTGATGGCTGAGTAATATCCATTGTATATATATACCACAACTTCTTTATCCGTTCAGTCGGTGGACATTTGGGCTCTTTCCATAATTTGGCTATTGTTAATCATGCTGCTGTAAACATTGGGTTGCATGTGGCCCTTTGAATCTGTATTTTTGTATTCTATGGGTAAATACCTAATACTGCAATTGCTGGGTCATAGGGTAGTTCTATTTTTAGTTTTTTGAGGAGCCTCCATAGTACTCCAGAATGGCTGCACGAGTTTGCATTCCACCAAGTGCAAGAGGGGTCCCTTTTCTTTGCATCCTCACCAACATGTATTGGTTTTTTTGTGTTAATTTCAGTCATTCTGACAGGTGTGAAGTGGTATCTCATCATGATTTTGATCTGTATTTCCCTGATGATGAGTGATGTTGAGCATCTTTTCATGTGTCTGTTAGCCATCTGGATGTCTTCTTTGGAAAAGTGTTTATTCATGTCTTTTGCCCACTTCTTTTTGTTTTTAATGATTTTATTTTACTTTACTTTTCTATTATTTTATTTTTTTTTAATATCATTTCATTTTGAGAGCATGAGCAGGGGAAAAGGGCAGAGGGAGAGAATCTTAAGCAGGCTCCATGCTCAGTGTGGAGCCTGACATGGGGCTTGATCCTACGGCCCTGGGGTCATGACCTGAGCCAAAATCAAGAGTCAGACACTCAACCAACCAAGCCACCCAGGCACCCCTCTTCTGTCCATTTCTTAACTGAGTTGTTTGGTTTTTTTTGGCGTTGTTTTATAAGTTCTTTGTAGATTTTGGATACTAACCCTTTAATAGATATGTCATTTGCAAAAATCTTCTCCCATTCCATAGGCTGCCTTTAAGTTTTGTTGGTTGTTTCCTTTGCTGGGCAGAAGCTTCTTATCTAATGAAGTCCCAAGAGTTCATGTTTGCTTTTGTTTTCCTTCCTTCAGTGATGTGTCTCGTAAGAAGCTGTTCCAGCCCAGGTCAGAGATGTTCCTGCCTGTGTTCTCTTATAGGATTTTGGTGGTTTTCTGTCTCATATTCAGGTCTTTTATCCATTTTGAATTGACTTTTGGGTATGGTGTAAGAAAGTGGTCTTCTGTGCGTTGCCGTCCAATTTTCTGAAAACCCATCTGTTCTTAATTCAATATTTTAACTGGTAACTGCTCTCATCAATATTTATATATAAACATAATTTAAAATACATATACAATTACATATGAATTATATTTTATGCATAAACATAACTTATATTACATATGTGAATATTATTTTAAATATGTAAATATTCTAGAGCTAGTGAAAAACCCCGCAATCTCCCTTTCAGTCTTTCCACAGTCATTGTACTGAAGAACTGTTATCATCAGTTGCAAAGCTAAGGTATAATCATTAGTTAGATGGGTTTCAATCTTATGAGGATGCCCAATATGTGAACAATTAGATGTTAGCAAACTGAAGTGAAAAATCGGTTCTTTTACAGCCTTGGAGCCGGATAAATCTAATAGAAGCAGCTTCTAAAAATATAATCCAGATGATTTTGTATCTTACTCTTTGAGTTATGGGGTTCTCTTCTCAATAACCCCCATGGACCTCTAATTTCTGTCAGCTTTACATGCTCCTATTCTCCTTAGTGTTCTGCTTTCCTTATCCATTACCCAGGCATTAGGTCAATGGATTCTTACATTATGTAAGTGCTGGATCTATAATCATAAAACAAGATAGTTCCTGACTTAAAAAGAGGAATTTTCCTCAGAAAATGAGGTTGGGGCAACTGGGTGGCTCAGTCGGTTAAGTGTCTTTGGCTCAGGTCATGATCTCATGGTTCATGAGTTCGAGTCCCACATCCGGCGAGCTTGAGCCCCACTTCAGATAAAAACAGGAGCCACACTTCGGGTGAGTCCTGCTTCCGTTTCTCTCTCGCTGCTACTCCCGTGCTCTCTCTCTCTCTCAAAAAAAGGGGGGGGTCATCTGGGTAGCTCATCCAACTTTGGCTCAGGTCATCATCTCACATTTGGTGGGTTTGAGCCCCTCATCGGGCTCTGTGCTGACAGCTCAGAGCCTGGAGACTGCTTTGGATTCTGTGTCTCCCTCTCTCTCTCCCCATTCCCTGCTCACGCTCTCTTTTGTCTCTCAAAAAATGAATAAATGTTCAAGATCTTTTTAAAACAAAAGTTCAAAACAAAACAAAAAAGAGAAACAAGTTAACTTCTCTCTCAAGGAGTCCAGATTGGGGGGGAGTTCAGATGTAGTTAAGGACTTGAATAGCAATCCCCTTATGAGCAAGGTTCTTTCTTCTTATACTTTTATGAAGTAGGTCATGGGTTCCATCTTTAAGGTCACCTCATGGTCCAAGATAGCTTTTAGAGTTCTAGCCATTATATATATATATATATATTACATATATATTACACACACACACACACACATATATTCTAGGCAGCAGGTGAAGCAAAGCACAGGTCAGAAGTGTTGGTACCCCCTTCCTTCCTAGCACCTTTCCTAGAAATTGTGGACACTTCCCTTTGTATCTCATGTGGTCACATGGCCACAATTTGCTGCAGTGTTAACATAATTTTCCAGCAGGACAAATGGCTCAGGGTATTGTTATAAGGAATGAGACAATGCATATTTGGAGGCAAAATGACTACCTTTTCCTCTATGTCCTAATATAGAGTGATTAAAAAATTTTTTAAAATGTTTTTTTATTTTTGAGAGACAGAGACAGCGTGAGCAGGGGAGGGTCAGAGAGAGAGGGGGACACAGGATGTGAAGCAGGCTCCAGGCTCTGAGCTAGCTGTCAGCACAGAGCCCCACACGGGCTTGAACCTATGAACTGTGAGATCATGACCTGAGCCATAGTCGGATGCTTAACTGACTGAGCCACCCAGGCGCCCCCAGAGTGATTTTTTTTAAATCTCCACAGTATCCCTCAAGTAGTTACTCTAGGTCCTAACAAACTCTCTTATATTATGGAGCAATCTCTCAATTGCAAAAAAGTACTGCATATGTGTGGGTGGGAGGGTAGCAGGGAGAAGACAAGTAAATCTGAAATAACCTCAAATAATCCTACAGCGCATACCTATTGGGACCCCTGATAAAATTGCTTTTAAAAAAAGACAGAAGGGACACTTCTCCAAAGAGGACATCCAGATGGCCTACAGACACATAAAACGATGCTCAACATCACTCATCATCAGGGAAACACAAATCAAAACCACACTGAGATACCACCTCACACCAGTCAGAATGGCTAAAATGAACAAAGCAAGAGACTATAGATGTTGGAGAGGGTGTGGAGAGATGGGCACCCTCTTA